>NC_134360.1:124189835-124489835 GCF_048569485.1 Anomaloglossus baeobatrachus
CCTGGTCTGCTGGCAGGCTATGCTGGATGTCAGTTGTTCTTTGTTCACCAGCCTGCTTCATCCTGCTCCAGACCACATCTACCCCAGATAAGTGCTTGGCTCTTTATTTGTTGTTTGGTTCTTTTTGCTCTTATCTGAGTTTGTCATTTGCTGTGGTTATTGTCAGTTTATTTGCATGCAGGAATCTTCCCTCTCAGTTGCTTAGCTGGGAAGCTCCCTGCAGCTATGTTTGGAGTATTGCTCCTATAAGTCCATGTGTTTTTTGCTTCTTGATTTTGTAATGGTTCCTGCTTTCTGTTCATTGGTATGACAAAAGCGCCTTGGGACGGAGTTCAGATCTAGTCATCTGAGGGCTTTTTGTACTATCAGATTTTTGTAGGGTTTTTCTCTGGCCACCATCAGTCCCTTTCCTATCCTGTCCTATTTAGTAAGTAGGGCCTCACCTTTTGCTAATCCTATCATCTATCTGTGTATTGTGTTTTCCTATATCACCGCAGTCTTTGAATGTGGGGGACTTGCTATTCTTTATCAATTTTCTGAGGCAGAGAGTTATTCATCTTTCCTTCCTTTAGGATAGCTAGTTCTCCGGCTGGGTTCGCGGTGCACATGATGTTAGTTCACCCCCCGGCTACTTCTAGTGTTGATGGTTAGTAAGGGGATGGCGGCCAGATTAGTTGCTAATGCTCTTGTCACCTTTTACCAATAATTTATAGTGGTCTTCCATGGTTCCGGATCATAACAGTACATCCGGCCAACAAATTTAAAGGGTACTCTTAAGAAGGAAAAAAAAAAAGAAAAGAAAAAAAAAAAAGCCTGCTGAATTTTTTTTTTTTTTTTTTTTAGTGTTTTTTCCTCTTTTTCCTTGGATTCCGTGGAAGATTTCTTTTTCCTAGCATGGATGAATTGGGTGAGCGTGTTGCTCATCTTGATGCTAAGGTTCGTTATATTGAGTCTTATCTTGCACAGACTCCCCTTGCAGAGCCTAAGATTCCTGTTCCTGATTTTTTTTTGGGAGATAGCTCAAAAATCTCGACCTTCAAAAATAATTGTAAATTATTTTTTGACCTGCGTCCTAAGTCCTCATGGAATCCCGTACAACAGGTCAAGATTGTCATCTCCCTACTGCGTGGTGACCCTCAGGACTGGGCCTTCTCTTTGGCGTCTGATGATCCGATTCTCAGTGATGTGGACTCCTTTTTTCAGGCCTTGGGATTATTATATGAGGAACCCAATATTGTGGACCAAGCAGAAAAGGCCTTGTTGTCCTTAACTTAGGGTCTGGATTCTCCAGAAACTTTTTGTCAGACATTTCGAAAGTGGGCGGTCCTTACCAAATGGAATGATGACACGCTTGCAGCTCTTTTTCGGAAGGGTATTGCTGATAATGTGAAGGATGTAATGGTGGGATTCCCCGTCCCTTCTGGTCTTGATGCCTCTCTGACCTAAGCCATTCAGATCGATAGGCGGTTATGTGAGCGCAGGAAGATACCTGCTGGTATTGTGCCTGTGGAACTACCTTTGGAGCCTATGGAGTGTGATAGGGTCCTTTCTAATGCTAGTCGGCAGGGGTTCAGACGGAAGAATAGACTGTGCTTCTATTGAGGAGACGCTTCTCATAATATCTCTGACAGCCCTAAATGGGAAAGGAGATTGGCTAGTTCTGTTACTGTGGGTTCTTTGCAACCAAAGTTTCTTTTGTCTGTCACCTTGATTTGCTCATTGTCTTCACTTTCTGCATTGGCCTTTGTAGACTCAGGGGCAGCGCTCAATTTGATGGATTTTGGGTTTGTTAGGGATTGTGGTTTTCCCATGGTTCCTTTGCAAACTCCTATGCCTTTAAGGGGCATTGATGCTACCACTTTGGCTGAAAATAAACCCCAATTTTGGACCCAGGTGACTATGAGAGTTGCACCAGCGCATCAGGAAACTTGTACATTTTTAGTATTGCATAATCTACAGGATACATTGGTACTAGGATTTCCGTGGTTGCAGACCCATAATCCAGTTCTTGACTGGAGATCCTTGTCGGTAGCTAGTTGGGGTTGTCAAGGTGTGCATCAGGACCATTCCGTGTCGTCCACGTCTACTCAGGCAGTTGATGTTCCGGCCTTCTTGTCTGATTTCCGTGATGTATTCAATGACCAGGAATCTGATTCTCTGCCCCCAAACAGGGACTATGACTGTGCCATTGAGCTGGTGCCCGGTTGTAAATTTCCCAAGGAGCGGATTTTTAACTTATCTGTGCCCGAACATGATGCCATGCGGTCATACATCAGGGAATCATTGGAGAAGGGGCACATTCGGCCCTCTTCTCCTTTGGGTGCTGGCTTTTTCTTTGTTGCTAAGAAAGATGGGTCGTTGAGACTTTGTATTGATTACCGTCTTCTTAATAAAATTACGATCAAATATCAGTACCCTTTGCCTCTGATGTCTGATCTTTTCTCTAGAGTGAAGAGTGCCAAATGGTTTACGAAACTGGATCTTAAGGGTGCGTATAATCTCATCCGTATTAAGGAGGGTAATGAATGGAAGACGGCTTTTAATACTCCTGAGGGGCATTTTGAGTACCTAGTGATGCCTTTTGGGCTCACTAATTCCGTCTTCCAGGCCTTCATATTTTTTGGGACCTTATTGATAAATTTTTGATTGTTTATTTGGATGACATCTTGATTTTTTCTGATGATTGGGACTCTCATGTTGGGCAAGTACGGGCTGTTTTTCCAGATACTTAAGGATAATGCACTGTACGTTAAGGGGTCAAAGTGCCTCTTTGGGGTGCAAAGGATTTCCTTTTTGGGGTTCATCTGGTCTCCCTCCGCTATTGAAATGGACCCGGTTAAGGTTCAGACTATTTACGACTGGGTGCAACCGACTTCTCTAAAATCCCTGCAGCAGTTTTTGGGGTTTGCTAATTTTTACCGTAAATTTATAGCCAATTTTTTTGCCATTGTCAAATCTCTGACAGATTTGACCAAGAAGGGAGCTGATGCTGAGCATTGGACCCCAGAGGCGATTGTGGCTTCCCAGGAGCTTAAAAGCCGATTCACTTTCTGCCCCAGTCCTGCAGCAACCTGATGTGTCTCGCCCATTTCAGGTTGAGATCAATGCCTCAGAGATCGGAGCAGGAGATGTTCTGTCTCAACAAGATGCTACTTCGGGTAAACTTAAGCCCTGTGCCTTTTTCTCTCGGAAGTTTGCTTCTTCTGAACGGAATTATGATGTGGGGAACCGGGAATTATTGGCTATGAAGTGGGCATTTGAAGAGTAGAGACATTGGTTGTAGGGGGCTAGACATCAAGTTGTGGTGCTTACGGACCACAAGAATCTTACCTATCTGGAATCTGCCAAGAGGTTGAATCCTCGGCAGGCCAGGTGGGCTTTGTTTTTTACTCGGTTTAATTTTGTGGTCTCTTTTTTGCCAGGCAGCAAGAATGTTAAGGCCGATGCCCTTTCCATGAGTTTCTGTGCTGACTCTTTGGAGGTTGTCGAGCCGTCTACTATCCTGAATGATGGTGTAGTTCTCTCGGACATTTCACCTGATCTTCGGTTGGCACTGGCGGAATTTCAGGGGGATAAACCTGAGAGATATCCCTCTTGTGGCCAGGAATGGTTTGGACAGAGACCAGGTGTGTTGAGCAATGGGCATTTCCATTGCTAACACTCTGCCTATTTAAACCCTGGTCTGCTGGCAGGCTATGCTGGATGTCAGTTGTTCTTTGTTCACCAGCCTGCTTCATCCTGCTCCAGACTAGTTCTACCCCAGATAAGTACTGAGCTCTTTATTTGTTGTTTGGTTCTTTTTGCTCTTATCTGAGTTTGTCATTTACTGTGGTTATTGTCAGTTTATTTGCATGCAGGGATCTTCCCTCTCAGTTGCTTAACTGGGAAGCTCCCTGCAGCTATGTTTGGAGTATTGCTCTTATTAGTCCATGTGTTTGTTGCTTCTTGAATAGTAATGGTTCCTGCTTTATGTTCATTGGTATGACAAGAGCGCCTGGTATAGGACGGAGTTCAGCTCTAGCGATCTGAGGGCTTTTTGTACTATCAGGTTTTTGGATTTTTGTAGGGTTTTTCTCTGGCCACCATCAGTCCCTTTCCTATCCTGTCCTATTTAGTCAGTAGGGCCTCACCTTTTGCTAATCCTATCATCTATCTGTATATTGTGTTTTCCTATATCACCGCAGTCTTTGAATGTGGGGGGGCTTGCTATTCTTTATCTATTTTCTGAGGCAGAGAGTTATTCATCTTTCCTTCCTTTAGGATATCTAGTTCTCCGGCTGGGTTCACGGTGCACAGGATGTTAGTTCACCCCCCCCGCCTACTTCGTGTTGATGGTTAGTAAGGGGATGGCGGCCAGATTAGTTGCCAATGCTCTTGTCACCTTTTACCAATGATTTATGGTGGTCTTCCATGGTTCCGGATCATAACACTTTTGTGTTATAAAAGAGTGTTAGCAAGGACTTGGGGAGTTACAAAAGAAAGAAAATAAGGAATAAAGCAGGACATTTATTCTTGCTGACCTTCCCCGCAGCTGTAACGCTGTTTCCACGTCCGATCATTAGCTCTCATACATATGGACTGCTTCCTCCACCCACCGTCAGTCCCGGTGTCTGTGGTTGGAAGCAGTCAGACCGCAACACCACCCTCTGTGACAGCATCTGTGATTGGTTGGAATCACACAGGCTGTCTGCTTCCCTATAGTGGTGTAAAAAATAAAAAAATAAATAAAAAAATGATGCAGGGTGTCCAATATATATTGATACCCAGCGCAGATAATGCCAACGGCTACAGGTTGCAGTCCCATCCATGCATGTTAACTTGGCTGAGTATCAAAATACAAAGCACCCCATGCGGCTTTTTTACATTGTTGAAATAATTTCAAAAAACGACATGCAGTCTCCCTTAATTTTGATACTTATGCCAAATAAAACAGACAGCTATGGGCTGGTATTCTCAAGCTGTGGAGGCCCATGTTTATTGGGCCCTCCAAACTAAAAATAGCAGCCTGCAAATGCCCAGAATTATCGCATCCATTAGATGCGACAATTTTGAGGCTTTACCCGTTCATCCCAATTGCCCTGGTGTGGTGGCAATCGGGGTAATATAAGGGGTTAATAACAACTGTGTCAAAAATCACAGCTGCAATAAGCCCTGGATTAGAAATGGCGAGGGGTCCATGAGATCCCCAATTAATAATCCTGTAAGTAAAAACAAATAAACAAAAATCACACCGAAAAAATCCTTCAGTTAAAAAACAAAATCAACACCCTTTTTCTCCAATTTATTGACTACCAAAACATCCAGGTCCAAGGTAATTCACACCATGATGTCCCGCGATGATCCCGGCTCTGCTACATACTGAAGTTGCAGCTTGTGGGCACATTATAGAATGTGATGTCACCACTAACAGCTGTAGCTCAGTCAGTGTCTGCCTGAAGCCGCAGCAGGCGGTCATGTTGTCTAATGGGCCCTCGCTCTGTGATCTCAGTATATATAAGAGCCGGGATCTTTGTGGGACATCATGCTGTGAATTACGTTGGAGCTGGATCTTTTGGGGGTTAATAAATTGTTTTACTTTTTAAATAAAGGATTTTTTTTGTGTGTTAGGTTTATTTTTTTTTTTACTTACAGGGTTAATAACGGGGTCATAGACCCCTAACCATTACTAAACCATTGTTTAGTGACAGCTGTTGCGATTGACAAATCATTGCTGTCATTAAGCCATTACCCTGATTGCCACCGCACCAGGATGAGTTGTGTATTTTGAGATATAGCCAAGATAACGTGAACGGCTGGGGGCTGCAGCCTGTAGCTGTCTGCTTTATCTGCGCTGGGTATAAATATACAAGGACCCTACGTCATTTAATTTAGTTATTTATTTTTTCACTCCATTAGGGGACCCAGACAACCTTTATGAGGGCAACCAATCAGAGACACTGACACGCCGGTAGTCTGACTGCAACCAATCACAGACGTTGTCACAGACGGTGGGCGGGGAAAGCAGTGAATATGTATGAGATGTAATGAGCGGACCCATAAGCAGTGTGAGAGCCGCATGTGCGAAGACTGGTAAGTATGTCCTGCTTTATCCATTTTGCTTCCTTTTTTTGACTTAACCCACACAGGAACCAGACATACAGGTATACATCTGTGTTCATGTATGGGACGATGTATGGGACGATACAATGGAGTGATGGTTCCAGTCACTCCATTATAGAAAATCAAACTAACATTCAACAGTTTGCGAGATTGCGGTTTGTTTAGGCAAAGTGTAATGACTACAGATTTATTGGTAATGGAGTGGTCATGATTGTACATTATTCACAACTATTATCAATATCTCATAGTTTCAAAAAACATTTTTCAAAATATACGAAAGACTGACAAGAGTTAGTAAATTGTGAAGTGAATAGTGTAGTTACCTCCCATATTTGGCTGCAGTCGATTCTGACCATTGACTGGATGCAGTAACGTCTTCGTCTGGAATTTGTCTTCCAGTCATACCCAATGGGTAACGGCAGACAGCTAGAAATGAAAGAAATGGTGAAAACTCAAGTGCAGTTCGACTTCTGTATCAGCTAAATAAAAAGGCGGAATACTGATCATATATTTATTCTTATATAGGTAGTTTGATATATATAATGCGGTTTAGACAGTGTTGTATTTGTGCATACAGAAAAAGATAACCGAAAATTCTTGATGTTTTTTGTTGCAGTTTTTAATATCATATCACAAAGCATATAATTTTGAGGCTAAGTTTCCATGATTAGTATTTGGTGAGCTTTTGATGTACATTTTTTGCAGCATTTCTGAACCAATTGGATAAATTAGGATACTTTGACTTTTTATTGTATTTTTTCCCACATCCATTTTTATAACGTTTTATTTGGCTGTGGTTTTTGTCTCCTTTTCATATGACATGTTTTAAACAAAACTGTGTTTGGATACTTTCTGTTACTTAGTTGTTTAAAACTTTATTAACAAAGTAATTTGCAAAGTACATGCAATTTTAATGTTTCCTCACTTAAAAATGTGACTTTACCGCAGATTTCATCATCTATTTCAACTCTATAGGAAAAATCTGCAAATAAAACTCATGTTTTATTTAGAGAAATTGAGATGTTGTGGATTTCACAAACACACCACAAGTCAGTAAGCACAATATGCATCCCTTTCACTCTGGTGGAAATGTAATACGCAGCATTGTTTGCATAGCGAAAATATGCAGCGTCAAAAACACACCAAATACTCACCATGGAAATTTAGCCTAAGAGGAATCTAGAAATCAGATACAAGTGCATCTCAATAAATTAGAATATCTTCAAAAAGTTAATTTCAGTAATTCAATACAAAAAGAAAAACACATATTAGGCCTCTTTCACACGTCCGTGCCTCCGGTACGTGTTTGGCAGTTTTCTCACGTACCGGAGACATGTACACACGGAGACCTAGGTATTCCTATGGTTTTGGACAGACGTAAGTATTTGCGCACGGGACGTGTGTCCGTTTCGTACTTACATGTGTCCGTGAGTTTCTCACGCCGACATGTCCGTTTTCTCTCCGGCATCACGGGTGTCACACGGAACGCAAACGTGTCACACGTAACACACACGGACCACACGGATGTGTTCCGTGTGACATGCACTGGAGAGAAGACATGTGTCTGTGAGAAAAAAAAACAAAACTTTACTCACCTTCTCCTGCCCTCCTGTCTCTGCCGTTGCTGTCACTTGCTACCGACCGCTGCTCATTATGCTCATTGAATATTCACTTCATTGCGGGGAGTCGGCAGGACCGGAGACCAAAGATCAGCACCACGGACAGCGACGCCAGGAACAGGTGAGCAGAAAGTGTCTGTTCTCCATGTGTTATCACGGATAACACACGGAGAACACACGTAGGCCATAAACACGGCCCACGGAGGGGAAAACGCACCTTTGACACGTCCGTGAAAAACGTGCGTGGTTTTTAACGGACGTGTGAAAGAGGCCTCATGTAGAGTCATTACACACAGTGTGGACAGGTGCTAAGTCCTGCTGGAAAATGAAATTTCCATCTCCAAATACCTTGTCGACAGAGGGAATCATGAAGTGCGCTAAAATTTCCTGGTAGATGGCTGCGCTGACTTTGGTCTTAATAACACACAGTGGTCCTACACCAGCAGATAACATGACTCCCCAAACCATCATTGATTGTGGAAACTTCACACTCAACCTCAAGCAGCTTGGATCGTGACCTCTCCACTCTTCCTCTAGACTCTAGGACCGCGATTTCCAAATGAAATGCAAAATTTATATTCATCTGAAAACAATATCTTGGACCACTGAGCAAAAGTCCAGTTCTTTTTCTACTTGGCCCATGTTAGACGCTTCTGGCGTTGTTTATTGGTCATGAGTGGCTTGACACAATGAATGTGACACTTGTAGCCCACGTCCTGGATACGTCTGTGTATGGTGGCTCTTGAAGCACTGACTTCAGCAGCAGTCCACTTCTTGTGAATCTCCCACAAATTTTTGAATGGCATTTTCTTAACAATCCTATCAAGGCTGCAGATATCCCGGTTGCTTATGCACCTTTCTCTACCACGCTTTTTCCTTCCACTTAACTTTCCCTTAATATGCTTCGATACAGCACTCTGTGAACAGCCAGCTTATTTAGCAATGACCTTTTGTGGCTGACCCTCCTTGTGGAGTGTGTCAATGAATGCCTTCTGGACAAATGTCAAGTCAGCAGTTTTCCCCATGATTGTGTAGCCTACTGAACCAGACTAAGGGACCATTTTAAACACTTAGGAAGCCTTTGCCGGTGTTTTGTGGTAATTATTCAAATTTTCTGAGATGACTTCTGGGTGTTCATTGGCTGTAAGCCATAATCATCAACATCAACAGAAATAAACACGTTAATAGATCCCTCTGTGTGTAATGACTCTATATGTGTTTACCTTTTTGTATTGAATTACTGAAATAAATTAACTTTTTGAGGATATCCTAATTTATTGAAATGCACCTGTATATTTGCAATGCACATTTCAACACCATGTTGCATTCGCAGAGACCCTGAGGGGCAACAAAAACCCAGAGACTTCACAAGTGACCGCATTTGACAAGCTAAATCCCATAATGAATCAATCTATGAGTGTAGTGAGAATTTTTAACCCACAAACTGCATCACATAATTTTATAAATTTTGGGTGTGAAAACAAGAAACTCGGGATTTTTCAGCTAAAATTTTTCTTCAGCCTCAAAGTTTTAATTCACACAAAGGTTAATAGTAAAAAATGGACAGGACTTTTTATTATGCAATTTTTACTGGTCGTGGCAGTACCCCATATGTTGTTGTACACTACTGTTTGAGCACATGGTGGTAACCAGATAGGAAGGAATGTCACTTGGCTTTAAGAATGCAAACTCTGTTATAGAAGTAACCGCCCATAATCTCGTGACCGCGCTTTCCCCTCTGCCTCCACCGTTCTGCGCAAGCGCAGGCCTGCTGACCCCACGTTAGCTCTTTCCCATCTTGCCCTGGAGCGCGGTCACGAGATTATGGGTGGTTACTTGCTGATGAAAATCACAGCGCCGCCCATAATCTAAAGCCTGCGCAACACGTCACCAGCGGTCACACTGGGCACAGTGCTCATTCACGAGAGATAGGCACTGGGCATGCGCGGGAACCTCTGGACCACTGGGCAGTGTCCACAGCTATGGAAATGAGCGATGGGGGACGGCCTAAAGCGGCAGGAGGCAGAATAACGGACACCAGGCAGCCCGCCCCCGTGTTCCATTTACAGTATTTGCATACAAAAAGCTACGACTTTATAAAGTATTTCTTTTGGTCTAAAAGGGGGCACAATAATGTGGCACCCTGGACAAGCCAGGTCATCACAGGTACTGCAACAACACACCCCACACCCCGGTTAGGCACATCAGTCACACACAAATCCTTGTTGCCTCCCTCCAGGGGCTGATGTCCACACCAGGTGCGGTGGAGCCAGGCGGTTGGCCCCACCCACTGAGGAGTTCACAGTCCTGGAGGCGGGAAAGGAAGTCAGAGTAGTGAGAAGTGAGAGAGAAGTAAGGAGTGCAGTTAGGGAGAGTGAAGGAGTAAGTGGCAAGTGAGGAGCAGTCTGACCGTGTCTGGGTACATACAGCAAGGTTGGCAGACGGTGGTGGCCGTCTGCAGGACCTGATTGAAGGCAACTGTCCAAACTGTGAAGGGAAATACAGTCACCGCCAAGGCTACAATTCCCAGGGCCAGAGCCTGCGGGCAAAAGGAGCTCCTCCGGCGCCTATCCAAGCTGGGGAGTGGGTTACTGGTGGGAAGCCATCGGGGCCGAAAACACACTACAGGTGCAGGGAAAGGCAGCCACCGCCAACCTACCGGGAGTGACCACTGCAGCCGGCTGCGGGACCCGTCCATCCAGCCGTTTGTTTTACCAGAGACTCCGTATACGTTATTGGCTGAGTGAGTACCACCGTGCCGTCTGGCACTGCGCTGCCCCCACGACCCTGCACCCCACTAAACCCTGCCATCCACATTCCAGTCACCTCACCGGGCCTCGGGACCACCAAAACCCCCTACCCATGGAGGGGAGAGAAAACATCTTGGCTGCTCCCTGTCATCACTCCCGGGATCCCCGTCCAGAGCAGCGGTGGTGTCCCAACCTCACCACAAACCGTGGGTGGCGTCACGGACCGACTTCCCAAACCCCAAAAACTATCCCCTTTCACTCACGGGCGAGGAGCGCCGCTCGAGTCCCCGGATCAAGCTCACCGCTCGAGCCACTGAGCAGCAAGCAGCAGGCAGCAGCAGCGCCGGACCTGAGCGTGGTGAGCGCAGCGCCCTCCTCCCCACTCGCGACAACTTGGCGTCACAAACAGGATCTTACCATTCTACCGCCTGGTAGAAGTGCGCCTTGTATCCCGCCGGAGGTGTCCGGCCGAAAAATTTCAGAATCCGCCATCTTGGGCGCGAAGAGTTCCCCGCTTGAGCGTCTTCCCAAGCAGTGGAGGCGCAAAAGCCGAAGCTCTGCCCCTGAAGAGGAGGTGCTGGGAAGAAACCAAGGGGGACGCAGATGAAGAGATGGCAGCGTCCTTGGGCTGGAGCGCGGGAGCGCCCGCCACCGGAGCATCTAAGCTCTGGGGGAGCCGAGGCGGAGTAGCCTTTGAAGAATGCGGCCCGGGTGAGCTCCCCGCCGGGACCGCTGCTTGGCTGGAGCGGAAGCTGGGCCAGTTCTGCTTGAAGGTGAGGGCGAGGGCTTGCAGCAGTTGCTGGATTGGAAGGCTGAGATGTGCAGAATGGTTGCCGTGGTATGAGCCCGTGAGCAGGGAGCCATGGCGGCCGTGCTGCGTCGCGATCAGGCCACCCAAACTCCTGAACCAGCCTTGATTGCGTGGGAGCCGGGTGCCCGTACCGTGGCAGGAGGTCCGGAGAGAGTGCCGCTGATGGAGGAGGGGGTCCCGAGCACGCTGCCCCCGCCGCCGTTCCCAACGGCGATCAGTGGTTCTGGACTGCATTGCCTATGGAAAGAGAACCCGATGTACTGTCCGGTCCCTGAGTGAGCCGACCCCCTGCGGTGGTAGCCGCCCCTAAGTCAGCGGTCCCTCCGCTGCAAGTTGTCCCCATTGGGACCACCAGTACCGTTGTTAAGTGAGTAAATGAAAATGAATCAACCGAACTGTAACCTGATTAGCAACCGTGATTGAAAAGGCCTTTGCCGGCAAGTTGTCCCTGAAGGGATCCTTTGCACCGTTGGCGTAAGGAACTACTTACGGACACGCCCGAGAACTTGCAGGGCAACCACAAACTTGTGGCATGTAAATAATTTCTGGCCTTTATTCCGTGGCCGCCTCCGGAGAGGCTGTTTTGGAGAATGGGCCTGGAGGAAAGTGATGGCCCAGGCCCGCCACTACCGTAACCGGTGGCGATCCTCCGGGGGTCCCCCATGGACGTGGGTCCCCTGAAAGAGACCGTACCCGCTCGGGCAGCCTGGTGATGGACTGGGGCAAGGGGTGCTGCTCACTTCTTAGGGGCAGCATCAGGGCCAGGTTGTTTGGGCGGGGGGAGAGCGGAAGCCGTGTATTGTTAATAAAAATGTACCGTTAGTAACGTTAAAGAAAGTCCCTCCCGTTAAGGGAAGTTTCATAAAAGTATGCTTATGTTTGATGTTTTACCTGTTCCTACCTCTTTTACAGTTACAAAATAAAACCGGTAATGGACGGGCAGCCCGCGGACGGTCTGCATTTAACCAAGGGGGAATGTGGCGCCCTGGACAAGCCAGGTCGTCACAGATACTGCAACAACAAACCCCACACCCCGGTTAGGCACATCAGTCACACACAAATCCTTGTTGCCTCCCTCCAGGGGCTGATGTCCACACCAGGTGGGGTGGAGCCAGGCGGTTGGCCCCACGTTAGCTCTTTCCCATCTTGCCCTGGAGCGTGGTCACGAGATTATGGGTGGTTACTTGCTGATGAAAATCACAGCGCCGCCCATAATCTAAAGCCTACGCAACACGTCACCAGCGGTCACACTGGGCACAGTGCTCATTCACGAGAGATAGGCACTGGGCATGCGCGGGGACCTCTGGAGCACTGGGCGGTGTCCACAGCTATGGAAATGAGCGATGGGGACGGCCTAAAGCGGAAGGAGGCAGAATAACGGACACCAGGCAGCCCGCCCCCGTGTACCATTTACAGTATTTGCATACAAAAAGCTACGACTTTATAAAGTATTTCTTTTGGTTTTAAAAGGGGGCACAATAATGTGGCACCCTGGACAAGCCAGGTCGTCACAGGTACTGCAACAACACACCCCACACCCCGGTTAGGCACATCAGTCACACACAAATCCTTGTTGCCTCCCTCCAGGGGCTGATGTCCACACCAGGTGGGGTGGAGCCAGGCGGTTGGCCCCACCCACTGAGGAGTTCACAGTCCTGGAGGCGGGAAAGGAAGTCAGAGTAGTGAGAAGTGAGAGAGAAGTAAGGAGTGCAGTTAGGGAGAGTGAAGGAGTAAGTGGCAAGTAAAGAGCAGTCTGACCGTGTCCGGGTACGTGGCCCGGGCACATACAGCAAGGTTGGCAGACGGTGGTGGCCGTCTGCAGGAGAGGCCGATCGACGCGGAACCGTGGGACCGGTGTCGGGCGGTGGCCCGCCGGTACCGAACCGGGGAGCGAAGAGAAGCCAGCACCATTCGGCAGGGCCTACGGACCCCGACCAGGCTTGGAGTCGCCGTTAAACCGGTCAAATCCGTTAGCGACGGGAACCTCCGGGGTTTCCCAGCAGCAAAGACCCGATTGAAGGTAACCGTCCAAACCGTGAAGGGAAATACAGTCACCGCCAAGGCTACAATTCCCAGGGCCAGAGCCTGCGGGCAAAAGGAGCTCCTCCGGCGCCTATCCAAGCTGGGCAGCGGGTTACCGGTGGGAAGCCATCAGGGCCGAAAACACACTACAGGTGCAGGGAAAGGTAGCCACCGCCAACCTACCGGGAGTGACCACTGCAGCCGGCTGCGGGACTCGTCCATCCAGCCGTTTGTTTTATTAGAGACTCCGTATACGTTATTGGCTGAGTGAGTACCACCGTGCTGTCTGGCACTGCGCTGCCCCCGCGACCCTGCACCCCACTAAACCCTGCCATCCACATTCCAGTCACCTCACCGGGCCCCGAGACCACCAAAACCCCCTACCCACGGAGGGGAGAGAAAACATCTCGGCTGCTCCCTGTCATCGCTCCCGGGATCCCCGTCCAGAGCAGCGGTGGTGTCCCAACCTCACCACAAACCGTGGGTGGCGTCACGGACCGACTTCCCAAACCCCAAAAACTATCCCCTTTCACTCACGGGCGAGGAGCGCCGCTCGAGTCCCCGGATCTGGCTCATTGCTCGAGCCACCGAGCAGCAAGCAGCAGGCAGCAGCAGCACCGGACCCGAGCATGGTGAGCGTCACGAACTTTGTTCATTCGGATCTACGTTACCTGGACTACTTATATACTGGGTAAATATTGTTGGCTCAAGTTCATACAATAGTATTACACATGCAAAGAGACCTGTATGGACATTTTGTATTTGGGATTTTATGCTGAAAAGCACATGCTTTATGCTGTTTTGTTGGAGCAGTTTATGAAGGAGTAATAAACCTGCTGGCTTTTAAATGAAAAGTGTTCCTTCCTGTTGCTACCTCTGGAGTGCTGCAAATGAGTGAGTACCCCATTGAACAGTATGTAAACTGGTGTTACTTACACACACACACACACACACTTATTATATTGTATGTACGTATGTATGTATGTATGTATGTATGTATGTGTATATATATATATATATATATATATATATATATATATATATATATATATATATAATTTTTTATTTTTTTTTATTTATTTTAACAGGGAAGCTGTCTATAGATTTAACCCTCCTAAAATGTTAATATGGGCCTGTAGGGCATAGAAAGTTGAATAAGAGAAGGATACCTTGATATCTAAGGTCTGATATCTTATCAAAGAAAAATCCAAATTTTTCTAATATATAAATGAACTGTTAAGATCTATGGGCTGGACACTGATCTCACTGAGAATCTGCCTTCAGAGATTATGAAATGAAAGAGGGCATAATCAGTAGAGATGAGCGAACCACCTGAAGTTCAGTTTGTGTTCGCCAACTTCACCTGTGTTCGCTGAACGGTTCAACAAACATATTCAAACCCATTGAATTCACTGGGAGGCAAAAAGAAAGGCATAGACAACACCTTTATGGGGCCTAAAAGCTGCCAAAACAGCTAAAACCGTTTTACAGTAGAGCCACACTGTTGTGGCACAGCAATTACCTTGCTAGACTATTAAAATAAGAAATATTGTATGAGTGACAGGAGTAGGCCTGTTGCTCAAAGAAACTTGCCTCTACAAACAAGATACAACTAGGAGACCCATCATGGAGTCTCAACATTTCCAAAAAATTAGAGACAGACAGCAGGACAGAGGCATCAATTGCCACACAATAACCATAATGTCTTAGCGCTGCAGTCAAGCATGGACCATACATGAACCAGGGTCTGGCCCAGAATTTATAGTTTTCAAATCAAGAGGTGGGTGGATGAGGGACAGGTGTAGGCCTGTTCCTCTGAGAATCACCCCCGAGGTATCGCCCTCATACACCATAGTTTGGTACCCCAGGGAGGCTCCTGCATTGGCTGTTTACCACGTGGATTTGTCCCCTGATGAACCCCTGGCATCTTTGGG
Source organism: Anomaloglossus baeobatrachus (assembly GCF_048569485.1). Classification (NCBI taxonomy): domain Eukaryota; kingdom Metazoa; phylum Chordata; class Amphibia; order Anura; family Aromobatidae; genus Anomaloglossus; species Anomaloglossus baeobatrachus. The sequence continues at coordinate 124,205,071 of NC_134360.1, forward strand.
AAGAAACATGTCGGGCTGCGTCGGATATTGTCAGATAAGTCATTTAACTGGTGTCTCGATCCTATTCTGATGGGGTTTAATATCCTTCTATTGGTGTTTGTAATGGCCTGTGCAGGGTTTTGTAGGGTCATTTAGGATCCCCCGTTGGTGAATGGGGGCACCATAACCCTATGGTGTCATACCCTCCATTACTAAGTAGGGAGAGTTTGAGTAGGGATTCAATAGGGCCAGCTTACTCCCATCTCCCATTTAGCATTTGTTATTATGCACCCTGCATTTACCATTTATGTTTGTTATTGTGGTATTTGTGGTCTTTGACCTTTTAATGATATTGTCGCGGGCAGGGGGGTGATTTACCACATCAGGGAAGGCTACCCGAGGCGCTCGAATCCGGGATCGTGGCTGGGGTTCGAGTGGCAGCCGGATTTGGGGGTCGTGCAGTGGCCCGTCGCCCACAACAAAAAAAGGGAGTATTTACAGGGGAAGTTTGTCAGTGACGCCACCCGTGGGTTGTGGTGATGGTTGGTGACACCGCCGCTACCTTGGTATGGGGGTGCCCTGGGCTGATGGAGCGGGGCAGCAAGGTGGAATCCCCTAAACGGGTAGGGGAGGTGTTGTCCCGGGGCCCAGAGGATGGTGAGGGTGCAAGGAGCAGTCTTTAGGAAGGTACCGGTGTACTCACTGTGGTAATAAAACACACAAAGTCCGTATTGTAAACCAAGGCCAGATGTCGGGAGCCTCTGGAGGGGTGTGCTTGGTCCCGCACACGGGCTGACAGGGCAGGGGCCCTTCCTCCTGCACCTGTAGTTTCTTGTGTGGTGACTTAATCCGGATAAAACGTGAGAAGTCCACTCCCTGTGTTTCTGTGTGTTAGGAGCTCTTGCCCGCGAAAACTGACCCTTGGGATCCCTGTGGGCTCTGGCGGATGCCCTATCCCCCGCGTTGGGCTTCCGTTTCGCTCTCTGAGCTACTCATGGGACAAGATCTGGAACCTTGTCCCCTGCTGGCTAATCTGTAAGGTGCTTGAAGCGGTCCTTGCCCTGGGGTCCAGGTAGCCCGACTGTGCACGGCCTCAAGACCGGATCCCCGCTGTCGGCACCGGCGGGCTACAACTCTGCCCGGTCCACTTAAGGTCTCCCGCGACAGGATCTCCGTCGCCTGTAGCCCTGCTCTGCCATCTGCCACCTAGTCAGTTCAGGTAGGCCGTTAGTCCAGGGGCTCCAACCCCTGACTACCCTGTCACTCCACACTCCTCTTACTTCCACTGTCAGAACTATTCTGTCTTGTTCCCTCCCAGAACACCTCAGGACCCCTAGGTGGGCATCTCCATCCGCCTGGTCCCGCCCTCTGGTGTGTCCCTATTGTCCCGGGGGTGACTAGGCTTTTGTGGCTGATGTTACCTGTGTGTGGTGTTGTGTTGGTATGCCAAGGAGGATGGAGTCCTGCACCTGGAAGATTTGTGCAGTCTCTGTGACAACTAGAGTTGAGTGCGGTTTGCGGTTCTCCAGTTCACGGTTCGAGTGGTTTTGGGGGCTGTTCTAGATCGAACTAGAACTCGAGCTTTTTGCTAAAGTTCGATAGTTCTAGTTACGTTCGAGAACGGTTCTAGCAGCAAAAAGCAGGGCTTTTTACAGCTACAGTGTGCAGGAGCCATCGCTGGCAGCCTGCCAGAAGCTGGTAACCAAGATAAACATCGGGTATCCAAGCAAAGCGCTTTGGTTAGTAACCCGATATTTATCCTAGTTATGTGTGCAGGAAGCCCACACTTCCCCGCTCAGCTCACTCCGCCCCCTCCTGCACGCGGAATGTACACACACACACACACACACACACACACTCACATGTCCCCAGCCAAGCAGTCCACGACACTGACGTCCTCAGCGCCACATGACCCCGCTAGGCTCCACCCATTTCGCACTGCGCCGCCAGCACACATGGCTCCACCCACCTGGCACTCTGCACACATGGTCCCGCTAGGCTCCGCCCACCTAACACTCTGCACACATAGTCCCGCTAGGCTCAGCCCACCTGGCACTCTGCACACATGGCGCTGCTGGGCTCCGCCCACCTTGCACTCAGCACACATTACCCCGCTAGGCTCCACCCACCTGACACTCTGCACACATGGCACTGCTAGGCTCCGCCCACCTGGCACTCTGCACACATTACCCCGCTAGGCTCCGCCCACCTGGCACTCTGCACACATTACCCCGCTAGGCTCCGCCCACCTGGCACTCTGCACACATGGCACTGCTAGGCTCCGCCCACCTGGCACTCTGCACACATTACCCCGCTAGGCTCCGCCCACCTGACACTCTGCACACATGGTGTCTTGTCCGCTTGTCACATCACCTTCTCTCGCTTCCGACCCGAGACTGACTAGCGGTGACGTCACGGGCCGCTCGCGATACTTGGCTGTGAAGATGATTGAAGTCAGTGTGCAGGAGATCAGCGCAGGTAATGTACCTCGCTGACAGCAGCACTTGTCATGCCCTGCAGTGACCTGGGCTGAACCATTGATGTTAGCTCAGGTCACTGCACTGCTCTCCCAGCCAATGGGGAACATCCTGCTCTTCATTGACTGGGACAGTGTGGATCGTCATGGGAACCCCTTGGATTATAGCAGACCTGGATTTGTTTTTCTTTCTAATAAATTGGTTAAAGAGGGAATGTATTGGGGAGTGTTTTTTCAAATAAAAATGTGTTTGTCGTCTATTTTTTTTTATTACTGACTGGGTTGGTGATGTCGGGTATCTGATAGACGCCTGACCTCACCAACCCCAGGGCTTGGTGCCAGGTGACATTACACATCTGGTACTAACCCCATATATTACCCCGTTTGCCACCGCACCAGGGCACGAGATGAGCTGGGGCGAAGCACCAGGATTGGCGCATCTAATGGATGCGCCACTTCTGGGGCGGCTGCGGCCTGCTATTTTTAGGCTGGGGAGAGTCCAATAACCATGGACCTCCCTAGTCTGAGAATATCAGACACCAGCTGTCTGCTTTACCTTGGCTGGTGATCCAATTTTGGCGGGACCCCTACGTGTTTTTATTTTAAAATTATTTATTTAATTTAAAATAACAGCGTGGGGTGCCTCAGTTTTGGATTACCAGCCAAGGTGATGCTGCCAGCTGTGGTCTGCAGGCTGCAGCCGTCTGCTTTACCCTAGCTGGCTACAAAAATAGGGGGAACCCTACGTCATTTTTTTGGCTAAATACAAAGCTAAGCACCCCTTAGTGCCACATGAAAGGCACCAAAGGGTGCAAAATTACAAAATGCAGGAGAGTGGGACATTGTGTCTTTCTGCCATTATAATGACAGAAAAGACTGATATGAAGTGTACAAGCACAAGAAAATCACCAGAGCGCTCTACGCTGTGAAAAGCAGTAGAAAATGGCACTGGAGTGATCATGTGACCGCCTCATGTAGGTTGAAGCTATGGATTCTGGGTAAATTTATGTATTTTCCCTCCTTCAGTTTTTTTGCAGTACGCAAAAAAAAACAGAAGGCACACGGATGATAAACAGATGACATACGGACCGTCTACGGAACAGAAACGGATGCCACACGGATGCACCCGTAAAAAAAAACGGACTGTTTTTTGCAGACCGCAAAAATGGATCGGTCCTGTTAATGTAGCCTTATTCTGATTTTCCGTTTATAAACAGCAGGCAGAAATAAGTGAATAGCGCCCCCCAGCTTCAGAAAATCTCCGGGGTTTCAGGCGTAGCTGAGACCCTGGAGATCCTGATTCAGTACGGTTTTTCCGGTCCCCACTCACGTGATCACAGGTATACACCGTACACCGATGATCACGTTACAGTAAATGAGAGTGTCGGTAAAAAATTATTTATCTCCCATCTGGCATGAACAAACATGATAAATCTCCTACCCGGTCCCCTCCGGTCCCCCGGTGTCGCCAAAGTGTCCCCCCTGATGCCTTCCCAGAAATCCAAGATGGCCGCGCGCACAGCAGCGCGCCGGCCGCATTCACCCTACTCCTCTGATTTCTGTCGCATGTGCCATGACACATGCGACAGAAAACTCCGCCCCAGGCCCTGCCAGGTCACCCCCTATAACCCCACCGGTGTTCCCCGGTGTCCCACGGTACCTGTGCAGCGTTGATCCCCCGCGGCCCTCTCCTTCACAATAGACGCTGCCGCATGCACAGAGCGGCTGTCAGCTCAAGTTCCTGTGTTCAGACACAGTGAGTGGTGGTTATGCATCTGTAAGCTAAATGGGTGGCACGGTGGCTCAATAATTAGCACTGCAGTCTTCTGGTGGCTCAGTGGTTAGCACTGGAGTCTTGCAGCGCTGAAGTCCTGGGTTCAATTCCCACCAAGGACACCATCTGCAAGGAGTTTGTATGTTCTCCCCGTGTTTGCGTGCGTTTCCTCCGGGTACTCTGGTTTCCTCCCACACTCCAAAGACATACAGTTAGGGAATTTAGATTCTGAGCCCCAATGGGGACAGTGTTCCCAATGTATGCAAAGCGCTATGGAATTAATAGCGCTAAATAAATGAATAAATTATTATTATTACTGCAATGCCCTGCTCATGAGGTAAGGAACATAGTTGATCATGAGAGCTATATACTACATTTCCAAATGGAGGCATTTAATTTTATAGTTGCCCTGGTGAACGACTACCAAACATGAGAATCCGTTATACGCCACAAGAAAACACATCTAAATAGCGAGCTCTGTTGTTTAGTATTCATTCAGCTGGATAACTGGACTTAAAGGGGTATTCCATCTTCAATATCCTATCCCCAATATATGGTAGGTGGAATAGCAATAATATCAGTAAATACCAATATTTGGAAATGTAGAATAGTTCTCCTGATTAGGCATGCCCTTACCTCATGAGCAGGGCATTGCAGCTTTGGTAGCAACCGTTACGACATAGACTCTGCTTCTGTGGACCCGGGGAGAGTGGGCGCAGATTCATTGCACCCAAACTCCTCACATGGAGGGTCTACACTCCTAGAAAATGGGGGATATGTTCCCGTTTTTTCCTTACAATCAATTTGTGAAAGAGGGAATATTTTGGGGAGTTTTCTTTCAAATACATTTTTTTTGTCGATTTTTTTTGTTAGTACTGACAGTTTGTGATGTCAGGTATCTGACAGATGCCATGACATCACAAACTGCAGGGCTTGATGTCAGGTGACTTTACAACTGGTATCAACCCCATTTATTACCCCGTTTGCCACTGCACCAGGGCACGGGATGAGCTGTGGTGAAGCGCCAGAATTGGCGCATCTAGTGGATGCGCCACGTCTGGGGTGCCTGTGGCCTGATATTTTTAGGCTGTGAAGGCCCAATAACTATGGACCTGCCCACCCTGAGAATACCAGACCACAGCTGTCCGCTTTACCTTGGCTGGTGATCCAATTTGGGGGGGACCCTAATTTTTTTTTGTAATTATTATTATTATTTATAAAATAATTATAAAAAAAAGAGCCTGGGGTGACCTCCACATTGGATCCCCAACCACGGTAAAGCTGCCAGCTGTGGTTTTCAGGCTACAGCCGTGATTGACCGGCTGTGTCAGCCGGTCAGGATCCGGCTTCTGCGGACGCTGGTAACTACGGTAAACATCGGGTAACCAAGAAGCCCTTTCCTTGGTTACCCGATGCTTACCGTAGTTACCAGCGTCCGCCGTTCTCACGCTGCCAGTGCCAGCCCCATGCACACATAGCCAGACTACACATCGGGTTAAATTAACCCGATGTGTACTCTGGCTAGGAGATCTGCCTGTGTGACAGCTCACCAGCAACCCGTGTAGCGACGCTCCAGCGATCCCTGCCAGGTCAGGTTGCTGGTGGGATCGCTGGAGCGTTCCTTAGTGTGACGGTACCTTAAGGGAACGGGGAAGCGGGGAGTCGAGCTAGAGCATGTCGCCAGTACACGGCGATACACAAACGTGCACCGTGTAACAGAGAGATGCAATGACAGGTCCTACATGACGCGTCGTAGTCATGTGACCAGTCTGTAGCCGATGAGATAACAGGCACGTGACTGGTCACATGGCTATTTTTCACGTCACGATAGGTCCTGCATCTCTGCTGGCAGTGCTGGTCACCGGGAGGATTCAGCGATCATCGGATGGAATAGCGGCAGGAGACAGAGTGCAGGAGGGATCGCAGGGACCGGTAAGTGTTATGGCAATGTTTATTAACTGTATGTGTACATTTATAATGTGTTTTTATGTGTTTGTGATTGCCTCCTATTGTTTCCTATGCGGTTCAAGTTCGGTTCGTCGAACGTTCGCCGAACCGAACTCGAACGAGACCTCCGTTCGGCGAACCGAACTTGAGCCGAACCACGGCCAGTTCGCTCATCTCTAGTGACAACCTGGTTTTGCCAGGGCGTCACACTATTATTAAAATTTATTTTTTAACGGGGATTTTTTTATGGTTTTCTGATAACCTAAAGGTTACCGGCGCTCACATCCACCAGGTGTCCTGGCAGCTGTTAGGCTCAGATACCTTTTAAAGGAGCCTTTAATGTTCGTTGAGTTCCCAGCTGGTCTGTTGGGACTTCTAGAGGGAGACATTTCTGCACCAAATCTGCATCTCTTTGCAGAAAACTGCACAAAAACTGAAGGTTAGTTTTTGCCAGGAGATGCAGGTTTGTTGCTGAACTTTATACTGGAAATTCCTGCACCAAATCTGCATCTTCTGGCAAAAACTGCATTGCGTTAGTGATGCGGTATAGATGCATATTTTTTGGCAGAAGATGCAGATTTGGTGCAGCAATTTGGTGTATAAATTTCAGCACCAAATCTGAATCTCTTGGCTAAAAGAACACTTTTCTGCCAGGAGATGACCCACATTCCGACAGTCTGGCAGCAGATTCAAAGTGAAAGCGATGCCAGAGTGTGGGTTGCGGCTGTGCCCCGCACTCTGGCAGTGACTTTCACTTTCCGTGTATGTCCACACATTCAGGACATGCTGTGTCCTGGACGCAGCATTTCCTTTCCTGCGAGGCCACGATTGTCCTCCGCAGGAGACTGCAGTGCTCGTGACGATGGTCAAGGTTTACAGTGCTGCGGTCTTTTGGGCTATTTTCCCTGCGGAGAAAACTCGCATCTGCGCAGCATAAATTGACATGTTGCAGCTCTGAGATCCGATAATATTAAAAAAAAAAAACCTTTATGCTTATTGGCTAGCACCTGGATCTGGAGGACACCTGAGGGGTTATAAGGGAAATCAATCATCTGGTGGCCCCCTTAGCATCATGTGAATTTGGCAGCATCCTAACTGCCACAGATTTATCATACCACAATAGATGGATATCGGCCTCCTGATGAACCATGAAATGGGGAAACGCGTTGAGGCAGCATAAGCTAAGTTTTAGATCCCTGCTATAATTGTGAATTTATTGAGAAAGTTTTGCGGCCTCTTATCCTTAGAGGTTGATTGTGAGTTGTATCCTGGCACAATATCACTTTATGTTTTTGCTCTGCACTTTAATTATATGCACTGCTCTTTATCTTTTTGGCTAGGGACTCATAGGGTCTCAGCAGGGACAGTCGTCGAGGAGTGGGGGCGCCATTACGTAATTTTTGGGTGCCAACCTCCACGGCTAGGTAGAGCACAGGAGGGAGTGGACATTGTAGGGATTATTTCCCTCTCTCTTCTGTGCACATATTCACATAAATGTGGTAACATACCTTTTAGAATCTATTAAGAATAAATGTTAAGTTTTAGATAGGGTTTATGATTATTGTATGTACATCCCTAAACTAGTGGAATTTGTTTGACATGGCCAGCTTCCTATCGGGACCCATTAATACTGACTTATGGGTGGAGGATGCCAATCAGGCGTTCTGCACTGAAGTGTCACCTGGGGATAGTAACGTTGCATCTTTGAGAACACGCTTTGGAGACTTGTACTCCCTCTATAAAGAATATAGTAAATCCTTGTGGGAGATCAAAACACTAGAAAATTACCTAAAAAATAAAATAGTCCCTAAAGGCCTACGGATTAATTTGTGTCCTTCCCCTCGCACCTCTAATCCTCGTCTATTGGAGGCCTGGACTAAGGAGTCGGTGGAATCATCTTTCAGATTCATGAACCTTCTCTTAAAAGAGGAAAGAGCATTACTTGAACAGGCCACCCTGAAACTAAATAAAAGTATCGAGGAGGTTTTGAAGTATAAATCAGACGCAGACTTTAATAGGAGGGAGATCTCCCTTCAGGTATCCGTGGAAAAGTATCAAGGTTTTCTAAAGGAAAGAAAACATCTACAGTTCCAAAGGGACCTCAGGGAGTTTAGCAACAATCAGGCATACAATTTTTCTAGTCATAAACAATCGGACGTATCATCGTCTCATTTTGAGGTCTCCGACACCGAGAGAACAGAAGGAGCATCATATAGGGGGAGGGGTCAGAGGAAAGGTAGGAGGAACAAAAGATGGCAGAGGCCCGGAAACCAAAGCGGAAGGGCACTGAATCCAGGTATGGGACAATTTGGTCCCTCTGGATCCTCTCAGCCTGGTGGATCTATACAGGGTGCCTCATCTTCCCACCCTGCTCCCCCCGCTTCCTTTTTATTAGAGAGAAGGGTGGGGGTCCCCTACGATTTGAGGAGCAGAGTTCAGTAACTGAACATACACCTGGAGAAAATATCTCTCTGAACAAGGGCCAAATTATCAACCTGACAAACATTCAATTTAATGCATATGACTATGGTATTCTGAGGAAAGGATTGTCATTTATCCCCACCAATAAGTTTAATTGCTTTTACTGGGTCAAGGATGTGAACCTCTTTTGTAGGAAACTAAAATGGAGGAAGTTTTTCTTAAGGAATGACAGAGAGAAATGTAGAGAGTTGGGACTAACAGAGGAGGATCTCGATTGTTATCAGACTCTTATGGGATTGGCACAGGAACAGACAGGGATACATCATAGTGGTCTTGGGCCCTTCACTGACTTAAGAGCTAGGAGTACCAAAATGCCACCAGTAGGCGATACGACTAGTGTTGATATATTCTTGACCCTCGTGGAAAGGGACCTTCGCAAAATCCCAAGTAAAAACAGGGGAGTGGGGTCCAATTTATCAGAGGATGAGTGGGCGGCACTGGAAAAACTTGAAAGAGACCAAAACCTGATTTTAAAACCCTCTGATAAAGGGGGGAATCTTGTAATAATGGACCATAAGAGATACATTGATATGTGTAATTCTATCTTAAATGACAAAGACACGTATGAGATCATCCCGGGAGATCCCACACAAGAGTATCTGGAGGCTCTCTCACAAATTCTTGAAGCAGCTAGGGATGAGGGGATATTGTCGTCTAACGAGTATAAATTCCTCAAACCTACTTTCCCGATAACACCTACTTTTTATTCCTTGCCCAAGGTACATAAGGGGTTGGAAACCCTGAAGGGGCGACCGATCGTAAATGGGATAGGATCCTTGACCCAAAACTGTGGGATATATGTGGATCGTATCTTACGCCCCTTTGTTGATGCCTTACCATCATTCACCAGAGACACTATGGACCTGTTGAGGAAGTTGGACAGGGTGTCTGTAGGTAGGGATGTACTGCTGGCTTCCATAGATGAGGAGGCGTTATACAGTAGCATCTCACATGAGAAAGGACTAGAAGCAACACGGCATTATCTTGATAGCCGCAATAGCAAATGTATCAGACACAATTGCTTCATGGTCGATTTAATGAATTTCATCCTGCGGCATAATGTCTTCATCTTCAACAGGAAGTACTTCCACCAGCTCAGGGGCACAGCTATGGGGAGCCCTTGTGCTCCCTCGTACACTAACCTGTTCCTGGGCTGGTGGGAGGAAACCATTGTATTTGGGGATGAGGAGGTCTGGTGGCACTCACGGATCATGTTATGGTCAAGGTACATTGACGACGTGCTTGTACTATGGTCTGGGTCGGAGCAGGAATTTGTGAAATTTGTGGAGGTCCTTAATAATAATGATCTGGGACTTAGATTCACATCGGAGCATGATTGGACACGTCTTCCATTTTTGGACATCTTAATCACACGTGGAACTGATGGCAATCTCGAAACAAAAACATTCCGCAAACCGACAGCCACAAACAATTTATTAAACTGGGAAAGCCACCATCCCCCTCCTCTGAAGAAGGGTATCCCAAGGGGTCAGTACCTTAGACTACGTAGGAATTGCTCCAGGTTGGATGATTTCAGAGATCAGGCAAATGACATGACTAGAAGGTTTATGGATAGGGGTTATCCAAGGGAGGTGCTCTATCCAGCACGTGAACATGCGGAGAGGCAAAACAGGGAGAGTCTCTTGAACCCTCGGGGATCACACGAAGATGGGGACTCCCTGACTAGATTGATAGGGACTTTTGACTGCCAAAATGGCCGTATTTGTGAGATTCTGAAGAGGCACTGGGGGGTGCTACTGGCAGATCCAGACATTAACAGGTTTATCCCCCAGAAGCCAAGTATAACTTATAGGAGGGGTCGTTCACTCAGGGACCATCTTGTACACAGCTTCTATAGGAAGCCCATACCATCGGGGACGTGGCTAGATAGAAGGGTGAGTGGATTTTTTCGCTGTGGGGACTGCTCTTATTGTGGCTATATGAGACCATCTAAGTCTGTCAAGAGTTCAAGAAACGGCAGGGAGTTCTTCATAAGGGATTTTGCTAACTGCAAAACTGCGGGTGTCGTCTATGTGGTTACCTGCACCTGCCCCCTGGACTATGTGGGTAAGACGAGGAGAGAGTTCCGGAGGCGGGTGGGGGAGCATTTGGGCGACATCCGCAATAAACGTGATACCCCCTTGGCTAGGCACGTGAATGATAAACATGGGGGAAACTCACATCAGGTGTCCTTCTGTGTCATGGAGGTTGTCAAGCCTAATCCTAGAGGGGGTGATTTTGATAAGTGTATACTTCAGAAAGACAGCGAATGGACCTTCAGATTGGATTCCTTAACCCCCAAGGGAATCAATGAACAGTTGTCCTATGCGTGTTTTTTGTAACAACAGGGTGACACTGATGGGGGTCCTAAGATGGGAATTCTGGCCTTAGCTGTCCTGCTCATAGGATAGCATGATTTATTTATTTATGTATCTAATCAGATGTCCTTCAAGACCCAGAGTGTAATAAAGGGTATCATGTCGTTTTGATACATCTTTAATATAACTACACTTCTAAGTCCACCCAGTATCAAATTCATCTGCGCCCCCCCCCCACCCCCACTCGTTATATATATTCCCCTATCTGGTAAATAGTCTATGGGACGAAATGTCATATTGACACCTCCTGCTTACACGCTTATATATCGTTATATGTGTGGGTTATATGGTTATATGTGTGTAGACCGTTAGATTAATCTATGCACGGTTATGTACAACACAGAATTGCCAGAGGTATGCGTTCCACTGTGGAACGCGGAAGTAATAAGGTTATCATACTGCCCGGCCGTTTTGGCTTGCGTCTCGGTTCCTCCCAGACTTTGGGAGAAGTAGGTGACGTCGCGCCTGTATGACCTGGGGACCCGCCCCCTGGAGCGCGCGCCTGACGCTGGCCCATGTGAAGTCTGAACTGGGTGCAAAAAATACTTTCACTCTTACATATAGCTATTCGATTTTTCATGTCAGTATTCACACAGCAGTTTCTGCTTTTCATATATTCCCCTTACATAGTCACTGGTGTGCATACCTTCTCTCCATGAAGTGCATGGAGTGACCATGTCCCCCACTGCAGCACTCATTTTCAAAGTACAGGAGGAGTGCTGGCCACGGCTATGCCATGCACTCCACCTGCACTTTGAAAGTGACAGTGACTGCCGCAGTGTAAAGTAGCCAGGGCTGATATATGCATGCGAGTGATGCAGTCCTGCCCCAGCCCTGGAACGCTACAGACAGGAGGGAAAGAGTGTGTAGTGGAGTGGGTGTGGAGGTGCTACCTGGTTGTAGCGGGACGTCCCGGTCGTTATGGATCTTGTTCACACCATGCAATGTTTTATTCAGCTTTACTACAGATGAGTCCACAACTTTAAATGCTTTACTGAATACACATTTTAAACATTGTTGCATTTTGATGATGGAAAACCTTATCATTACTACACATATAATATATATATATATATATATATATATATATATATATATATATATATATATATATATATTATACACTTAATACAAACATGGAGGTCTTCGGGGAGTTGCAGGTCACAGTCCACCTTCCTACATTACTCCCCTTTTTAACCATAGCCATCTTCAGCCAAGCGGAAATCTGCAACACAATAAAATAAAATCTCTATCAACTCTTTTCTTCTCTGGGGTCTCGACATTTCTTTCTTCAGGAAGGACTGGCCAAAATCTCCACAACAAAGTCGGTGTTCTAAAAAACAGGCTCGAGGTCACAGTCCTTTGCTGGTTGCAGTAATGAATACCACCTTGTAGTTTTGTCCATGTATGCTATATGCCACAATGGTGGTGATACAGTCCTTAAAACTATTTATCCATAAAGGCCACTTTACACACAGAGATAAATCTTTGGCAGATCTGTGGTTGCAGTGAAATCAGGGACATATTGTTCCATTTGTACACAGCCACAAACCTGGCACTGATTGTCCACAATTTCACTGCAACCACAGATCTGCCACAGATTTATCTCTGTGTGTAAAGAGGCCTTAAAGAATAAAACACATCCCAACTTGGCCAGTACATCAGGTCATCTGTCTACCCTCCCTCCACTCATGATACTGGGCACAGTCTCACAGGGGTTGGTTGCAGCAAAATCCATAGGGGCAGGGTGTAAATGGACAAAGTCCATGGGGGCAAACTTCAAAAGGCAGTTTGGAGTACAGTTCCTTAGAGGGGCAAGTCCTTGTCTGAGGGATATCCTCAGCACGCACGCACACCCACACACACACACACACACACACACACACACAGCACAGAAGGTTCAAAGTCCTCCAAATCCAGCCGAGGGAGAAAGGGAAAACAGCACACCTCAAAAAACAAAACAAAACAGGCCTATTTGGCCACAAGGACAATATCTCCTGGCCCTGGTTCCTTCCTTTGCAAAAGGGCTTTGGACCTAGCCCCTTTTTTAACTTGGCCATTGGCCAACAGTGAAAGAGACAGGGGTCGTCAGTCCAGTTCAGGCCGCCTTATTTTTCCATTCCTCCCAGGACCTAAGGAACAGGGGCCTGGTCCATTTCCACGGCTGGTCCAGGAATTCGTTCTGGCCACAGTCCTCTCTGGAATAAAATAATTTTGCCATCTGGTGCCCTGTAACATTTATGGTAGAACTGGGCAAGCTGCTGATAGGGGTGACCAGATGCTGGTACTCCTGTTCAGCCACATGGGGATCCGGGCCACAGGTACCCCTTGGGGATAGGGCTACATACAAGCTCCTCTTAGCGACGGGTCTCCCTTGGGATGACAGACGGGGTCTTCCCATGTGCTTCTCCTTACACCCACCGCATACTACCCCTTCGAGCACCAAAGGCGCATGAACAACACTCTTTACCTCACTTACAGGGTCTTTAGGCGAGTGGGGAGGGTGTCCAATTTGACCATGGCCCAATTCACATATATATGGTACCCGGTCTTGTCTTTGGCTATAAACGCAAAGCCTCGGGTTTAATTAAAAACAAGTACATTGCTTTGGGTACCGCCATTTTCAAAGTCGGCTCTCTTTGGCCTAGCCAGTTACTCCCAGGCTAAGGCATCTGACCTCTTCCTCTGCTCCACCATGTCTAATGTTTTGGCCATTTTCACAGAGAAACCGAAGGCAGGGAGCAGGGGACCGGACCGCAACTTATGGACTGCAGGTCAGGATGGGGGTCTGGACGGCTGACTCACTTGGGCGAGATGGAGGACTTTTTCCTCTGATTCCTCTTCCTCCTCATCGGGTTAACTCCAGTAGACTAGTGCCAAGTGGGGCATTTCAGGATGGTCTTTGGGGGCTTTATCCCTGCTGACCTTTTAGGTGCGGTAATCAGTCCCTGCAGATACCACTTCCGCTTCAGGAAGCTCCTCTCCCATCCAGTCCCATTGCTGGATCCAAACCTCGCTGCTGACGAGGCCACATGATTGGTGCTGTACCATCCTCCATGTTAGATATTTGGGGATGTGTTGTCCATGCACACTGCTCCAGGAGCACAACGATCACGCGCAGCCACAGGGGTCATCAGCCAGATGATGTCGTTTGGCTCTGCCTCACTTCCAGCATAACTCATTTTCTTGTCTGCACTCGAAAGCAAGCTGCTACTTCACCTGCGTCCGACACCAAAATGGCACCAGCCTATGATTGACACTATCTTCCAGCGGGCGTGTCCCACACTCCGCCCTCACTTCTGCAGTAACCAAACACAGATTGCAGACTACACGGAGAATGGGAGGGGAAAGCATTGAAAATTCATTAAGTTTAACAAGTGGGCTCAGAAGAGAATCTGACTGCAATGATTTCCCTGGCCAATCACAGCCATGCCAATACTTGTGAGTAAATGGTTTCTGCAAACCGAACAGTTACAGAACAAAATCGAACATTGCCAACTTTTAACAAAAATGTACAGAAGTCTAAGCCCAAGTCAAGCTGGCTAAGGCTCGTACCGAATTTGAAATTGGTGAACCTGTTCCCAACAAGTTCACTCATCTCTAGTTATCAGTGTGATATGTGTGACGCCCTGGCCAGCCAGGTACTCACAGATAGGGCCCCGCATTACACCGTTCCCTAACAAGGTGACAGCAGCCAAACATATAAAACCCTAGTCACCCCCCTCAGAGCTTGATGGACACACCAAGCGGCAGAACCAGGCGGTTGGAAGACGCCCACCAAGGAGTCTCTGACAGCCTGGGGCGGGAAAGTTTTTGTCTAGTCGTGAAGTTCAAGTCTAGAGGTCAAGAGGAGACGGGTGTGGGCTGGAGCTGTGTGCAACTCCAGCGGAGGATAGACCTAAACTGAACAGGTGCCCCTAGGAGGCAGACGGAGGCCTCTGTCTGCAGGAGCCGGGAAGACGGTTCGGTGGAACCATGGTGGACTGGGACAGGGTAGTGGCCTGCTGGTACCGACCCAGGGAACCAACTCGGAAACCGGAGCACAAAGGGGGGTACTCACACCCTGAAGCTAGGTCCAGAAGCTACTGCGAGCTAGCTAATTAACTGATTGCGGCCAGGACTAGAGGTCCTGTCCCACCCAAAGTCCCGACTAAACACAACAGCCCAATGAGGGGGATAGAAAGGCAATGCCACGGCACAGAGATCCCACGGGCCAGCGTTTGCGGGCAAAGGGCTCCTCAGGCAACCAAATGCCGGGAGCAGACTCCTGAAGTTGCAAGCGCAGGTAGTCCACCATCACAAACAGATGTAGGAGAAAGGCAGAGGCCACCAACCGGGTGGGGGACCAGACTGCAGCCGGCTGCGGGCACCGACCTCCATCACCTTGGTTTACCAGAGACTCGTGTGTTTACTAATCGTGAGTACATCAGTGCCCTCCGGCCACCCATCTCCCTGCACCGCCAAACACCGCCCAACAGGTCACGGGGCCACCATCCCTGCCCACGGAGGGGTTAACAACTTGCTGCCAAACATCTAAATGCAGCGGTGGTGTCTACCTTCACCACATCCTGTGGGTGGCGTCACGAACTTAAAAACGGCTCCGGCCGTACACATATGTCCCCAAACCGCAAACCCCTTTTTGATTGACGTGACAGCAGGACTCCCGGGTCCGGAGACCCTCGAGCCACCCACTGAAGGTCCGGATTCGAGCGGCTCGGCTGCCGAGCACGGGGCGGCACATATGTGATGGCTGACACTTTGCTCTTTAGTGAGATCAGAACTAAACAATACCACAGAAATTAAGTTTGTCTCATTACTCACACATTTGCAGCTACAGTCCTCTCACAATGGATCAGCTTCCATCTTACAGGCAGCTAGTATGAGGCAAGAGCAGTACAACTAACAGCTCTATTAGAAAACAACCTGAATATGCTTGTTGTGTTTGTAATCAGACAAGGTTCACCTCCACTGTACTGAATTAGTTTTAACCAGGCATGGCTCTACAGCAGAGCTGCCAGCACAATGAGAGGACAGATTCTGCTGCAAATATTTGTAATGGGACAAACATCACTTCTGCTATAAAATACCTCACAATCTTTTAACAACAAAAAGAGGGATAAATTAAGTGGTATGCAGCAAATTTTGTCCACGTCCCTAGCCGCACCTCAAGCCACACCCATCTACCGTTTCTTTCTATTCTGGCAGGAGTAGTTGTCAGAGAGGAGATGGCAGTGAGGGACATTCAGAGGATATCTGAGACTACAGTTCGTAGACCCAAATCTGGGACTGTCTTGTGTATCCAGGTAATTTGTGACTAGAAAGGAGTGGATCCATTCACGGGACAATACAAGCAGGGCCACCATAAAGGCATTACTGCTCTTGCTGGTGTAAGGGGCCTAGTGAAAAGGGGACCCTGGTCTAAAGTAATTACTTAGCTTTATTAAACCTCGGGTCTAGGCCGCAGTCATAGCATGATAGCGAGGTGGTAGCACACACTAACCCATCATAAAGTGTCCACAAGAAAGGGGACCAGCCGTGTCTTATATATTCAGTATTGTAAGATGTTGCCAGAGGCCCTCTTTTGCTTCAGCCACTTTATGCTGAGTGAGTGTGCACCACCATATGGCTAATTTGCATGTCATTTGCTTCAGATGCATTGCATGCCAAATAGCCATGTGGTGGCACCATGGGCAGTGGGTCAGAGCAGTGCACATCTTCTTTGCCCAGTGTACAGTAGTGTGATGAGGTCATCATGCTGTGACCACATCACATTGCTACGAGCTGCATTGAGGTTGCGAGGAATGGTAATCGATCCATGGAGTAGCTGAAAATTATATGTTCTACCATTTCCTCTGGAGGGGAGGGGGAGGAAGGGAAGGGGGCAAAGTGTTACTACAATGGCACATTATAGGCCAATAGCAAAAATTGTGAAAGGTGGCACAGTATTGCTAGGAGCAGTGTATGTGGGTTATTATACAGAAGAGAATGTGTGGGGTTATAATATACAGAGGGGTAGAGTGTTTGGGGGGTATATTGTACAGAGAGGTAGTGTGTGCGGGGATATCATTCAGAGATGCAGTGTGTGGAGTGTATTATACGGAAGGGTAGTGTGTGGGGTTATATTATACAAAGGGGCAGTTTGTTGGCGGGATATTGTACAGAGAGGCAGTGTGTGAGGGATATTATACAGAAGGGCAGTGTGTGTGGGGGATTTAGCACAAAGAGGCAGTGTGTGTGTGTGGGGGGGAAATTATACAGAGAGGCAGTGTGCATTCTATATTATACAGAGATGCAGTGTATGGGGTGAAATTGTACAGAGATGCAGTGTCTGGAGATATTATACAAACGGGCAGTATGTGTGGGTATATTGTACAGAGAAGCAATGTGTGTGGGGGATATTAAACAGAGGATCAGTGTGTGTGGGGGTGTATTATACAGAGGGGCAATTTGTGTTTAGAGTTATTGTATAGAGAGGCAGTGTGTGGGAGGATATTATACAAACGGCCAGTGTGTGGGTGTATACTATACAGAGAGGCAGTGTGTGTTGGTGTATTATACAGGAGGCAGTGTGTGGGAGGGAATATTGTACTAAGAGGCAGTGTATGTGGGGTATATTATACAGAGAAGTAGTGTGGGTAGGGGATATTTTACAGAGAGGATGCGTGTGGGGTGATATTATACACAGGGGCAGTATGAGTGGGGGGATATTATACAGAGAGGCAATGTGGATGTGTAGAGTACAGAGGGGCAATGTGTGTGAGGATATTGTACAGAGATGCAGTGTGCGGGGTGCATAATGCAGAGTGACAGTGTGTGTGGGGATATAGTACAGGGAGACAGTGTAGGTGTATAATATACGGAGGGGCAGAGTGTGGAATGATATTATACAGAGGGGCAGTGTGGGAGATATTATGAAGAGAGGTAGTATAGGGGTGAATTGTTTTTATTAATTTTTGCGGGGAAATACTTCATTTTCTGGAACAATCTCAAGGGTGCCAGCAATTTCATTAATGACATACATATATATATATATATATATATATATATATATATATATATATATGCCAGCTGAAGGTGTTTGATGGGTGATTGGTGAGGATGTGGTGCAGAAGTGGAGTTTTTCAAGTTTGGCAGTGGGAATGTGGAAAGTTTGAGGGGTGGAGGCGGAACTGGGGTGGAGTGGCCTGGGAAGTGTGGCTAGTCAGCGGAAGACAGAGAGAGAGAAGGAGTTGAGAGAGAAAGGATTGAGAAGTGAGTAGTAAAAGGACAGGTGTCAAGACAGACAAAGGAATCTTGAGATACAGTGAAAGTAGCAAAGACTCCGCAAAGACCTGAGTAGAAAGATCAGCCACTCAGAGGAGAAAGTAGATGGAGAACGAGAGAGCAAGCTCCAAGGACAGAGGGATCCTGTGGAGTGGACATCCAGGGCTCACAGTACTTTGCACGCACGGGGTGCAGATCCCAGAACAGACCAGGACTTCAAGCCATCTGTTAACTGTGACAGGAGGGTGGATTTCAGGACTCATCTGCCACCACTATCATTTGAGGCATCAGTAGCACAGGGACGACCAGGACATATTCCCTTAAATAGTCCAAGCTGCCTGCGGCAGGACCCAAACACAAGACGGACCTCCAGGAGCTCCACGCCAGGGAGGACTGACAAATACACCAGAATGTATCGGTGGGAGAGTGGCACCAGGTTGGATGGCACAGCTATAGAGGACTCGGACGCACCTGGGATCTAGCACGTCTCCGGGGTAGGAACCCAGTAAGTAAACACAAACAAACTGCACTCCCTGTCTGGACTGATTTATTGCCATGCGCCTCCACGTTAACCCTTCACCTGCCCCTGGGGAAAGCCCTGCTCGCAGAGGGCTCCACCATCCATGCTGCCCCAATCCATCATCACCAGCAGGAAAACGCAGCGGCGGCCCTACCATCCCTGGCCACACACCACGAGTGGCGTAGTCAGACTATATTTTTATTTTTTAATTTTTCTTTTCTTTTTATTTAAAACTGGTAGACGGTGCCCCCAGATCTGGAACACCTCGGGCCATGGACTGTTCAGATCCAAGCAGCCAGGCTGCCCTGGGGTGCGACAGAAGCCTACAGAAAAATGAAAATGTTCTGGACCCTACAACTATGAATAAATTAATTAAAAATATATCTATAGGTCCCAAATGGGGATGAACAATGTGACCTGACTAATCAAAAGCCACGCTGATAATGCCAATTTGTGGGCCTCCCAACTGGCCAACAGGTGTCACTAACCTTGACTCAGGGCTGCCACCAGGAATTTCAGGACCTCATACCGAGAACATTTTAGGGCCCCCTTGAGACTCTGACTGACTGAGACTGACTGACTGAGACTGAAAACAAATGAAGTGTGAACTTAGCCTCAGTCAGTCACTCAGTCTCAGTCAGTCTCTCTCAGTCAGTTAGTCTCTCTCAGTCAATCAGTCAGTCTCTCTGTCAGTCAGTCTCAGTCAGTCAGTCAGTCTCAGTCAGTCAGTCTCAGTCAGTCTCAGTCAGTCTCTATCAATCAGTCAGTCAGTCTCTCTAAGTCAGTCAGTCAGTCTCAGTCAGTGAGTCTCAGTCAGTCAGTCAGTCAATTAGTCAGTCTCTCTCAGTCAGTCAGTCAGTCGGTCTCAGTAAGTCAGTCAGTCAGTCAGTCTCAGTCAGTCAGTCAGTCAGTCTCAGTCAGTCTCTCTCAGTCAGTCAGTCTCAGTCAGTCAGTCTCAGTCAATCAGCCTCAGTCTCAGTCAGTCTCTGTCAGTCAGTCTCTGTCAGTCAGTCTCTGTCAGTCAGTCTCTCTCAGTCAGTCTCAATCAGTCAGTTAGTCTCAGTCAGTCAGTCTCAGTCAGTCAGTCTCAGTCAGTCAGTCAGTCTCAGTCAGTCAGTCTCAGTCAGTCTCTATCAGTCAGTCAGTCAGTCAGTCTCTCTAAGTCAGTCAGTCTCAGTCAGTGAGTCTCAGTCAGTCAGTCAGTCAATTAGTCAGTCTCTCTCAGTCAGTCAGTCAGTCGGTCTCAGTAAGTCAGTCAGTCAGTCTCAGTCAGTCAGTCTCAGTCAGTCAGTCTCTCTCAGTCAGTCAGTCTCAGTCAGTCAGTCTCAGTCAATCAGCCTCAGTCAGTCAGTCTCAGTCTCAGTCAGTCTCTGTCAGTCAGTCTCTCTCAGTCAGTCTCAATCAGTCAGTCTCAATCAGTCAGTTAGTCTCAGTCAGTCTCAGTCAGTTTCTATCAGTCAGTCAGTCAGTCAGTCTCAGTCAGTGAGTCTCAGTCAGTCAGTCAGTCAGTCAATTAGTCAGTCTCTCTCAGTCAGTCAGTCGGTCTCAGTAAGTCAGTCAGTCAGTCAGTCTCAGTCAGTCAGTCTCAGTCAGTCTCAGTCAGTCAGTCTCAGTCAATCAGCCTCAGTCAGTCAGTCAGTCTCAGTCTCAGTCAGTCAGTCTCAGTCAGTCAGTCTCTGTCAGTCAGTCTCTCTCAGTCAGTCTCTCTCAGTCAGTTAGTCTCAGTCAGTCAGTCTCAGTCAGTCAGTCTCAGTCAGTCAGTCTCAGTCAGTCAGTCAGTGTCAGTCAGTCAGTCTCATTCAGTCAGTCTCCCTCAGTCAGTCTCAGTCAGTCAGTCTCAGTCAGTCAGTCAGTCTCAGTCAGTCAGTCTGAGTCAGTCAGTAAGTCTCAGTCAGTCAGTCAGTCAGTCTCTCTCAGTCAGTCAGTCTCAGTCAGTCAGTTAGTCTCAGTCAGTCACAGTCAGTCTCAGTCAGCCTCTCTCAGTCAGTCAGTCTCTCTCAGTCAGTCAGTCAGTCTCTCTCAGTCAGTCAGTCAGTCTCAGTCAGTCAGTCTCTCTCAGTCAGTCTCAGTCAGTCAGTCAGTCAGTCTCAGTCAGTCAGTGTCAGTCAGTCAGTCAGTCTCTCTCAGTCAGTCAGTCTCAGTCAGTCTCAGTCAGTCAGTCTCATTCAGTCAGTGTCAGTCAGTCAGTCTCAGTCAGTCAGTCAGTGTCAGTCAGTAAGTCTCAGTCAGTCAGTCTCAGTCAGTCAGTCAGTCTCAGTCAGTCAGTCTCTCTCAGTCAGTCTCATTCAGTCAGTCTCCCTCAGTCAGTCTCCCTCAGTCAGTCTCAGTCAGTCAGTCTCTTTCAGTCAGTCAGTCTCAGTCAGTCAGTCAGTGTCAGTCAGTCAGTCAGTCAGTCTCAACAGTCAGTAAGTCTCAGTCAGTCAGTCAGTCAGTCTCAGTCAGTCTCTCTCAGTCAGTCAGTCTCTCTCAGTCAGTCAGTCAGTCTCAGTCAGCCAGTCTCATTCAGTCAGTCTCAGTCAGTCAGTCTCAGGCAGTCAGTCTCAGGCAGTCAGTCTCAGGCAGTCAGTCAGCCTCTGTCAGTCAGTCTCAGTCAGTCAGTCTCAGTCAGTCAGTCTCTCTCAGTCAGTCTCTCTCAATCAGTCTCTCTCAATCAGTCAGTCAGTCTCAGTCAGTCAGTCAGTCTCAGTAAGTCAGTCAGTCTCAGTCAGTCAGTCTCAGTCAGTCAGTCTCAGTCAGTCTCAGTCAGTCAGTCTCTGTCAGTCAGTCTCTCTCAGTGAGTCTCAGTCAGTCAGTCTTAATCAGTCAGTCTCAGTCAGTCAGTCTCTGTCAGTCAGTCTCTGTCAGTCAGTCAGTCTCAGTCAGTCAGTGTCAGTCAGTCAGTCTCAGTCAGTCAGTCAGTCAGTGTCAGTCAGTAAGTCTCAGTCAGTCAGTCTCTCTCAGTCAGTCTCAGTCAGTCAGTCAGTCTAAGTCAGTCAGTCTCTCTCAGTCAGTCAGTCTCTCTCAGTCAGTCAGTCTCATTCAGTCAGTCTCCCTCAGTCAGTCTCAGTTAGTCAGTCTCTGTCAGTCAGTCAGTGTCAGTCAGTCAGTCTCAACAGTCAGTAAGTCTCAGTCAGTCAGTCAGTCTCAGTCAGTCAGTCTCTGTCAGTCTCAGTCGGTCAGTAAGTCTCAGTCAGTCAGTCAGTCAGTCTCAGTCAGTCTCTCAGTCAGTCAGTCTCTCTCAGTCAGTCAGTCAGTCAGTCGGTCTCAGTAAGTCAGTCAGTCAGTCTCAGTCAGTCTCAGTCAGTCTCAGTCAGTCTCAGTCAGTCAGTCAGTCTCAGTCAGTCAGTGTCAGTCAGTCAGTCTCAGTCAGTCAGTCAGTCAGTGTCAGTCAGTAAGTCTCAGTCAGTCAGTCTCTCTCAGTCAGTCTCAGTCAGTCAGTCAGTCTAAGTCAGTCAGTCTCTCTCAGTCAGTCAGTCTCTCTCAGTCAGTCAGTCTCATTCAGTCAGTCTCCCTCAGTCAGTCTCAGTTAGTCAGTCTCTGTCAGTCAGTCAGTGTCAGTCAGTCAGTCTCAACAGTCAGTAAGTCTCAGTCAGTCAGTCAGTCTCAGTCAGTCAGTCTCTGTCAGTCTCAGTCGGTCAGTAAGTCTCAGTCAGTCAGTCAGTCAGTCTCAGTCAGTCTCTCAGTCAGTCAGTCTCTCTCAGTCAGTCAGTCAGTCAGTCGGTCTCAGTAAGTCAGTCAGTCAGTCTCAGTCAGTCTCAGTCAGTCTCAGTCAGTCAGTCTCAGTCAATTAGCCTCAGTCAGTCAGTCTCAGTCAGTCAGTCTCAGTCAGTCTCAATCAGTCAGTTAGTCTCAGTGAGTCAGTCTCAGTCAATCAGCCTCAGTCAGTCAGTCTCAGTCTCAGTCAGTCAGTCTCTGTCAGTCAGTCTCTCTCAGTCAGTCTCAGTCAGTCTCAATCAGTCAGTTAGTCTCAGTCAGTCAGTCTCAGTCAGTCAGTCAGTCAGTCAGTCAGTCAGTCAGTCAGTCAGTGTCAGTCAGTCAATAAGGAATAACGTTTGGAACACCATTCTAAGTCTGAACTGGGTGCAAAAACCTAAAAAAAAATCACTATGGGGAGATAAGGTATGCACACCAGTGACTATATAAGGGGAATACATGAAATAGCAGAAACTGCTGTGTGAATACTGACTTGAAAAATCCAATAGCTATATGTAAGAGTGAAAATGTGAAAAATGGAATCTGCATTACTGCCATGAACATATGAATCAAGAGAAATTTAGCTACTGAATTGATCAATGCAATAGAGCCGTAGTGGTGTAGTGTTGGGGCTCTATTGCATTGATCAATTCAGTAGCTAAATTTCTCTTGATTCATATGTTCATGGCAGTAATGCAGATTCCATTTTTCACATTTTCACTCTTACATATAGCTATTGGATTTTTCAAGTCAGTATTCACACAGCAGTTTTTGCTATTTCATGTATTCCCCTTACATAGTCACTGGTGTGCATACCTTATCTCCCCATAGTGATGTTTTTTTAGGTTTTTGCACCCAGTTCAGACTTAGAATGGTGTTCCAAACGTTATTCCTTATTGTTAGTAGTTTTTCGTTTGTGAATCCTCCCCAACCACACCTATTGCCAATCCATATCATACGCATAAATAGCCTGGGTCTCAGCTTCCCATACACGGTAAGTTTTTTAACTGCATGAGAGGACACACACAAGCTAGGGACCCCAACGTAGAGAAATACTTTGGCGTAGTGTTGGGGCTCTATGCATTGATCAATTCAGTAGCTAAATTTCTCTTGATTCATATGTTCATGGCAGTAATGCAGATTCCATTTTTCACATTTTCACTCTTACATATAGCTATTGGATTTTTCAAGTCAGTATTCACACAGCAGTTTCTGCTATTTCATGTATTCCCCTTACATAGTCATTGGTGTGCATACCTTATCTCCCCATAGTGATTTTTTTTAGGTTTTTGCACCCAGTTCAGACTTAGAATGGTGTTCCAAACGTTATTCCTTATTGTTAGTAGTTTTTCGTTTGTGAACCCTCCCCAACCACACCTATTGCCAATCCATATCATACGCATAAATAGCCTGGGTCTCAGCTTCCCATACACGGTAAGTTTTTTAACTGCATGAGAGGACACACACAAGCTAGGGACCCCAACGTAGAGAAATACTTTGGCGTAGTGTTGGGACTCTATTGCATTGATCAATTCAGTAGCTAAATTTCTCTTGATTCATATGTTCATGGCAGTAATGCAGATTCCATTTTCCACATTTTCACTCTTACATATAGCTATTGGATTTTTCAAGTCAGTATTCACACAGCAGTTTCTGCTATTTCATGTATTCCCCTTACATAGTCACTGGTGTGCATATGATGTGGATTGGCAATAGGTGTGGTTGGGGAGGGTTCACAAACGAAAAACTACTAACAATAACTCTATTGTATTGATCAAATCAGTAGCTAAATTTCTCTTGAGTCATATGTTCATGGCAGTAATGCAGATTCCATTTTTCACATTTTCACTCTTACATATAGCTATTGGATTTTTCAAGTCAGTATTCTGTCAGTCATTCTCAGTCAGTCAGTCTCTCTCAGTCAGTCTCAGTCAGTCAGTCTCTGTCAGTCAGTCAGTCTCAACAGTCAGTAAGTCTCAGTCAGTCAGTCTCAGTCAGTCTCTCTAAGTCAGTCAGTCTCTCTAAGTCAGTCAGTCTCTCTCAGTCAGTCAGTCTCTCTCAGTCAGTCAGTCTCAGTCAGTCAGTCAGTCAGTCTCTGTCAGCCAGTCTCAGTCAGTCAGTCTCAGGCAGTCAGTCTCCGTCAGTCTCATTCAGTCAGCCTCTGTCAGTCAGTCTCAGTCAGTCAGTCTCAGTCAGTCAGTCTCTCTCAGTCAGTCAGTCTCAGTCAGTCAGTCTCTGTCAGTCAGTGTCAGTCAGTCAGTCAGTGTCAGTCAGTCAGTCTCAGTAAGTCAGTCAGTCTCAGTCAGTCAGTCTTTCTCAGTCAGTCAGTCTCAGTCAGTCAGTCAGTCTCAGTCAATCAGTCTCTGTCAGTCAGTCTCTCTCAGTCAGTCTCAGTCAGTCAGTCAGTGTCAGTCAGTCAGTCTCAGTCAGTCAGTCAGTCAGTCTCAGTCAATCAGTCTCTGTCAGTCAGTCTCTCTCAGTCAGTCTCAGTCAGTCAGTCAGTGTCAGTCAGTCTCAGTCAGTCAGTCTCTCTCAGTCAGTCAGTCTCTCTCAGTCAGTCAGTCTCAGTCAGTCAGTAAGTCTCAGTCAGTCAGTCTCAGTCAGTCAGTCTCTGTCAGTCAGTCTCAGTCAGTCAGTCAGTCTCAGTCGGTCAGTAAGTCTCAGTCGGTCAGTCAGTCTCAGTCAGTCTGTTAGTCTCAGTCAGTCAGTCAGTCTCAGTCAGTCTCTCAGTCAGTCTCTTTCAGTCAGTCAGTCAGTCTCAGTCAGTCAGTCAGTCTCAGTCAGTCAGTCAGTAAGTCTCAGTCAGTCAGTCAGTTAGTCAGTCTCTCTCAGTCAGTCAGTGTCAGTCAGTCAGTCTCAGTCAGTCTCAGTCAGTCTCTCTCAGTCAGTCAGTCTCTCTCAGTCAGTCAGTCAGTCTCAGTCAGTCTCTCTCAGTCACTGAGTCAGTCTCTCTCAGTCAGTCAGTCTCAGTCAGTCAATCTCAGTCAGTCAGTCTCCGTCAGTCTCAGTCAGTCTCTCTCAGTCAGTCAGTCTCTCTCAGTCAGTCAGTCAGTCTCAGTCAGTCAGTCTCAGTCAGTCTCAGTCAGTCAGTAAGTCTCAGTCAGTCAGTCAGTCAGTCTCTCTCAGTCAGTCAGTGTCAGTCAGTCAGTTAGTCTCAGTCAGTCTCTCTCAGTCAGTGAGTCAGTCTCTCTCAGTCAGTCAGTCTCAGTCAGTCAGTAAGTCTCTATCAGTCAGTCAGTCAGTCTCTCTCAGTCAGTCAGTCTCAGTCAGTCAGTCTCAGTCAGTCTCTCTCAGTCAGTCAGTCAGTCTCTCTCTCTCAGTCAGTCAGTCTCAGTCAGTCAGTCTGTCAGTCTCAGTCAGTCTCTCTCAGTCAGTCAGTCTCTCTCAGTCAGTCAGTCAGTCTCAGTCAGTCAGTCAGTCTCAGTCAGTCAGTCTCAGTCAGTCAGTAAGTCTCAGTCAGTCAGTCAGTTAGTCAGTCTCTCTCAGTCAGTCAGTCAGTCAGTCTCAGTAAGTCAGTCAGTCTCTCTCAGTCAGTCAGTCTCTCTCAGTCAGTCAGTCTCTCTCAGTCAGTCTCTCTCAGTCAGTCAGTATCAGTCAGTCTCAGTCAGTCTCAGTCAGTCAGTCAGTCTCAGTCAGTCAGTCAGTCAGTCTCTCTCAGTCAGTCAGTCAGACAGTCAGTCTCAGTCAGTGAGTGTGTGGGAGGGAATATTGTACTAAGAGGCAGTGTATGTGGGGTATATTATACAGAGAAGTAGTGTGGGTAGGGGATATTTTACAGAGAGGATGCGTGTGGGGTGATATTATACACAGGGGCAGTATGAGTGGGGTGATATTATACAGAGAGGCAATGTGGATGTGTAGAGTACAGAGGGGCAATGTGTGTGAGGATATTGTACAGAGATGCAGTGTGCGGGGTGCATAATGCAGAGTGACAGTGTGTGTGGGGATATAGTACAGGGAGACAGTGTGGGTGTATAATATACGGAGGGGCAGAGTGTGGAATGATATTATACAGAGGGGCAGTGTGGGAGAGATTATGAAGAGAAGTAGTATAGGGGTGAATTGTTTTTATTAATTTTTGCGGGGAAATACTTCATTTTCTGGAACAATCTCAAGGGTGCCAGCAATTTCATCCATGACATATATATATATATATATATATATATATATATATATATGCCAGCTGAAGGTGTTTGATGGGTGATTGGTGAGGATGTGGTGCAGAAGTGGAGTTTTTCAAGTTTGGCAGTGGGAATGTGGAAAGTTTGAGGGGTGGAGGCGGAACTGGGGTGGAGTGGCCTGGGAAGTGTGGCTAGTCAGCGGAAGACAGAGAGAGAGAAGGAGTTGAGAGAGAAAGGATTGAGAAGTGAGTAGTAAAAGGACAGTTGTCAAGACAGACAAAGGAATCTTGAGATACAGTGAAAGTAGCAAAGACTCCGCAAAGACCTGAGTAGAAAGATCAGCCACTCAGAGGAGAAAGTAGCTGGAGAACGAGAGAGCAAGCTCCAAGGACAGAGGGATCCTGTGGAGTGGACATCCAGGGCTCACAGTACTTTGCACGCACGGGGTGCAGATCCCAGAACAGACCAGGACTTCAAGCCATCTGTTAACTGTGACAGGAGGGTGGATTTCAGGACTCATCTGCCACCACTATCATTTGAGGTATCAGTAGCACAGGGACGACCAGGACATATTCCCTTAAATAGTCCAAGCTGCCTGCGGCAGGACCCAAACACAAGACGGACCTCCAGGAGCTCCACGCCAGGGAGGACTGACAAATACACCAGAGTGTATCGGTGGGAGAATGGCACCAGGTTGGATGGCACAGCTATAAAGGACTCGGACGCACCTGGGATCCAGCACGTCTCCGTGGTAGGAACCCAGTAAGTAAACACAAACAAACTGCACTCCCTGTCTGGACTGATTTATTGCCATGCGCCTCCACGTTAACCCTTCACCTGCCCCTGGGGAAAGCCCTGCTCGCAGAGGGCTCCACCATCCATGCTGCTCCAATCCATCATCACCAGCAGAAAAATGCAGCGGCGGCCCTACCATCCCTGGCCACACACCACGAGTGGCGTAGTCAGACTATATTTTTATTAATTAATTTTTCTTTTCTTTTTATTTAAAACTGGTAGACGGTGCCCCCAGATCTGGAACACCTCGGGCCATGGACTGTTCAGATCCAAGCAGCCAGGCTGCCCTGGGGTGCGACAGAAGCCTACAGAAAAATGAAAATGTTCTGGACCCTACAACTATGAATAAATTAATTAAAAATATATCTATAGGTCCCAAATGGGGATGAACAATGTGACCTGACTAATCAAAAGCCACGCTGATAATGCCAATTTGTGGGCCTCCCAACCGGCCAACAGGTGTCACTAACCTTGACTCAGGGCTGCCACCAGGAATTTCAGGACCTTATACCGAGAACATTTTAGGGCCCCCTTGAGTCTCTGACTGACTGAGACTGACTGACTGAGACTGACTGAGGCTAAGTTCAGACTTCAGTTGTTTTAGATCCGTCAGGTGTCAGGTCCGTCAGCAACGGATCAGTCGTTTTTTAGTTGGCAACTGATGCAAAGGATGTGTTTTTCACAGGATTCCTTTCACAGGAATCCTGTGGAAAAACTGATCCGTTGCGTCCGTTGCATCCGCTGTGCATCCGTTTTTTGACGGATCAGTCATGATCCATTTGTGTTTGGGACAGCCCAGTGGGTATGCCAAACATGCTGGGCATGCTCAGTAGAGCATGACGGAATCCTGCGCTGGATTCCGTTGTAAGACGGATTACGACGGAATCCAGCACCATAGACATACATTACAAGCTTGACGGATGGCGACGGATTCCTGTGCGGCGCGTTAATTTTGATGGCCCGAAAAACGTTACACTCTGCGTTGCTCCCCGCTCGGCGGTCAGTCAAAAACGACAGACCGCGAAGCAGCGGATGCAAGGCAGGGTCATCAGTCGCAATCCGTCACTAATAGACGTCTATGGGGAAATACTGGATTCCTGCAAAATATTTTGCAGGATCCCGTAATTCCTCAAGGCTACGGATTGTGACTGATGCAAAACAACTGAAGTGTGAACTTAGCCTAAAACAACTGAAGTGTGAACTTAGCCTCAGTCAGTTACTCAGTCTCAGTCAGTCTCTCTCAGTCAGTCAGTCTCTCTCAGTCAATCAGTCAGTCTCTCTGTCAGTCAGTCTCAGTCAGTCAGTCTCAGTCAGTCAGTCTCAGTCAGTCAGTCAGTCTCAGTCAGTCAGTCTCAGTCAGTCAGTCTCAGTCAGTCTCTATCAGTCAGTCAGTCAGTCTCTCTAAGTCAGTGAGTCAGTTAGTCTCAGTCAGTGAGTCTCAGTCAATTAGTCAGTCTCTCTCAGTCAGTCAGTCGGTCTCAGTAAGTCAGTCAGTCAGTCTCAGTCAGTCAGTCTCAGTCAGTAAGTCTCTCTCAGTCAGTCAGTCTCAGTCAGTCTCAGTCAGTCAGTCTCAGTCAGTCAGTCTCAGTCTCTCTCAGTCAGTCTCTCTCAGTCAGTCTCAATCAGTCAGTTAGTCTCAGTCAGTCAGTCTCAGTCAGTCAGTCTCAGTCAGTCAGTCAGTCTCTGTCAGTCAGTCAGTCTCAGTCAGTCAGTCTCAGTCAGTGTCAGTCAGTCAGTCTCATTCAGTCAGTCTCCCTCAGTCAGTCTCAGTCAGTCAGTCTCAGTCAGTCAGTCAGTCTCTCTCAGTCAGTCAGTCTCAGTCAGTCAGTCAGTCTCAGTCAGTCTCAGTCAGTCTCAGTCAGTCTCTCTCAGTCAGTCAGTCTCTCTCAGTCTCAGTCAGTTAGTCTCTCTCAGTCAGTCTGTCAGTCTCAGTCAGTCAGTCAGTCAGTCAGTCTCAGTCAGTCAGTCTCAGTCAGTCAGTCTCAGTCAGTCAGTCAGTCTCAGTCAGTCTCTCTCAGTCAGTCAGTCTCAGTCAGTCTCAGTCAGTCAGTCTCAGTCAGTCAGTGTCAGTCAGTCAGTCTCAGTCAGTCAGTCAGTGTCAGTCAGTAAGTCTCAGTCAGTCAGTCTCAGTCAGTCAGTCAGTGTCAGTCAGTCAGTCTCAGTCAGTCAGTCAGTGTCAGTCAGTAAGTCTCAGTCAGTCAGTCTCATTCAGTCAGTCTCCCTCAGTCAGACTCAGTCAGTCAGTCTCTGTCAGTCATCTCAGGCAGTCAGTCTCAGGCAGTCAGTCTCAGGCAGTCAGTCTCAGTCAGTCAGTCTCAGTCAGTCTCAGTCAGTCTTTATCAGTCAGTCAGTCAGTCTCTCTAAGTCAGTCAGTCAGTCTCAGTCAGTGAGTCTCAGTCAGTCAGTCAGTCAATTAGTCAGTCTCTCTCAGTCAGTCAGTCAGTCGGTCTCAGTAAGTCAGTCAGTCAGTCTCAGTCAGTCAGTCTCAGTCAGTCAGTCTCAGTCAATCAGCCTCAGTCAGTCAGTGTCAGTCAGTCAGTGTCAGTCAGTCAGTCTCCCTCAGTCAGTCTCAGTCAGTCAGTCTCAGTCAGTCTCAGTCAGTCAGTCAGTCTGAGTCAGTCAGTAAGTCTCAGTCAGTCAGTTAGTCTCTCTCAGTCAGTCAGTCTCAGTCAGTCAGTCTCTCTCAGTCAGTCTCAGTCAGTCAGTCAGTCTCAGTCAGTCAGTCTCAGTCAGTCAGTCTCAGTCAGTCAGTAAGTCTCAGTCAGTCAGTCAGTCTCTCTCAGTCAGTCAGTCTCAGTCAGTCAGTCAGTCTCAGTCAGTCTCAGTCAGTCTCTCTCAGTCAGTCAGTCTCTCTCAGTCAGTCAGTCTCAGTCTCAGTCAGTTAGTCTCTCTCAGTCAGTCTGTCAGTCTCAGTCAGTCAGTCAGTCTCAGTCACTCAGTCTCAGTCAGTCAGTCTCAGTCAGTCAGTCAGTCTCAGTCAGTCTCAGTCAGTCTCTCTCAGTCAGTCAGTCAGTCTCAGTCAGTCTCAGTCAGTCAGTCTCAGTCAGTCAGTCTCAGTCAGTCAGTCAGTCTCAGTCAGTCTCAGTCAGTCTCTCTCAGTCAGTCAGTCTCAGTCAGTCTCAGTCAGTCAGTCTCAGTCAGTCAGTCAGTCTCAGTCAGTCAGTCAGTGTCAGTCAGTAAGTCTCAGTCAGTCAGTCTCAGTCAGTCAGTCAGTCTCATTCAGTCAGTCTCCCTCAGTCAGTCTCAGTCAGTCAGTCTCTGTCAGTCATCTCAGGCAGCCAGTCTCAGGCAGTCAGTCTCAGCCAGTCAGTCAGCCTCTGTCAGTCAGTCTCAGTCAGTCAGTCTCAGTCAGTCTCAGTCAGTCTCTATCAGTCAGTCTCTCTAAGTCAGTCAGTCAGTCAGTCTCAGTAAGTGAGTCTCAGTCAGTCAGTCAGTCAATTAGTCAGTCTCTCTCAGTCAGTCAGTCAGTCGGTCTCAGTAAGTCAGTCAGTCAGTCTCAGTCAGTCAGTCTCAGTCAGTCAGTCTCTCTCAGTCAGTCAGTCTCAGTCAGTCTCAGTCAGTCAGTCTCAGTCAATCAGCCTCAGTCAGTCAGTGTCAGTCAGTCAGTGTCAGTCAGTCAGTCTCCCTCAGTCAGTCTCAGTCAGTCAGTCTCAGTCAGTCAGTCAGTCTGAGTCAGTCAGTAAGTCTCAGTCAGTCAGTTAGTCTCTCTCAGTCAGTCAGTCAGTCTCAGTCAGTCAGTCAGTGTCAGTCAGTCAGTCTCAGTCAGTCAGTCAGTCAGTGTCAGTCAGTCAGTCTCAGTCAGTCAGTCAGTCTCAGTCAGTCAGTCTCTCTCAGTCAGTCAGTCTCATTCAGTCAGTCAGTCTCAGTCAGTCAGTCTCTGTCAGTCAGTCTCTGTCAGTCAGTCTCAGGCAGCCAGTCTCAGGCAGCCAGTCTCAGGCAGTCAGTCTCAGGCAGTCAGTCAGCCTCTGTCAGTCAGTCTCAGTCAGTCAGTCTCAGTCAGTCAGTCTCTCTCAGTCAGTCTCTCTCAATCAGTCAGTCAGTCAGTGTCAGTCAGTGTCAGTCAGTCAGTCTCAGTAAGTCAGTCAGTCTTTCTCAGTCAGTCAGTCTCAGTCAGTCTCAGTCAATCAGCCTCAGTCAGTCAGTCTCAGTCAGTCAGTCTCAGTCAGTCTCAGTCAGTCAGTCTCTGTCAGTCAGTCTCTCTCAGTCAGTCAGTCTCAGTCAGTCAGTTAGTCTCAGTCAGTCCGTCTCAGTCAGTCAGTCTCTGTCAGTCAGTCAGTCTCAGTCAGTCAGTCAGTGTCAGTCAGTCAGTCTCTCTCAGTCAGTCTCAGTCAGTCAATCAGTGTCAGTCAGTCAGTCAGTGTCAGTCAGTAAGTCTCAGTCAGTCAGTCTCTCTCAGTCAGTCTCAGTCAGTCAGTCTCAGTCAGTCAGTCTCAGTCAGTCTCAGTCAGTCTCAGTCAGTCTCAGTCAGTCAGTCAGTCAGTCTCTCTAAGTCAGTCAGTCAGTCTCAGTCAGTGAGTCTCAGTCAGTCAGTCAGTCAATCAGTCAGTCTCTCTCAGTCAGTCAGTCAGTCGGTCTCAGTAAGTCAGTCAGTCAGTCTCAGTCAGTCAGTCTCAGTCAGTCAGTCTCTGTCAGTCAGTCAGTCTCAGTCAGTCAGTCTCTCTCAGTCAGTTTGACTGACTGAGAGAGACTAACTGACTGAGAGAGACTGTCTCATTCAGTCAGTCTCCCTCAGTCAGTCTCAGTCAGTCAGTCTCTGTCAGTCAGTCAGTCTCAGTCAGTCAGTAAGTCTCAGTCAGTCAGTGATTGATCTCCCTAAGGTCAACAATGCTTGCTTAAGTAGTCTTTTACTAGGCATTGCCCCCCACTAGCCAGATTCCTACTCCACACTGATGAGGGGCAAATACCCCGAAACGTCTGTCTGTGGATGGATACCATGTTTGGTATAGGTGGTCTCCTTGACTGGAAACTGCCCTTCACGTGGTTGTTCCTTCCCGGTGAAAGACCTGGCTAGTTTCCTGCCAGCATTGAGAAACACGTGATGGTGTCTCCGCGGCTTTCTTATTTGCATACTTCCCAGGGGGCAATGCTCTAGAATCACTGCGTTGAGAAACACGTGATGGTGTCTCCGCAGTGGATATGTTGATCTCCATAAGGTCAACAATGCTTGCTTAAGTAGTCTTTTACTAGGCATTGCCCCCACTAGCCAGATTCCTACTCCACACTGATGAGGGGCAAATACCCCGAAACGGCTGTCTGTGGATGGATACCATGTTTGGTATAGGTGGTCTCCATGACTGGAGACTGCCCTTCCCGTGGTTGTTCCTTCCCGGTGAAAGACCTGGCTAGTTTCCTGCCAGCGTTGAGAAACACGTGATGGTGTCTCCGCGGCTTTCTTATTTGCATACTTCCCAGGGGGCAATGCTCTAGAATCACTGTGTTGAGAAACACGTGATGGTGTCTCCGCAGTGGATATGTTGATCTCCCTAAGGTCAACAATGCTTGCTTAAGTAGTCTTTTACTAGGCATTGC
Organism: Anomaloglossus baeobatrachus; assembly: GCF_048569485.1. Lineage (NCBI taxonomy): Eukaryota > Metazoa > Chordata > Amphibia > Anura > Aromobatidae > Anomaloglossus > Anomaloglossus baeobatrachus. Next base: position 124,238,006 of record NC_134360.1, read on the forward strand.
CCCCACTAGCCAGATTCCTACTCCACACTGATGAGGGGCAAATACCCCGAAACGGCTGTCTGTGGATGGATACCATGTTTGGTATAGGTGGTCTCCTTGACTGGTGACTGCCCTTCCCGTGGTTGTTCCTTCCCGGTGAAAGACCTGGCTAGTTTCCTGCCAGCGTTGAGAAACACGTGATGGTGTCTCCGCGGCTTTCTTATTTGCATACTTCCCAGGGGGCAATGCTCTAGAATCACTGCGTTGAGAAACACGTGATGGTGCCTCCGCAGTGGATATGTTGATCTCCCTAAGGTCAACAATGCTTGCTTAAGTAGTCAGTCTCAGTCAGTCTCTCAGTCAGTCAGTCTCTCTCAGTCAGTCAGTCAGTCAGTCTCAGTCAGTCAGTAAGTCTCAGTCAGTCAGTCAGTCAGTCTCTCTCAGTCAGTCAGTCAGTCGGTCTCAGTAAGTCAGTCAGTCTCTCTGTCAGTCAGTCTCAGTCAGTCTCAGTCAGTCAGTCAGTCAGTCTCAGTCAATCAGCCTCAGTCAGTCAGTCTCAGTCTCAGTCAGTCAGTCTCTCTCAGTCAGTCTCAGTCAGTCTCAATTAGTCAGTTAGTCTCAGTCAGTCAGTCTCAGTCAGTCAGTCTCAGTCAGTCAGTCAGTCAGTCTCAGTCAGTCAGTCTCAGTCAGTCAGTCTCAGTCAGTCAGTAAGTCTCAGTCAGTCAGTCAGTCAGTCTCTCTCAGTCAGTCAGCCTCAGTCAGTCAGTTAGTCTCAGTCAGTCTCAGTCAGTCTCAGTCAGTCTCTCTCAGTCAGTCAGTCAGTCTCTCTCAGTCAGTCAGTCTCAGTCAATCAGTCAGTCTCAGTCAGTCAGTCTCAGTCAGTCAGTCTCTCTCAGTCAGTCTCAGTCAGTCAGTCTCAGTCAGTCAGTCTCAGTCAGTCAGTGTCAGTCAGTCAGTCTCAGTCAGTCAGTCAGTCTCTCTCAGTCAGTCAGTCTCAGTCAGTCTCAGTCAGTCAGTCTCAGTCAGTCAGTCTCAGTCAGTCTCAGTCAGTCTCTCTCAGTCAGTCAGTCTTAGTCAGTCTCAGTCAGTCAGTCAGTCAGTCTCAGTCAGTAAGTCAGTCTCTCTCAGTCAGTCAGTCTCATTCAGTCAGTCTCCCTCAGTCAGTCTCAGTCAGTCAGTCTCTGTCAGTCAGTCAGTCTCAGTCAGTCAGTGTCAGCCAGTCAGTCTCAACAGTCAGTAAGTCTCAGTCAGTCAGTCTCAGTCAGTCTCTCTCAGTCAGTCAGTCAGTCTCTCTCAGTCAGTCAGACTCTCTCAGTCAGTCTCAGTCAGTCAGTCTCAGGCAGTCAGTCTCAGTCAGTCTCATTCAGTCAGCCTCTGTCAGTCAGTCTCAGTCAGTCAGTCTCAGTCAGTCAGTCTCAGTCAGTCAGTCTCTCTCAGTCAGTCTCTCTCAATCAGTCAGTCAGTCAGTGTCAGTCAGTGTCAGTCAGTCAGTCTCAGTAAGTCAGTCAGTCAGTCTCAGTCAGTCAGTCTCAGTCAGTCAGTCTCTCTCAGTCAGTCAGTCTCAGTCAGTCTCAGTCAGTCAGTCTCAGTCAATCAGCCTCAGTCAGTCAGTCTCAGTCTGTCTCAATCAGTCAGTTAGTCTCAGTCAGTCAGTCTCAGTCAGTCAGTCTCAGTCAGTCTCAGTCAGTCAGTGTCAGTCAGTCAGTCTCATTCAGTCAGTCTCCCTCAGTCAGTCTCAGTCAGTCAGTCTCAGTCAGTCTCAGTCAGTCAGTCAGTCAATCAGTCTGAGTCAGTCAGTAAGTCTCAGTCAGTCAGTTAGTCTCTCTCAGTCAGTCAGTCAGTCAGTCTCAGTCAGTCAGTCAGTGTCAGTCAGTCAGTCTCAGTCAGTCAGTCAGTCTCAGTCAGTCAGTCTCAGTCAGTCAGTCAGTCTCAGTCAGTCAGTCTCTCTCAGTCAGTCAGCCTCAGTCAGTCAGTTAGTCTCAGTCAGTCTCAGTCAGTCTCAGTCAGTCTCTCTCAGTCAGTCTCAGTCAGTCTCTCTCAGTCAGTCAGTCTCAGTCAATCAGTCAGTCTCAGTCAATCAGTCAGTCTCAGTCTCAGTCAGTCAGTCTCTCTCAGTCAGTCTCAGTCAGTCAGTCTCAGTCAGTCAGTCAGTCAGTCAGTCTCAGTCAGTCAGTCTCTCTCAGTCACTCAGTCAGTCTCAGTCAGTCTCTCTCAGTCAGTCAGTCTCAGTCAGTCTCAGTCAGTCAGTCAGTCTCATTCAGTCAGTCTCAGTCAGTCAGTCTCTGTCAGTCAGTCTCTGTCAGTCAGTCTCAGGCAGCCAGTCTCAGGCAGTAAGTCTCAGGCAGTAAGTCTCAGGCAGTCAGTCTCTCTCAGTCAGTCTCTCTCAATCAGTCAGTCAGTCAGTCTCAGTCAGCCAGTCTCAGTCAGCCAGTCTCAGTCAGTCAGTCTCAGTCAGTCAGTCTCAGTCAGTCAGTCTCAGGCAGTCAGTCTCAGGCAGTTAGTCTCAGGCAGTCAGTCTCAGGCAGTCAGTCAGCCTCTGTCAGTCAGTCTCAGTCAGTCAGTCTCAATCAGTCAGTCTCTCTCAGTCAGTCTCTCTCAATCAGTCAGTCAGTCAGTGTCAGTCAGTGTCAGTCAGTGTCAGTCAGTCAGTCTCAGTAAGTCAGTCAGTCAGTCTTTCTCAGTCAGTCAGTCTCAGTCAGTCAGTCTCAGTCAGTAAGTCTCAGTCAATCAGCCTCAGTCAATCAGCCTCAGTCAGTCAGTCTCAGTCAGTCAGTCTAAGTCAGTCAGTCTCAGTCAGTCAGTCTCTGTCAGTCAGTCTGTCTCAGTCAGTCAGTCAGTCTCAGTCAGTCAGTCTCAGTCAGTCAGTCTCAGTCAGTCAGTCTCAGTCAGTCAGTCAGTCTCAGTCAGTCAGTCAGTGTCAGTCAGTCAGTCTCTCTCAGTCAGTCTCAGTCAGTCAGTCAGTGTCAATCAGTAAGTCTCAGTCAGTCAGTCTCTCTCAGTCAGTCTCAGTCAGTCAGTCTCTGTCAGTCAGTCAGTCTCAGTCAGTCAGTCTCTCTCAGTCAGTTTGACTGACTGAGAGAGACTAACTGACTGAGAGAGACTGTCTCATTCAGTCAGTCTCCCTCAGTCAGGCTCAGTCACTCAGTCTCTGTCAGTCAGTCAGTCTCAGTCAGTCAGTCAGTCTCAGTCAGTCAGTCTCAGTCAGTCAGTCTCTGTCAGTCAGTCAGTCTCAGTCGGTCAGTCAGTCTCAGTCGGTCAGTCAGTCTCAGTCAGTCTCTCAGTCAGTCAGTCTCTCTCAGTCAGTCAGTCAGTCTCAGTCAGTCAGTCAGACTCAGTCAGTCAGTCAGTCAGTCTCAGTCAGTCAGTCAGTCTCAGTCAGTCAGTCAGTCAGTCTCTCTCAGTCAGTCAGTCAGTCGGTCTCAGTAAGTCAGTCAGTCTCTCTGTCAGTCAGTCTCAGTCAGTCTCAGTCAGTCAGTCAGTCAGTCTCAGTCAGTCAGTCTCAGTCAATCAGCCTCAGTCAGTCAGTCTCAGTCAGTCAGTCTCTCTCAGTCAGTCTCAGTCAGTCTCAATTAGTCAGTTAGTCTCAGTCAGTCAGTCTCAGTCAGTCAGTCTCAGTCAGTCAGTCAGTCAGTCTCAGTCAGTCAGTCTCAGTCAGTCAGTAAGTCTCAGTCAGTCAGTCTATCTCAGTCAGTCAGCCTCAGTCAGTCAGTTAGTCTCAGTCAGTCTCAGTCAGTCTCAGTCAGTCTCTCTCAGTCAGTCTCAGTCAGTCTCTCTCAGTCAGTCAGTCTCAGTCAGTCAGTCTCAGTCAATCAGTCAGTCTCAGTCTCAGTCAGTCTCTCTCAGTCAGTCTCAGTCAGTCAGTCTCAGTCAGTCAGTGAGACAGTCAGTCTCAGTCAGTCAGTCTCAGTCAGTCAGTCAGTCTCTCTCAGTCAGTCAGTCAGTCGGTCTCAGTAAGTCAGTCAGTCTCTCTGTCAGTCAGTCTCAGTCAGTCTCAGTCACTCAGTCAGTCTCAGTCAGTCTCTCTCAGTCAGTCAGTCTCAGTCAGTCTCAGTCAGTCAGTCTCAGTCAGTAAGTCTCAGTCAGTCAGTCTCTGTCAGTCAGTCAGTCAGTCTCTCTCAGTCAGTCAGTCTCATTCAGTCAGTCTCCCTCAGTCAGTCTCAGTCAGTCAGTCTCTGTCAGTCAGTCAGTCTCAGTCAGTCAGTGTCAGCCAGTCAGTCTCAACAGTCAGTAAGTCTCAGTCAGTCAGTCTCAGTCAGTCTCTCTCAGTCAGTCAGTCAGTCTCTCTCAGTCAGTCAGACTCTCTCAGTCAGTCTCAGTCAGTCAGTCTCAGGCAGTCAGTCTCAGTCAGTCTCATTCAGTCAGCCTCTGTCAGTCAGTCTCAGTCAGTCAGTCTCAGTCAGTCAGTCTCAGTCAGTCAGTCAGTCTCTCTCAGTCAGTCTCTCTCAATCAGTCAGTCAGTCAGTGTCAGTCAGTGTCAGTCAGTCAGTCTCAGTAAGTCAGTCAGTCAGTCTCAGTCAGTCAGTCTCAGTCAGTCAGTCTCTCTCAGTCAGTCAGTCTCAGTCAGTCTCAGTCAGTCAGTCTCAGTCAATCAGCCTCAGTCAGTCAGTCTCAGTCTGTCTCAATCAGTCAGTTAGTCTCAGTCAGTCAGTCTCAGTCAGTCAGTCTCAGTCAGTCTCAGTCAGTCAGTGTCAGTCAGTCAGTCTCATTCAGTCAGTCTCCCTCAGTCAGTCTCAGTCAGTCAGTCTCAGTCAGTCTCAGTCAGTCAGTCAGTCAATCAGTCTGAGTCAGTCAGTAAGTCTCAGTCAGTCAGTTAGTCTCTCTCAGTCAGTCAGTCAGTCAGTCTCAGTCAGTCAGTCAGTGTCAGTCAGTCAGTCTCAGTCAGTCAGTCAGTCTCAGTCAGTCAGTCTCAGTCAGTCAGTCAGTCTCAGTCAGTCAGTCTCTCTCAGTCAGTCAGCCTCAGTCAGTCAGTTAGTCTCAGTCAGTCTCAGTCAGTCTCAGTCAGTCTCTCTCAGTCAGTCTCAGTCAGTCTCTCTCAGTCAGTCAGTCTCAGTCAATCAGTCAGTCTCAGTCAATCAGTCAGTCTCAGTCTCAGTCAGTCAGTCTCTCTCAGTCAGTCTCAGTCAGTCAGTCTCAGTCAGTCAGTCAGTCAGTCAGTCTCAGTCAGTCAGTCTCTCTCAGTCACTCAGTCACTCAGTCAGTCTCAGTCAGTCTCTCTCAGTCAGTCAGTCTCAGTCAGTCTCAGTCAGTCAGTCAGTCTCATTCAGTCAGTCTCAGTCAGTCAGTCTCTGTCAGTCAGTCTCTGTCAGTCAGTCTCAGGCAGCCAGTCTCAGGCAGTAAGTCTCAGGCAGTAAGTCTCAGGCAGTCAGTCTCTCTCAGTCAGTCTCTCTCAATCAGTCAGTCAGTCAGTCTCAGTCAGCCAGTCTCAGTCAGCCAGTCTCAGTCAGTCAGTCTCAGTCAGTCAGTCTCAGTCAGTCAGTCTCAGGCAGTCAGTCTCAGGCAGTTAGTCTCAGGCAGTCAGTCTCAGGCAGTCAGTCAGCCTCTGTCAGTCAGTCTCAGTCAGTCAGTCTCAATCAGTCAGTCTCTCTCAGTCAGTCTCTCTCAATCAGTCAGTCAGTCAGTGTCAGTCAGTGTCAGTCAGTGTCAGTCAGTCAGTCTCAGTAAGTCAGTCAGTCAGTCTTTCTCAGTCAGTCAGTCTCAGTCAGTCAGTCTCAGTCAGTAAGTCTCAGTCAATCAGCCTCAGTAAATCAGCCTCAGTCAGTCAGTCTCAGTCAGTCAGTCTCAGTCAGTCAGTCTCAGTCAGTCAGTCTCTGTCAGTCAGTCTGTCTCAGTCAGTCAGTCAGTCTCAGTCAGTCAGTCTCAGTCAGTCAGTCTCAGTCAGTCAGTCTCAGTCAGTCAGTCAGTCTCAGTCAGTCAGTCAGTGTCAGTCAGTCAGTCTCTCTCAGTCAGTCTCAGTCAGTCAGTCAGTGTCAATCAGTAAGTCTCAGTCAGTCAGTCTCTCTCAGTCAGTCTCAGTCAGTCAGTCTCTGTCAGTCAGTCAGTCTCAGTCAGTCAGTCTCTCTCAGTCAGTTTGACTGACTGAGAGAGACTAACTGACTGAGAGAGACTGTCTCATTCAGTCAGTCTCCCTCAGTCAGGCTCAGTCACTCAGTCTCTGTCAGTCAGTCAGTCTCAGTCAGTCAGTCAGTCTCAGTCAGTCAGTCTCAGTCAGTCAGTCTCTGTCAGTCAGTCAGTCTCAGTCGGTCAGTCAGTCTCAGTCGGTCAGTCAGTCTCAGTCAGTCTCTCAGTCAGTCAGTCTCTCTCAGTCAGTCAGTCAGTCTCAGTCAGTCAGTCAGACTCAGTCAGTCAGTCAGTCAGTCTCAGTCAGTCAGTCAGTCTCAGTCAGTCAGTCAGTCAGTCTCTCTCAGTCAGTCAGTCAGTCGGTCTCAGTAAGTCAGTCAGTCTCTCTGTCAGTCAGTCTCAGTCAGTCTCAGTCAGTCAGTCAGTCAGTCTCAGTCAGTCAGTCTCAGTCAATCAGCCTCAGTCAGTCAGTCTCAGTCAGTCAGTCTCTCTCAGTCAGTCTCAGTCAGTCTCAATTAGTCAGTTAGTCTCAGTCAGTCAGTCTCAGTCAGTCAGTCTCAGTCAGTCAGTCAGTCAGTCTCAGTCAGTCAGTCTCAGTCAGTCAGTCAGTCAGTCTCAGTCAGTCAGTCTCAGTCAGTCAGTAAGTCTCAGTCAGTCAGTCTATCTCAGTCAGTCAGCCTCAGTCAGTCAGTTAGTCTCAGTCAGTCTCAGTCAGTCTCAGTCAGTCTCTCTCAGTCAGTCTCAGTCAGTCTCTCTCAGTCAGTCAGTCTCAGTCAGTCAGTCTCAGTCAATCAGTCAGTCTCAGTCTCAGTCAGTCAGTCTCTCTCAGTCAGTCTCAGTCAGTCAGTCTCAGTCAGTCAGTGAGACAGTCAGTCTCAGTCAGTCAGTCTCAGTCAGTCAGTCAGTCTCTCTCAGTCAGTCAGTCAGTCGGTCTCAGTAAGTCAGTCAGTCTCTCTGTCAGTCAGTCTCAGTCAGTCTCAGTCACTCAGTCAGTCTCAGTCAGTCTCTCTCAGTCAGTCAGTCTCAGTCAGTCTCAGTCAGTCAGTCTCAGTCAGTAAGTCTCAGTCAGTCAGTCTCTGTCAGTCAGTCAGTCAGTCTCTCTCAGTCAGTCAGTCTCATTCAGTCAGTCTCCCTCAGTCAGTCTCAGTCAGTCAGTCTCTGTCAGTCAGTCAGTCTCAGTCAGTCAGTGTCAGCCAGTCAGTCTCAACAGTCAGTAAGTCTCAGTCAGTCAGTCTCAGTCAGTCTCTCTCAGTCAGTCAGTCTCTCTCAGTCAGTCAGACTCTCTCAGTCAGTCAGTCTCAGTCAGTCAGCCAGTCTCAGGCAGTCAGTCTCAGTCAGTCTCATTCAGTCAGCCTCTGTCAGTCAGTCTCACTCAGTCAGTCAGTCTCTCTCAGTCAGTCTCTCTCAATCAGTCAGTCAGTCAGTGTCAGTCAGTCAGTCTCAGTAAGTCAGTCAGTCAGTCTCAGTCAGTCAGTCTCAGTCAGTCAGTCTTTCTCAGTCAGTCAGTCTCAGTCAGTCAGTCTCACTCAATCAGCCTCAGTCAGTCAGTCTCAGTCAGTCAATCTCTGTCTGTCAGTCAGTCTCTCTCAGTGAGTCTCAGTCAGTCAGTCTTCATCAGTCAGTCTCAGTAAGTCAGTCTAAGTCAGTCAGTCTCAGTCAGTCAGTCAGTGTCAGTCAGTCAGTCAGTCTCAGTCAGTCAGTCAGTCTCTCTCAGTCAGTCAGTCAGTCGGTCTCAGTAAGTCAGTCAGTCTCAGTCAGTCAGTCAGTCTCAGTCAGTCAGTCTCAGTCAATCAGCCTCAGTCAGTCAGTCTCAGTCAGTCAGTCTCTCTCAGTCAGTCTCAGTCAGTCTCAATTAGTCAGTTAGTCTCAGTCAGTCAGTCTCAGTCAGTCAGTCTCAGTCAGTCAGTCAGTCTCAGTCAGTCAGTCTCAGTCAGTCAGTCAGTCAGTCTCAGTCAGTCAGTCTCAGTCAGTCAGTAAGTCTCAGTCAGTCAGTCAGTCAGTCTCTATCAGTCAGTCAGCCTCAGTCAGTCAGTTAGTCTCAGTCAGTCTCAGTCAGTCTCTGTCAGTCTCTCTCAGTCAGTCTCAGTCAGTCTCTCTCAGTCAGTCAGTCTCAGTCAATCAGTCAGTCTCAGTCAGTCAGTCAGTAAGTCTCTCTCAGTCAGTCAGTCAGTCGGTCTCAGTAAGTCAGTCAGTCTCTCTGTCAGTCAGTCTCAGTCAGTCTCAGTCAGTCAGTCAGTCAGTCTCAGTCAGTCAGTCTCAGTCAATCAGCCTCAGTCAGTCAGTCTCAGTCAGTCAGTCTCTCTCAGTCAGTCTCAGTCAGTCTCAATTAGTCAGTTAGTCTCAGTCAGTCAGTCTCAGTCAGTCAGTCTCAGTCAGTCAGTCTCAGTCAGTCAGTCAGTCAGTCTCAGTCAGTCAGTCTCAGTCAGTCAGTAAGTCTCAGTCAGTCAGTCAGTCAGTCTCTCTCAGTCAGTCAGCCTCAGTCAGTCAGTTAGTCTCAGTCAGTCTCAGTCAGTCTCAGTCAGTCTCTCTCAGTCAGTCTCAGTCAGTCTCTCTCAGTCAGTCAGTCTCAGTCAATCAGTCAGTCTCAGTCAATCAGTCAGTCTCAGTCAGTCAGTCTCTCTCAGTCAGTCTCAGTCAGTCAGTCTCAGTCAGTCAGTGAGACAGTCAGTCTCAGTCAGTCAGTCTCTCTCAGTCACTCAGTCACTCAGTCAGTCTCAGTCAGTCTCTCTCAGTCAGTCAGTCTCAGTCAGTAAGTCTCAGTCAGTCAGTCTCTGTCAGTCAGTCAGTCAGTCTCTCTCAGTCAGTCAGTCTCATTCAGTCAGTCAGTCAGTGTCAGTCAGTGTCAGTCAGTCAGTCTCAGTAAGTCAGTCAGTCAGTCTCAGTCAGTCAGTCTTTCTCAGTCAGTCAGTCTCAGTCAGTCAGTCTCAGTCAATCAGCCTCAGTCAGTCAGTCTCAGTCAGTCAATCTCTGTCAGTCAGTCTCTCTCAGTCAGTCTCAGTCAGTCAGTCTTCATCAGTCAGTCTCAGTAAGTCAGTCTAAGTCAGTCAGTCTCAGTCAGTCAGTCAGTGTCAGTCAGTCAGTCTCTCTCAGTCAGTCAGTCTCATTCAGTCAGTCTCAGTCAGTCAGTCTCAGTCAGTCAGTCTCAGTCAGTCAGTCAGTCTCAGTCAGTCAGTCTCAGTCAGTCAGTCAGTGTCAGTCAGTCTCAGTCAGTCAGTCAGTGTCAGTCAGTAAGTCTCAGTCAGTCAGTCTCTCTCAGTCAGTCTCAGTCAGTCAGTCTCTGTCAGTCAGTCAGTCTCAGTCAGTCAGTCTCTCTCAGTCAGTTTGACTGACTGAGAGAGACTAACTGACTGAGAGAGACTGTCTCATTCAGTCAGTCTCCCTCAGTCAGTCTCAGTCAGTCAGTCTCTGTCAGTCAGTCAGTCTCAGTCAGTCAGTCAGTCAGTCTCAGTCAGTCAGTCAGTCTCAGTCAGTCAGTCAGTCAGTCAGTCTCTGTCAGTCAGTCAGTCTCAGTCGGTCAGTAAGTCTCAGTCAGTCAGTCAGTCTCAGTCAGTCTCTCAGTCAGTCAGTCTCTCTCAGTCAGTCAGTCAGTCTCAGTCAGTCAGTCAGTCTCAGTCAGTCAGTCAGTCTCTCTCAGTCAGTCAGTCAGTCGGTCTCAGTAAGTCAGTCAGTCTCTCTGTCAGTCAGTCTCAGTCAGTCAGTCAGTCTCAGTCAGTCAGTCTCAGTCAATCAGCCTCAGTCAGTCAGTCTCAGTCTCAGTCATTCAGTCTCTCTCAGTCAGTCTCAGTCAGTCTCAATTAGTCAGTTTGTCTCAGTCAGTCAGTCTCAGTCAGTCAGTCAGTCTCTCTGTCAGTCAGTCAGTCTCAGTCAGTCAGTTTCAGTCAATCAGCCTCAGTCAGTCAGTCTCAGTCAGTCAGTCTCTCTCAGTCAGTTTCAGTCAGTCTCAATTAGTCAGTTAGTCTCAGTCAGTCAGTCTCAGTCAGTCAGTCAGTCAGTCTCAGTCAGTCAGTCTCAGTCAGTCAGTCTCAGTCAGTCAGTAAGTCTCAGTCAGTCAGTCAGTCTCTCTCAGTCAGTCAGCCTCAGTCAGTCAGTTAGTCTCAGTCAGTCTCAGTCAGTCTCTCTCAGTCAGTCTCAGTCAGTTTCTCTCAGTCAGTCAGTCAGTCTCTCTCAGTCAGTCAGTCAGTCTCAGTCAATCAGTCAGTCTCAGTCAATCAGTCAGTCTCTCTCAGTCACTCAGTCAGTCTCAGTCAGTCTCTCTCAGTCAGTCAGTCTCAATCAGTCAGTTAGTCTCAGTCAGTCTCAGTCAGTCTCAGTCAATCTCTCTCAGTCAGTCTCAGTCAGTCTCTCTCAGTCAGTCTCAGTCAGTCAGTGTCAGTCAGTCTCAGTCAGTCAGTCAGTCTCTCTCAGTCACTCAGTCAGTCTCAGTCAGTCTCTCTCAGTCAGTCAGTCTCAGTCAGTCAGTCTCAGTCAGTCAGTCTCTCTCTGTCAGTCAGTCAGTCAGTCAGTCTCAGTCAGTCAGTCAGTCGCTCTCAGTCAGTCAGTCTCAGTCAGTCTCCCTCAGTCAGTCTCAGTCAGTCAGTCTCTGTCAGTCAGTCAGTCTCAGTCAGTCAGTAAGTCTCAGTCAGTCTCTCTCAGTCAGTCAGACTCTCTCAGTCAGTCAGTCTCAGTCAGTCAGTCAGTCTCAGTCAGCCAGTCTCAGGCAGTCAGTCTCCGTCAGTCTCCTTCAGTCAGCCTCTGTCAGTCAGTCTCAGTCAGTCAGTCAGTCTCTCTCAGTCAGTCTCTCTCAATCAGTCAGTCAGTGTCAGTCAGTGTCAGTCAGTCAGTCTCAGTAAGTCAGTCAGTCAGTCTCAGTCAGTCTCTCTCAGTCAGTCAGTCTCAGTCAGTCTCAGTCGGTCAGTCTCAGTCAATCAGCCTCAGTCAGTCAGTCTCAGTCTGTCTCAATCAGTCAGTTAGTCTCAGTCAGTCAGTCTCAGTCAGTCTCAGTCAGTCAGTGTCAGTCAGTCAGTCTCATTCAGTCAGTCTCCCTCAGTCAGTCTCAGTCAGTCAGTCTCAGTCAGTCTCAGTCAGTCAGTCAGAGTCAGTCAGTAAGTCTCAGTCAGTCAGTTAGTCTCTCTCAGTCAGTCAGTCAGTCAGTCTCAGTCAGTCAGTCTCTCTCAGTCAGTCTCAGTCAGTCAGTCAGTCTCAGTCAGTCAGTCTCTGTCAGTCAGTCTCTGTCAGTCAGTCTCAGGCAGCCAGTGTCAGTCAGTCAGTCTCAGTCAGTCAGTCAGTCAGTGTCAGTCAGTAAGTCTCAGTCAGTCAGTCTCAGTCAGTCAGTCAGTCTCAGTCAGTCAGTCTCTCTCAGTCAGTCTCATTCAGTCAGTCAGTCTCAGTCAGTCAGTCTCTGTCAGTCAGTCTCTGTCAGTCAGTCTCAGGCAGCCAGTCTCAGGCAGTCAGTCTCAGGCAGTCAGTCAGCCTCTGTCAGTCAGTCTCAGTCAGTCAGTCTCAGTCAGTCAGTCTCTCTCAGTCAGTCTCTCTCAATCAGTCAGTCAGTCAGTGTCAGTCAGTGTCAGTCAGTCAGTCTCAGTAAGTCAGTCAGTCAGTCTTTCTCAGTCAGTCAGTCTCAGTCAGTCAGTCAGTCTCAGTCAGTCAGTCTCAGTCAGTCAGTCAGCCTCAGTCAATCAGCCTCAGTCAGTCAGTCTCAGTCAGTCTCTGTCAGTCAGTCTCTCTCAGTCAGTCAGTCTCAGTCAGTCAGTTAGTCTCAGTCAGTCAGTTAGTCTCAGTCAGTCAGTCTCAGTCAGTCAGTCAGTCTCAGTCAATCAGTCAGTCTCAGTCTCAGTCAGTCAGTCTCTCTCAGTCAGTCTCAGTCAGTCTCAGTCAGTCAGTCAGTCAGTGTCAGTCAGTCAGTCTCAGTCACTCAGTCAGTCTCAGTCAGTCTCAGTCAGTCTCTCTCAGTCAGTCTCTCTCAGTCAGTCTCAGTCAGTCAGTCTCAGTCAGTCAGTCAGTGTCAGTCAGTCAGTCTCAGTCAGTCAGTCAGTGTCAGTCAGTAAGTCTCAGTCAGTCAGTCTCTCTCAGTCAGTCTCAGTCAGTCAGTCTCTGTCAGTCAGTCAGTCTCAGTCAGTCAGTCTCTCTCAGTCAGTCAGTCTCAGTCAGTCAGTCAGTCTCAGTCGGTCAGTAAGTCTCAGTCGGTCAGTCAGTCTCAGTCAGTCTCTCAGTCAGTCAGTCAGTCTCTCTCAGTCAGTCTCTCTTAGTCAGTCAGTCAGTCTCAGTCAGTCAGTCAGACTCAGTCAGTCAGTCTCAGTCAGTCAGACTCAGTCAGTCAGTCAGTCAGTCAGTAAGTCTCAGTCAGTCAGTCAGTCAGTCTCTCTCAGTCAGTCAGTCAGTCGGTCTCAGTAAGTCAGTCAGTCTCTCTGTCAGTCAGTCTCAGTCAGTCTCAGTCAGTCAGTCTCAGTCAGTCAGTCTCAGTCAATCAGCCTCAGTCAGTCAGTCTCAGTCTCAGTCAGTCAGTCTCTCTCAGTCAGTCTCAGTCAGTCTCAATTAGTCAGTTAGTCTCAGTCAGTCAGTCTCAGTCAGTCAGTCTCAGTCAGTCAGTCAGTCTCAGTCAGTCAGTCTCAGTCAGTCTCAGTCAGTCAGTAAGTCTCAGTCAGTCAGTCAGTCAGTCTCTCTCAGTCAGTCAGCCTCAGTCAGTCAGTTAGTCTCAGTCAGTCTCAGTCAGTCTCAGTCAGTCTCTCTCAGTCAGTCTCAGTCAGTCTCTCTCAGTCAGTCAGTCTCTCTCAGTCAGTCAGTCAGTCTCAGTCAGTCAGTCAGTCTCAGTCAGTCAGTCTCAGTCAGTCAGTCAGTCAGTGTCAGTCAGTAAGTCTCAGTCAGTCAGTCAGTGTCAATCAGTAAGTCTCAGTCAGTCAGTCTCTCTCAGTCAGTCTCAGTCAGTCAGTCTCTGTCAGTCAGTCAGTCTCAGTCAGTCAGTCTCTCTCAGTCAGTTTGACTGACTGAGAGAGACTAACTGACTGAGAGAGACTGTCTCATTCAGTCAGTCTCCCTCAGTCAGGCTCAGTCACTCAGTCTCTGTCAGTCAGTCAGTCTCAGTCAGTCAGTCAGTCTCAGTCAGTCAGTCTCAGTCAGTCAGTCTCTGTCAGTCAGTCAGTCTCAGTCGGTCAGTCAGTCTCAGTCGGTCAGTCAGTCTCAGTCAGTCTCTCAGTCAGTCAGTCTCTCTCAGTCAGTCAGTCAGTCTCAGTCAGTCAGTCAGACTCAGTCAGTCAGTCAGTCAGTCTCAGTCAGTCAGTCAGTCTCAGTCAGTCAGTCAGTCAGTCTCTCTCAGTCAGTCAGTCAGTCGGTCTCAGTAAGTCAGTCAGTCTCTCTGTCAGTCAGTCTCAGTCAGTCTCAGTCAGTCAGTCAGTCAGTCTCAGTCAGTCAGTCTCAGTCAATCAGCCTCAGTCAGTCAGTCTCAGTCAGTCAGTCTCTCTCAGTCAGTCTCAGTCAGTCTCAATTAGTCAGTTAGTCTCAGTCAGTCAGTCTCAGTCAGTCAGTCTCAGTCAGTCAGTCAGTCAGTCTCAGTCAGTCAGTCTCAGTCAGTCAGTCAGTCAGTCTCAGTCAGTCAGTCTCAGTCAGTCAGTAAGTCTCAGTCAGTCAGTCTATCTCAGTCAGTCAGCCTCAGTCAGTCAGTTAGTCTCAGTCAGTCTCAGTCAGTCTCAGTCAGTCTCTCTCAGTCAGTCTCAGTCAGTCTCTCTCAGTCAGTCAGTCTCAGTCAGTCAGTCTCAGTCAATCAGTCAGTCTCAGTCTCAGTCAGTCTCTCTCAGTCAGTCTCAGTCAGTCAGTCTCAGTCAGTCAGTGAGACAGTCAGTCTCAGTCAGTCAGTCTCAGTCAGTCAGTCAGTCTCTCTCAGTCAGTCAGTCAGTCGGTCTCAGTAAGTCAGTCAGTCTCTCTGTCAGTCAGTCTCAGTCAGTCTCAGTCACTCAGTCAGTCTCAGTCAGTCTCTCTCAGTCAGTCAGTCTCAGTCAGTCTCAGTCAGTCAGTCTCAGTCAGTAAGTCTCAGTCAGTCAGTCTCTGTCAGTCAGTCAGTCAGTCTCTCTCAGTCAGTCAGTCTCATTCAGTCAGTCTCCCTCAGTCAGTCTCAGTCAGTCAGTCTCTGTCAGTCAGTCAGTCTCAGTCAGTCAGTGTCAGCCAGTCAGTCTCAACAGTCAGTAAGTCTCAGTCAGTCAGTCTCAGTCAGTCTCTCTCAGTCAGTCAGTCAGTCTCTCTCAGTCAGTCAGACTCTCTCAGTCAGTCTCAGTCAGTCAGTCTCAGGCAGTCAGTCTCAGTCAGTCTCATTCAGTCAGCCTCTGTCAGTCAGTCTCAGTCAGTCAGTCTCAGTCAGTCAGTCAGTCTCTCTCAGTCAGTCTCTCTCAATCAGTCAGTCAGTCAGTGTCAGTCAGTGTCAGTCAGTCAGTCTCAGTAAGTCAGTCAGTCAGTCTCAGTCAGTCAGTCTCAGTCAGTCAGTCTCTCTCAGTCAGTCAGTCTCAGTCAGTCTCAGTCAGTCAGTCTCAGTCAATCAGCCTCAGTCAGTCAGTCTCAGTCTGTCTCAATCAGTCAGTTAGTCTCAGTCAGTCAGTCTCAGTCAGTCAGTCTCAGTCAGTCTCAGTCAGTCAGTGTCAGTCAGTCAGTCTCATTCAGTCAGTCTCCCTCAGTCAGTCTCAGTCAGTCAGTCTCAGTCAGTCTCAGTCAGTCAGTCAGTCAATCAGTCTGAGTCAGTCAGTAAGTCTCAGTCAGTCAGTTAGTCTCTCTCAGTCAGTCAGTCAGTCAGTCTCAGTCAGTCAGTCAGTGTCAGTCAGTCAGTCTCAGTCAGTCAGTCAGTCTCAGTCAGTCAGTCTCAGTCAGTCAGTCAGTCTCAGTCAGTCAGTCTCTCTCAGTCAGTCAGCCTCAGTCAGTCAGTTAGTCTCAGTCAGTCTCAGTCAGTCTCAGTCAGTCTCTCTCAGTCAGTCTCAGTCAGTCTCTCTCAGTCAGTCAGTCTCAGTCAATCAGTCAGTCTCAGTCAATCAGTCAGTCTCAGTCTCAGTCAGTCAGTCTCTCTCAGTCAGTCTCAGTCAGTCAGTCTCAGTCAGTCAGTCAGTCAGTCAGTCTCAGTCAGTCAGTCTCTCTCAGTCACTCAGTCACTCAGTCAGTCTCAGTCAGTCTCTCTCAGTCAGTCAGTCTCAGTCAGTCTCAGTCAGTCAGTCAGTCTCATTCAGTCAGTCTCAGTCAGTCAGTCTCTGTCAGTCAGTCTCTGTCAGTCAGTCTCAGGCAGCCAGTCTCAGGCAGTAAGTCTCAGGCAGTAAGTCTCAGGCAGTCAGTCTCTCTCAGTCAGTCTCTCTCAATCAGTCAGTCAGTCAGTCTCAGTCAGCCAGTCTCAGTCAGCCAGTCTCAGTCAGTCAGTCTCAGTCAGTCAGTCTCAGTCAGTCAGTCTCAGGCAGTCAGTCTCAGGCAGTTAGTCTCAGGCAGTCAGTCTCAGGCAGTCAGTCAGCCTCTGTCAGTCAGTCTCAGTCAGTCAGTCTCAATCAGTCAGTCTCTCTCAGTCAGTCTCTCTCAATCAGTCAGTCAGTCAGTGTCAGTCAGTGTCAGTCAGTGTCAGTCAGTCAGTCTCAGTAAGTCAGTCAGTCAGTCTTTCTCAGTCAGTCAGTCTCAGTCAGTCAGTCTCAGTCAGTAAGTCTCAGTCAATCAGCCTCAGTCAATCAGCCTCAGTCAGTCAGTCTCAGTCAGTCAGTCTCAGTCAGTCAGTCTCAGTCAGTCAGTCTCTGTCAGTCAGTCTGTCTCAGTCAGTCAGTCAGTCTCAGTCAGTCAGTCTCAGTCAGTCAGTCTCAGTCAGTCAGTCTCAGTCAGTCAGTCAGTCTCAGTCAGTCAGTCAGTGTCAGTCAGTCAGTCTCTCTCAGTCAGTCTCAGTCAGTCAGTCAGTGTCAATCAGTAAGTCTCAGTCAGTCAGTCTCTCTCAGTCAGTCTCAGTCAGTCAGTCTCTGTCAGTCAGTCAGTCTCAGTCAGTCAGTCTCTCTCAGTCAGTTTGACTGACTGAGAGAGACTAACTGACTGAGAGAGACTGTCTCATTCAGTCAGTCTCCCTCAGTCAGGCTCAGTCACTCAGTCTCTGTCAGTCAGTCAGTCTCAGTCAGTCAGTCAGTCTCAGTCAGTCAGTCTCAGTCAGTCAGTCTCTGTCAGTCAGTCAGTCTCAGTCGGTCAGTCAGTCTCAGTCGGTCAGTCAGTCTCAGTCAGTCTCTCAGTCAGTCAGTCTCTCTCAGTCAGTCAGTCAGTCTCAGTCAGTCAGTCAGACTCAGTCAGTCAGTCAGTCAGTCTCAGTCAGTCAGTCAGTCTCAGTCAGTCAGTCAGTCAGTCTCTCTCAGTCAGTCAGTCAGTCGGTCTCAGTAAGTCAGTCAGTCTCTCTGTCAGTCAGTCTCAGTCAGTCTCAGTCAGTCAGTCAGTCAGTCTCAGTCAATCAGCCTCAGTCAGTCAGTCTCAGTCAGTCAGTCTCTCTCAGTCAGTCTCAGTCAGTCTCAATTAGTCAGTTAGTCTCAGTCAGTCAGTCTCAGTCAGTCAGTCTCAGTCAGTCAGTCAGTCAGTCTCAGTCAGTCAGTCTCAGTCAGTCAGTCAGTCAGTCTCAGTCAGTCAGTCTCAGTCAGTCAGTAAGTCTCAGTCAGTCAGTCTATCTCAGTCAGTCAGCCTCAGTCAGTCAGTTAGTCTCAGTCAGTCTCAGTCAGTCTCAGTCAGTCTCTCTCAGTCAGTCTCAGTCAGTCTCTCTCAGTCAGTCAGTCTCAGTCAGTCAGTCTCAGTCAATCAGTCAGTCTCAGTCTCAGTCAGTCAGTCTCTCTCAGTCAGTCTCAGTCAGTCAGTCTCAGTCAGTCAGTGAGACAGTCAGTCTCAGTCAGTCAGTCTCAGTCAGTCAGTCAGTCTCTCTCAGTCAGTCAGTCAGTCGGTCTCAGTAAGTCAGTCAGTCTCTCTGTCAGTCAGTCTCAGTCAGTCTCAGTCACTCAGTCAGTCTCAGTCAGTCTCTCTCAGTCAGTCAGTCTCAGTCAGTCTCAGTCAGTCAGTCTCAGTCAGTAAGTCTCAGTCAGTCAGTCTCTGTCAGTCAGTCAGTCAGTCTCTCTCAGTCAGTCAGTCTCATTCAGTCAGTCTCCCTCAGTCAGTCTCAGTCAGTCAGTCTCTGTCAGTCAGTCAGTCTCAGTCAGTCAGTGTCAGCCAGTCAGTCTCAACAGTCAGTAAGTCTCAGTCAGTCAGTCTCAGTCAGTCTCTCTCAGTCAGTCAGTCTCTCTCAGTCAGTCAGACTCTCTCAGTCAGTCAGTCTCAGTCAGTCAGCCAGTCTCAGGCAGTCAGTCTCAGTCAGTCTCATTCAGTCAGCCTCTGTCAGTCAGTCTCACTCAGTCAGTCAGTCTCTCTCAGTCAGTCTCTCTCAATCAGTCAGTCAGTCAGTGTCAGTCAGTCAGTCTCAGTAAGTCAGTCAGTCAGTCTCAGTCAGTCAGTCTCAGTCAGTCAGTCTTTCTCAGTCAGTCAGTCTCAGTCAGTCAGTCTCACTCAATCAGCCTCAGTCAGTCAGTCTCAGTCAGTCAATCTCTGTCTGTCAGTCAGTCTCTCTCAGTGAGTCTCAGTCAGTCAGTCTTCATCAGTCAGTCTCAGTAAGTCAGTCTAAGTCAGTCAGTCTCAGTCAGTCAGTCAGTGTCAGTCAGTCAGTCAGTCTCAGTCAGTCAGTCAGTCTCTCTCAGTCAGTCAGTCAGTCGGTCTCAGTAAGTCAGTCAGTCTCAGTCAGTCAGTCAGTCTCAGTCAGTCAGTCTCAGTCAATCAGCCTCAGTCAGTCAGTCTCAGTCAGTCAGTCTCTCTCAGTCAGTCTCAGTCAGTCTCAATTAGTCAGTTAGTCTCAGTCAGTCAGTCTCAGTCAGTCAGTCTCAGTCAGTCAGTCAGTCTCAGTCAGTCAGTCTCAGTCAGTCAGTCAGTCAGTCTCAGTCAGTCAGTCTCAGTCAGTCAGTAAGTCTCAGTCAGTCAGTCAGTCAGTCTCTATCAGTCAGTCAGCCTCAGTCAGTCAGTTAGTCTCAGTCAGTCTCAGTCAGTCTCTGTCAGTCTCTCTCAGTCAGTCTCAGTCAGTCTCTCTCAGTCAGTCAGTCTCAGTCAATCAGTCAGTCTCAGTCAGTCAGTCAGTAAGTCTCTCTCAGTCAGTCAGTCAGTCGGTCTCAGTAAGTCAGTCAGTCTCTCTGTCAGTCAGTCTCAGTCAGTCTCAGTCAGTCAGTCAGTCAGTCTCAGTCAGTCAGTCTCAGTCAATCAGCCTCAGTCAGTCAGTCTCAGTCAGTCAGTCTCTCTCAGTCAGTCTCAGTCAGTCTCAATTAGTCAGTTAGTCTCAGTCAGTCAGTCTCAGTCAGTCAGTCTCAGTCAGTCAGTCTCAGTCAGTCAGTCAGTCAGTCTCAGTCAGTCAGTCTCAGTCAGTCAGTAAGTCTCAGTCAGTCAGTCAGTCAGTCTCTCTCAGTCAGTCAGCCTCAGTCAGTCAGTTAGTCTCAGTCAGTCTCAGTCAGTCTCAGTCAGTCTCTCTCAGTCAGTCTCAGTCAGTCTCTCTCAGTCAGTCAGTCTCAGTCAATCAGTCAGTCTCAGTCAATCAGTCAGTCTCAGTCAGTCAGTCTCAGTCAGTCAGTGAGACAGTCAGTCTCAGTCAGTCAGTCTCTCTCAGTCACTCAGTCACTCAGTCAGTCTCAGTCAGTCTCTCTCAGTCAGTCAGTCTCAGTCAGTAAGTCTCAGTCAGTCAGTCTCTGTCAGTCAGTCAGTCAGTCTCTCTCAGTCAGTCAGTCTCATTCAGTCAGTCAGTCAGTGTCAGTCAGTCAGTCTCAGTAAGTCAGTCAGTCAGTCTCAGTCAGTCAGTCTTTCTCAGTCAGTCAGTCTCAGTCAGTCAGTCTCAGTCAATCAGCCTCAGTCAGTCAGTCTCAGTCAGTCAATCTCTGTCAGTCAGTCTCTCTCAGTCAGTCTCAGTCAGTCAGTCTTCATCAGTCAGTCTCAGTAAGTCAGTCTAAGTCAGTCAGTCTCAGTCAGTCAGTCAGTGTCAGTCAGTCAGTCTCTCTCAGTCAGTCAGTCTCATTCAGTCAGTCTCAGTCAGTCAGTCTCAGTCAGTCAGTCTCAGTCAGTCAGTCAGTCTCAGTCAGTCAGTCTCAGTCAGTCAGTCAGTGTCAGTCAGTCTCAGTCAGTCAGTCAGTGTCAGTCAGTAAGTCTCAGTCAGTCAGTCTCTCTCAGTCAGTCTCAGTCAGTCAGTCTCTGTCAGTCAGTCAGTCTCAGTCAGTCAGTCTCTCTCAGTCAGTTTGACTGACTGAGAGAGACTAACTGACTGAGAGAGACTGTCTCATTCAGTCAGTCTCCCTCAGTCAGTCTCAGTCAATCAGTCTCTGTCAGTCAGTCAGTCTCAGTCAGTCAGTCAGTCAGTCTCAGTCAGTCAGTCAGTCTCAGTCAGTCAGTCAGTCAGTCAGTCTCTGTCAGTCAGTCAGTCTCAGTCGGTCAGTAAGTCTCAGTCAGTCAGTCAGTCTCAGTCAGTCTCTCAGTCAGTCAGTCTCTCTCAGTCAGTCAGTCAGTCTCAGTCAGTCAGTCAGTCTCAGTCAGTCAGTCAGTCTCTCTCAGTCAGTCAGTCAGTCGGTCTCAGTAAGTCAGTCAGTCTCTCTGTCAGTCAGTCTCAGTCAGTCAGTCAGTCTCAGTCAGTCAGTCTCAGTCAATCAGCCTCAGTCAGTCAGTCTCAGTCTCAGTCATTCAGTCTCTCTCAGTCAGTCTCAGTCAGTCTCAATTAGTCAGTTTGTCTCAGTCAGTCAGTCTCAGTCAGTCAGTCAGTCTCTCTGTCAGTCAGTCAGTCTCAGTCAGTCAGTTTCAGTCAATCAGCCTCAGTCAGTCAGTCTCAGTCAGTCAGTCTCTCTCAGTCAGTTTCAGTCAGTCTCAATTAGTCAGTTAGTCTCAGTCAGTCAGTCTCAGTCAGTCAGTCAGTCAGTCTCAGTCAGTCAGTCTCAGTCAGTCAGTCTCAGTCAGTCAGTAAGTCTCAGTCAGTCAGTCAGTCTCTCTCAGTCAGTCAGCCTCAGTCAGTCAGTTAGTCTCAGTCAGTCTCAGTCAGTCTCTCTCAGTCAGTCTCAGTCAGTTTCTCTCAGTCAGTCAGTCAGTCTCTCTCAGTCAGTCAGTCAGTCTCAGTCAATCAGTCAGTCTCAGTCAATCAGTCAGTCTCTCTCAGTCACTCAGTCAGTCTCAGTCAGTCTCTCTCAGTCAGTCAGTCTCAATCAGTCAGTTAGTCTCAGTCAGTCTCAGTCAGTCTCAGTCAATCTCTCTCAGTCAGTCTCAGTCAGTCTCTCTCAGTCAGTCTCAGTCAGTCAGTGTCAGTCAGTCTCAGTCAGTCAGTCAGTCTCTCTCAGTCACTCAGTCAGTCTCAGTCAGTCTCTCTCAGTCAGTCAGTCTCAGTCAGTCAGTCTCAGTCAGTCAGTCTCTCTCTGTCAGTCAGTCAGTCAGTCAGTCTCAGTCAGTCAGTCAGTCGCTCTCAGTCAGTCAGTCTCAGTCAGTCTCCCTCAGTCAGTCTCAGTCAGTCAGTCTCTGTCAGTCAGTCAGTCTCAGTCAGTCAGTAAGTCTCAGTCAGTCTCTCTCAGTCAGTCAGACTCTCTCAGTCAGTCAGTCTCAGTCAGTCAGTCAGTCTCAGTCAGCCAGTCTCAGGCAGTCAGTCTCCGTCAGTCTCCTTCAGTCAGCCTCTGTCAGTCAGTCTCAGTCAGTCAGTCAGTCTCTCTCAGTCAGTCTCTCTCAATCAGTCAGTCAGTGTCAGTCAGTGTCAGTCAGTCAGTCTCAGTAAGTCAGTCAGTCAGTCTCAGTCAGTCTCTCTCAGTCAGTCAGTCTCAGTCAGTCTCAGTCGGTCAGTCTCAGTCAATCAGCCTCAGTCAGTCAGTCTCAGTCTGTCTCAATCAGTCAGTTAGTCTCAGTCAGTCAGTCTCAGTCAGTCTCAGTCAGTCAGTGTCAGTCAGTCAGTCTCATTCAGTCAGTCTCCCTCAGTCAGTCTCAGTCAGTCAGTCTCAGTCAGTCTCAGTCAGTCAGTCAGAGTCAGTCAGTAAGTCTCAGTCAGTCAGTTAGTCTCTCTCAGTCAGTCAGTCAGTCAGTCTCAGTCAGTCAGTCTCTCTCAGTCAGTCTCAGTCAGTCAGTCAGTCTCAGTCAGTCAGTCTCTGTCAGTCAGTCTCTGTCAGTCAGTCTCAGGCAGCCAGTGTCAGTCAGTCAGTCTCAGTCAGTCAGTCTCAGTCAGTCAGTCAGTCTCAGTCAGTCAGTCTCTCTCAGTCAGTCTCATTCAGTCAGTCAGTCTCAGTCAGTCAGTCTCTGTCAGTCAGTCTCTGTCAGTCAGTCTCAGGCAGCCAGTCTCAGGCAGTCAGTCTCAGGCAGTCAGTCAGCCTCTGTCAGTCAGTCTCAGTCAGTCAGTCTCAGTCAGTCAGTCTCTCTCAGTCAGTCTCTCTCAGTCAGTCTCTCTCAATCAGTCAGTCAGTCAGTGTCAGTCAGTGTCAGTCAGTCAGTCTCAGTAAGTCAGTCAGTCAGTCTTTCTCAGTCAGTCAGTCTCAGTCAGTCAGTCAGTCTCAGTCAGTCAGTCTCAGTCAGTCAGTCAGCCTCAGTCAATCAGCCTCAGTCAGTCAGTCTCAGTCAGTCTCTGTCAGTCAGTCTCTCTCAGTCAGTCAGTCTCAGTCAGTCAGTTAGTCTCAGTCAGTCAGTTAGTCTCAGTCAGTCAGTCTCAGTCAGTCAGTCAGTCTCAGTCAATCAGTCAGTCTCAGTCTCAGTCAGTCAGTCTCTCTCAGTCAGTCTCAGTCAGTCTCAGTCAGTCAGTCAGTCAGTGTCAGTCAGTCAGTCTCAGTCACTCAGTCAGTCTCAGTCAGTCTCAGTCAGTCTCTCTCAGTCAGTCTCTCTCAGTCAGTCTCAGTCAGTCAGTCTCAGTCAGTCAGTCAGTGTCAGTCAGTCAGTCTCAGTCAGTCAGTCAGTGTCAGTCAGTAAGTCTCAGTCAGTCAGTCTCTCTCAGTCAGTCTCAGTCAGTCAGTCTCTGTCAGTCAGTCAGTCTCAGTCAGTCAGTCTCTCTCAGTCAGTCAGTCTCAGTCAGTCAGTCAGTCTCAGTCGGTCAGTAAGTCTCAGTCGGTCAGTCAGTCTCAGTCAGTCTCTCAGTCAGTCAGTCAGTCTCTCTCAGTCAGTCTCTCTTAGTCAGTCAGTCAGTCTCAGTCAGTCAGTCAGACTCAGTCAGTCAGTCTCAGTCAGTCAGTCTCAGTCAGTCAGTCAGTCAGTCAGTAAGTCTCAGTCAGTCAGTCAGTCAGTCTCTCTCAGTCAGTCAGTCAGTCGGTCTCAGTAAGTCAGTCAGTCTCTCTGTCAGTCAGTCTCAGTCAGTCTCAGTCAGTCAGTCTCAGTCAGTCAGTCTCAGTCAATCAGCCTCAGTCAGTCAGTCTCAGTCTCAGTCAGTCAGTCTCTCTCAGTCAGTCTCAGTCAGTCTCAATTAGTCAGTTAGTCTCAGTCAGTCAGTCTCAGTCAGTCAGTCTCAGTCAGTCAGTCAGTCAGTCTCAGTCAGTCAGTCTCAGTCAGTCTCAGTCAGTCAGTAAGTCTCAGTCAGTCAGTCAGTCTCTCTCAGTCAGTCAGCCTCAGTCAGTCAGTTAGTCTCAGTCAGTCTCAGTCAGTCTCAGTCAGTCTCTCTCAGTCAGTCTCAGTCAGTCTCTCTCAGTCAGTCAGTCTCTCTCAGTCAGTCAGTCAGTCTCAGTCAATCAGTCAGTCTCAGTCTCAGTCAGTCAGTCTCTCTCAGTCAGTCTCAGTCAGTCTCAGTCAGTCAGTCAGTCTCAGTCAGTCAGTGTCAGTCAGTCAGTCTCAGTCACTCAGTCAGTCTCAGTCAGTCTCAGTCAGTCTCTCTCAGTCAGTCAGTCTCAGTCAGTCTCAGTCAGTCAGTCTCAGTCAGTAAGTCTCAGTCAGTCAGTCTCTGTCAGTTAGTCAGTCAGTCAGTCTCAGTCAGTCAGTCCGTCTCTCTCAGTCAGTCAGTCTCATTCAGTCAGTCTCAGTCGGTCAGTAAGTCTCAGTCAGTCAGTCAGTCTCAGTCAGTCTCTCAGTCAGTCAGTCTCTCTCAGTCAGTCTCTCTCAGTCAGTCAGTCAGTCTCAATCAGTCAGTCAGACTCAGTCAGTCAGTCTCAGTCAGTCAGACTCAGTCAGTCAGTCTCAGTCAGTCAGACTCAGTCAGTCAGTAAGTCTCAGTCAGTCAGTCAGTCAGTCTCTCTCAGTCAGTCAGCCTCAGTCAGTCAGTTAGTCTCAGTCAGTCTCAGTCAGTCTCAGTCAGTCTCTCTCAGTCAGTCTCAGTCAGTCTCTCTCAGTCAGTCAGTCTCTCTCAGTCAGTCAGTCTCAGTCAATCAGTCAGTCTCAGTCTCAGTCAGTCAGTCTCTCTCAGTCAGTCTCAGTCAGTCTCAGTCAGTCAGTCAGTCTCAGTCAGTCAGTGTCAGTCAGTCAGTCTCAGTCACTCAGTCAGTCTCAGTCAGTCTCAGTCAGTCTCTCTCAGTCAGTCAGTCTAGGTCAGTCTCAGTCAGTCAGTCTCAGTCAGTAAGTCTCAGTCAGTCAGTCTCTGTCAGTTAGTCAGTCAGTCAGTCTCAGTCAGTCAGTCCGTCTCTCTCAGTCAGTCAGTCTCATTCAGTCAGTCTCAGTCGGTCAGTAAGTCTCAGTCAGTCAGTCAGTCTCAGTCAGTCTCTCAGTCAGTCAGTCTCTCTCAGTCAGTCTCTCTCAGTCAGTCAGTCAGTCTCAATCAGTCAGTCAGACTCAGTCAGTCAGTCTCAGTCAGTCAGACTCAGTCAGTCAGTCAGTCAGTCTCAGTCAGTCAGTAAGTCTCAGTCAGTCAGTCAGTCAGTCTCTCTCAGTCAGTCAGTCAGTCGGTCTCAGTAAGTCAGTCAGTCTCTCTGTCAGTCAGTCTCAGTCAGTCTCAGTCAGTCAGTCTCAGTCAGTCAGTCTCAGTCAATCAGCCTCAGTCAGTCAGTCTCAGTCTCAGTCAGTCAGTCTCTCTCAGTCAGTCTCAGTCAGTCTCAATTAGTCAGTTAGTCTCAGTCAGTCAGTCTCAGTCAGTCAGTCTCAGTCAGTCAGTCAGTCAGTCAGTCAGTCTCAGTCAGTCTCAGTCAGTCAGTAAGTCTCAGTCAGTCAGTCAGTCAGTCTCTCTCAGTCAGTCAGCCTCAGTCAGTCAGTCTCAGTCAGTCTCAGTCAGTCTCAGTCAGTCTCTCTCAGTCAGTCTCAGTCAGTCTCTCTCAGTCAGTCAGTCTCTCTCAGTCAGTCAGTCAGTCTCAGTCAATCAGTCAGTCTCAGTCTCAGTCAGTCAGTCTCTCTCAGTCAGTCTCAGTCAGTCAGTCAGTCTCAGTCAGTCAGTGTCAGTCAGTCAGTGTCAGTCAGTCAGTCTCAGTCACTCAGTCAGTCTCAGTCAGTCTCAGTCAGTCTCTCTCAGTCAGTCAGTCTCAGTCAGTCTCAGTCAGTCAGTCTCAGTCAGTAAGTCTCAGTCAGTCAGTCTCTGTCAGTTAGTCAGTCAGTCAGTCTCAGTCAGTCAGTCAGTCTCTCTCAGTCAGTCAGTCTCATTCAGTCAGTCTCAGTCAGTCAGTCTCTGTCAGTCAGTCAGTCTCAGTCAGTCAGTGTCAGCCAGTCAGTCTCAACAGTCAGTAAGTCTCAGTCAGTCAGTCTCAGTCAGTCTCTCTCAGTCAGTCAGTCTCTCTCAGTCAGTCAGTCTCAGTCAGTCAGTCAGTCTCAGTCAGCCAGTCTTAGGCAGTCAGTCTCAGTCAGTCTCATTCAGTCAGCCTCTGTCAGTCAGTCTCAGTCAGTCAGTCTCAGTCAGTCAGTCAGTCTCTCTCAGTCAGTCTCTCTCAATCAGTCAGTCAGTCAGTGTCAGTCAGTGTCAGTCAGTCAGTCTCAGTAAGTCAGTCAGTCAGTCTCAGTCAGTCAGTCTCAGTCAGTCAGTCTCTCAGTCAGTCAGTCTCAGTCAGTAAGTCTCAGTCAATCAGCCTCTGTCAGTCAGTCTCAGTCAGTCAATCTCTGTCAGTCAGTCTCTCTCAGTCAGTCTCAGTCAGTCAGTCTTCATCAGTCAGTCTCAGTAAGTCAGTCTAAGTCAGTCAGTCTCAGTCAGTCAATCTCTGTCAGTCAGTCTCTCTGTCAGTCAGTCTCAGTCAGTCTCAGTCAGTCAGTCTCAGTCAATCAGCCTCAGTCAGTCAGTCTCAGTCTCAGTCAGTCAGTCTCTCTCAGTCAGTCTCAGTCAGTCTCAATTAGTCAGTTAGTCTCAGTCAGTCAGTCTCAGTCAGTCAGTCTCAGTCAGTCAGTCAGTCAGTCTCAGTCAGTCAGTCTCAGTCAGTCTCAGTCAGTCAGTAAGTCTCAGTCAGTCAGTCAGTCAGTCTCTCTCAGTCAGTCAGCCTCAGTCAGTCAGTTAGTCTCAGTCAGTCTCAGTCAGTCTCAGTCAGTCTCTCTCAGTCAGTCTCAGTCAGTCTCTCTCAGTCAGTCAGTCAGTCTCTCTCAGTCAGTCAGTCAGTCTCAGTCAATCAGTCAGTCTCAGTCTCAGTCAGTCAGTCAGTCTCAGTCAGTCTCAGTCAGTCAGTCAGTCTCAGTCAGTCAGTGTCAGTCAGTTAGTCTCAGTCACTCAGTCAGTCTCAGTCACTCAGTCAGTCTCAGTCAGTCTCAGTCAGTCTCTCTCAGTCAGTCAGTCTCAGTCAGTCTCAGTCAGTCAGTCTCAGTCAGTAAGTCTCAGTCAGTCAGTCTCTGTCAGTTAGTCAGTCAGTCAGTCTCAGTCAGTCAGTCAGTCTCTCTCAGTCAGTCAGTCTCATTCAGTCAGTCTCATTCAGTCAGTCTCAGTCAGTCAGTCTCTGTCAGTCAGTCTCTGTCAGTCAGTCAGTCTCAGTCAGTCAGTGTCAGCCAGTCAGTCTCAACAGTCAGTAAGTCTCAGTCAGTCAGTCTCAGTCAGTCTCTCTCAGTCAGTCAGTCTCTCTCAGTCAGTCAGTCTCAGTCAGCCAGTCTCAGGCAGTCAGTGTCAGTCAGTCTCATTCAGTCAGCCTCTGTCAGTCTCAGTCAGTCAGTCTCAGTCAGTCAGTCAGTCTCTCTCAGTCAGTCTCTCTCAATCAGTCAGTCAGTCAGTGTCAGTCAGTGAGTCTCAGTAAGTCAGTCAGTCTCAGTCAGTCAGTCTCAGTCAGTCAGTCTCTCAGTCAGTCTCAGTCAGTCAGTCTCAGTCAATCAGCCTCTGTCAGTCAGTCTCAGTCAGTCAATCTCTGTCAGTCAGTCTCTCTCAGTCAGTCTCAGTCAGTCAGTCTTCATCAGTCAGTCTCAGTAAGTCAGTCTAAGTCAGTCAGTCTCAGTCAGTCAATCTCTGTCAGTCAGTCTCTCTGTCAGTCAGTCTCAGTCAGTCTCAGTCAGTCAGTCTCAGTCAGTCAGTCTCAGTCAATCAGCCTCAGTCAGTCAGTCTCAGTCTCAGTCAGTCAGTCTCTCTCAGTCAGTCTCAGTCAGTCTCAATTAGTCAGTTAGTCTCAGTCAGTCAGTCTTAGTCAGTCAGTCTCAGTCAGTCAGTCTCAGTCAGTCTCAGTCAGTCAGTAAGTCTCAGTCAGTCAGTCAGTCAGTCTCTCTCAGTCAGTCAGCCTCAGTCAGTCAGTTAGTCTCAGTCAGTCTCAGTCAGTCTCAGTCAGTCTCTCTCAGTCAGTCTCAGTCAGTCTCTCTCAGTCAGTCAGTCAGTCTCTCTCAGTCAGTCAGTCAGTCTCAGTCAATCAGTCAGTCTCAGTCTCAGTCAGTCAGTCTCTCTCAGTCAGTCTCAGTCAGTCTCAGTCAGTCAGTCAGTCTCAGTCAGTCAGTGTCAGTCACTCAGTCAGTCTCAGTCAGTCTCAGTCAGTCTCTCTCAGTCAGTCAGTCTCAGTCAGTCTCAGTCAGTCAGTCTCAGTCAGTAAGTCTCAGTCAGTCAGTCTCTGTCAGTTAGTCAGTCAGTCAGTCTCATTCAGTCAGTCAGTCAGTCTCAGTCAGTCAGTCTCATTCAGTCAGTCTCAGTCAGTCAGTCTCTGTCAGTCAGTCAGTCTCAGTCAGTCAGTGTCAGCCAGTCAGTCTCAACAGTCAGTAAGTCTCAGTCAGTCAGTCTCAGTCAGTCTCTCTCAGTCAGTCAGTCTCTCTCAGTCAGTCAGTCTCTCTCAGTCAGTCAGTCTCAGTCAGTCAGTCAGTCTCAGTCAGCCAGTCTCAGGCAGTCAGTCTCAGTCAGTCTCATTCAGTCAGCCTCTGTCAGTCAGTCTCAGTCAGTCAGTCTCAGTCAGTCAGTCTCTCTCAGTCAGTCTCTCTCAATCAGTCAGTCAGTGTCAGTCAGTGTCAGTCAGTCAGTCTCAGTAAGTCAGTCAGTCAGTCTCAGTCAGACAGTCTCAGTCAGTCAGTCTCTCAGTCAGTCAGTCTCAGTCAGTCAGTCTCAGTCAATCAGCCTCTGTCAGTCAGTCTCAGTCAGTCAATCTCTGTCAGTCAGTCTCTCTCAGTCAGTCTCAGTCAGTCAGTCTTCATCAGTCAGTCTCAGTAAGTCAGTCTAAGTCAGTCAGTCTCAGTCAGTCAGTCAGTCTCTCTCAGTCAGTCAGTCTCATTCAGTCAGTCTCCCTCAGTCAGTCTCAGTCAGTCAGTCTCAGTCAGTCAGTCTCAGTCAGTCAGTCAGTCAGTGTCAGTCAGTAAGTCTCAGTCAGTCAGTCTCTCTCAGTCAGTCTCAGTCAGTCAGTCTCTGTCAGTCAGTCAGTCTCTCTCAGTCAGTCTCAGTCAGTCAGTCTCAGTCAGTCAGTCAGTGTCAGTCAGTGTCAGTCAGTAAATCTCAGTCAGTCAGTCTCAGTCAGTCAGTCTCTCTCAGTCAGTCTCAGTCAGTCAGTCTCTGTCAGTCAGTCAGTCTCTCTCAGTCAGTCTCAGTCAGTCAGTCTCAGTCAGTCAGTCAGTGTCAGTCAGTCAGTCAGTGTCAGTCAGTAAGTCTCAGTCAGTCAGTCTCAGTCAGTCAGTCTCTGTCAGTCAGTCTCAGTCAGTCAGTCTCAGTCAGTCAGTCTCTGTCAGTCAGTCAGTCTCTGTCAGTCAGTCAGTCTCTGTCAGTCAGTCTCCCTCAGTCAGTCAGTCTCTCTCAGTCAGTCAGTCTCTCTCAGTCAGTCAGTCAGTGTCAGTCAGTCAGTCAGTGTCAGTCAGTCACTCTCAGTCAGTCACTCTCAGTCAGTCAGTCTCTGTCAGTCAGTCTCTGTCAGTCAGTCTCTGTCAGTCAGTCAGTCAGTCTCATTCAGTCAGTCTCCCTCAGTCAGTCAGTCTCTCTCAGTCAGTTTCATTCAGTCAGTCTCCCTCAGTCAGTCTCAGTCAGTCAGTCTCTGTCAGTCAGTCTCTGTCAGTCAGTCTCTGTCAGTCAGTCAGTCTCAGTCAGTCAGTCAGTCTCAGTCGGTCAGTAAGTCTCAGTCAGTCAGTCAGTCTCAGTCAGTCTCTCTCAGTCAGTCAATCTCTGTCAGTCAGTCTCAGTCAGTCAATCTCTGTCAGTCAGTCTCTCTCAGTCAGTCTCAGTCAGTCAGTCTTCATCAGTCAGTCTCAGTAAGTCAGTCTAAGTCAGTCAGTCTCAGTCAGTCAGTCTCTCTCAGTCAGTCAGTCTCATTCAGTCAGTCTCCCTCAGTCAGTCTCAGTCAGTCAGTCTCAGTCAGTCAGTCAGTCTCAGTCAGTCAGTCTCTCTCAATCAGTCAGTCAGTCAGTGTCAGTCAGTCTCAGTCAATCAGTCAGTCTCAGTAAGTCAGTCAGTCTCTCTCAGTCAGTCAGTTTCTCTCAGTCAGTCTCTCTCAGTCAGTCAGTATCAGTCAGTCTCAGTCAGTCTCAGTCAGTCAGTCAGTCAGCCTCAGTCAGTCAGTCTCAGTCAGTCAGTCTCAGTCAGTCAGTCTCAGTCAGTCTCAATTAGTCAGTCTCTCTCAGTCAGTCAGTCTCAGTCAGTCAGTTAGTCTCAGTCAGTCAGTTAGTCTCAGTCAGTCAGTCTCTGTCAGTCAGTCTGTCTCAGTCAGTCAGTCAGTGTCAGTCAGTCAGTCTCTCTCAGTCAGTCTCAGTCAGTCAGTCTCAGTCAGTCAGTCAGTGTCAGTCAGTCAGTCTCAGTCAGTCAGTCAGTGTCAGTCAGTAAGTCTCAGTCAGTCAGTCTCTCTCAGTCAGTCTCAGTCAGTCAGTCTCTGTCAGTCAGTCAGTCTCAGTCAGTCAGTCTCTCTCAGTCAGTCAGTCAGTCTCAGTCAGTCAGTCTCTGTCAGTCAGTCAGTCTCAGTCGGTCAGTAAGTCTCAGTCAGTCAGTCTCAGTCAGTCTCTCAGTCAGTCAGTCTCTCTCAGTCAGTCTCTCTCAGTCAGTCTCTCTCAGTCAGTCAGTCAGTCTCAGTCAGTCAGTCAGACTCAGTCAGTCAGTCAGTCAGTCAGTCAGTCAGTCTCAGTCAGTCAGTAAGTCTCAGTCAGTCAGTCAGTCAGTCTCTCTCAGTCAGTCAGTCAGTCGGTCTCAGTAAGTCAGTCAGTCTCTCTGTCAGTCAGTCTCAGTCAGTCTCAGTCAGTCAGTCTCAGTCAGTCAGTCTCAGTCAATCAGCCTCAGTCAGTCAGTCTCAGTCTCAGTCAGTCAGTCTCTCTCAGTCAGTCTCAGTCAGTCTCAATTAGTCAGTTAGTCTCAGTCAGTCAGTCTCAGTCAGTCAGTCAGTCAGTCAGTCTCAGTCAGTCTCAGTCAGTCAGTAAGTCTCAGTCAGTCAGTCAGTCAGTCTCTCTCAGTCAGTCAGCCTCAGTCAGTCAGTTAGTCTCAGTCAGTCTCAGTCAGTCTCAGTCAGTCTCTCTCAGTCAGTCTCAGTCAGTCTCTCTCAGTCAGTCAGTCAGTCTCTCTCAGTCAGTCAGTCAGTCTCAGTCAATCAGTCAGTCTCAGTCTCAGTCAGTCAGTCTCTCTCAGTCAGTCTCAGTCAGTCAGTCTCAGTCAGTCAGTCTAAGTCAGTCAGTCTCTCTCAGTCACTCAGTCAGTCTCAGTCAGTCTCTCTCAGTCAGTCAGTCTCAGTCAGTCTCAGTCAGTCAGTCTCAGTCAGTAAGTCTCAGTCAGTCAGTCTCTGTCAGTTAGTCAGTCAGTCAGTCTCAGTCAGTCAGTCAGTCTCTCTCAGTCAGTCAGTCTCATTCAGTCAGTCTCAGTCAGTCAGTCTCTGTCAGTCAGTCAGTCTCAGTCAGTCAGTGTCAGCCAGTCAGTCTCAACAGTCAGTAAGTCTCAGTCAGTCAGTCTCTCTCAGTCAGTCAGTCTCTCTCAGTCAGTCAGTCTCTCTCAGTCAGTCAGTCTCAGTCAGTCAGTCAGTCTCAGTCAGCCAGTCTCAGGCAGTCAGTCTCAGTCAGTCTCATTCAGTCAGCCTCTGTCAGTCAGTCTCAGTCAGTCAGTCAGTCTCTCTCAGTCTGTCTCTCTCAATCAGTCAGTGTCAGTCAGTGTCAGTCAGTGTCAGTCAGTCAGTCTCAGTAAGTCAGTCAGTCAGTCTCAGTCAGTCAGTCTCAGTCAGTCAGTCTTTCTCAGTCAGTCAGTCTCAGTCAGTCAATCTCTGTCAGTCAGTCTCTCTCAGTCAGTCTCAGTAAGTCAGTCTAAGTCAGTCAGTCTCAGTCAGTCAGTCTCTCTCAGTCAGTCAGTCTCATTCAGTCAGTCTCCCTCAGTCAGTCTCAGTCAGTCAGTCTCAGTCAGTCAGTCAGTCTCAGTCAGTCAGTCTCAGTCAGTCAGTCAGTGTCAGTCAGTCTCAGTCAGTCAGTCAGTCAGTGTCAGTCAGTAAGTCTCAGTCAGTCAGTCTCTCTCAGTCAGTCTCAGTCAGTCAGTCTCAGTCACTCAGTCAGTCTCTCTCAGTCAGTCTCAGTCAGTCAGTCTCAGTCAGTCAGTCAGTGTCAGTCAGTCAGTCAGTGTCAGTCAGTAAGTCTCAGTCAGTCAGTCTCAGTCAGTCAGTCTCTGTCAGTCAGTCTCAGTCAGTCTCTGTCAGTCAGTCTCTGTCAGTCAGTCAGTCTCTGCCAGTCAGTCAGTCTCATTCAGTCAGTCAGTCTCATTCAGTCAGTCAGTCTCTCTCAGTCAGTCAGTCTCTCTCAGTCAGTCAGTGTCAGTCAGTCAGTCAGTGTCAGTCAGTAAGTCTCAGTCAGTCAGTCTCAGTCAGTCAGTCTCAGTCAGTCAGTCTCAGTCAGTCAGTCTCTGTCAGTCAGTCAGTCTCTGTCAGTCAGTCTCTCTCAGTCAGTCTCATTCAGTCAGTCTCCCTCAGTCAGTCTCAGTCAGTCAGTCTCTGTCAGTCAGTCTCTGTCAGTCAGTCTCTCTCAGTCAGTCTCTCTCAGTCAGTCTCAGTCAGTCAGTCTTCATCAGTCAGTCTCAGTAAGTCAGTCTAAGTCAGTCAGTCTCAGTCAGTCAGTCAGTCTCAGTCAGTCAGTCTCAGTCAGTCAGTCAGTGTCAGTCAGTCAGTCTCAGTCAGTCAGTCTCAGTCAGTCAGTCAGTGTCAGTCAGTCTCAGTCAGTCAGTCAGTCAGTGTCAGTCAGTAAGTCTCAGTCAGTCAGTCTCTCTCAGTCAGTCTCTGTCAGTCAGTCAGTCTCTCTCAGTCAGTCTCAGTCAGTCAGTCTCAGTCAGTCAGTCAGTGTCAGTCAGTCAGTCAGTGTCAGTCAGTCAGTCAGTGTCAGTCAGTAAGTCTCAGTCAGTCAGTCAGTAAGTCTCAGTCAGTCAGTCTCAGTCAGTCAGTCTCAGTCAGTCAGTCTCTGTCAGTCAGTCAGTCTCATTCAGTCAGTCTCCCTCAGTCAGTCAGTCTCTCTCAGTCAGTCTCATTCAGTCAGTCTCCCTCAGTCAGTCTCAGTCAGTCAGTCTCTGTCAGTCAGTCTCTGTCAGTCAGTCAGTCTCAGTCAGTCAGTCAGTCAGTCTCAACAGTCAGTAAGTCTCAGTCAGTCAGTCTCAGTCAGTCAGTCTCTGTCAGTCAGTCTCTGTCAGTCAGTCAGTCTCAGTCAGTCAGTCAGTCTCAGTCGGTCAGTAAGTCTCAGTCAGTCAGTCAGTCTCAGTCAGTCTCTCTCAGTCAGTCAGTCTCTCTCAGTCAGTCAGTCAGTCTCAGTCAGTCAGTCTCAGTCAGTCAGTCTCTCTCAATCAGTCAGTCAGTCAGTGTCAGTCAGTCTCAGTCAGTCAGTCAGTCTCAGTAAGTCAGTCAGTCTCTCTCAGTCAGTAAGTTTCTCTCAGTCAGTCAGTATCAGTCAGTCTCAGTCAGTCTCAGTCAGTCAGTCAGCCTCAGTCAGTCAGTCTCAGTCAGTCAGTCTCTGTCAGTCAGTCTCAGTCAGTCTCAATTAGTCAGTCAGTCTCAGTCAGTCAGTCTCAGTCAGTCAGTCAGTCAATTAGTCAGTCTCTCTCAGTCAGTCAGTCGGTCTCAGTAAGTCAGTCAGTCTCTCTCAGTCAGTCAGTCTCAGTCAGTCTCAGTCAGTCAGTCTCAGTCAGTCTCTATCAGTCAGTCAGTCTCAGTCACTGAGTCTCAGTCAGTCAGTCAGTCAATTAGTCAGTCTCTCTCAGTCAGTCGGTCTCAGTAAGTCAGTCAGTCTCTCTCAGTCAGTCAGTCTCAGTCAGTCAGTCATTCAGTCTCAGTCAGTCAGTCTCTGTCAGTCAGTCTCTGTCAGTCAGTCAGTCTCAGTCAGTCAGTCAGTCTCAGTCGGTCAGTAAGTCTCAGTCAGTCAGTCTCTCTCAGTCAGTCAGTCTCTCTCAGTCAGTCAGTCAGTCTCAGTCAGTCAGTCTCAGTCAGTCAGTCTCTCTCAATCAGTCAGTCAGTTAGTCAGTCTCAGTAAGTCAGTCTCTCTCAGTCAGTCAGTTTCTCTCAGTCAGTCAGTTTCTCTCAGTCAGTCTCAGTCAGTCTCAATCAGTTAGTCTCAGTCAGTGAGTCTCAGTCAGTCAGTCTCAGTCAGTCAGTCAGTCTATCTATCTCAGTCAGTCAGTCAGTCTCAGTCAGTCAGTCTCAGTTAGTCAGTCTATCTCAGTCAGTCAGTCAGTCTCAGTCAGTCAGTCTCAGTCAGTCAGTCTCAGTCAGTCTGTCTCAGTCAGTCTGTCTCAGTCAGTCTGTCTCAGTCAGTCAGTCAGTCAGTCTGTCTCAGTTAGTCAGTAAAGCCCGCTTTACACGTTGCAATTAGTTGTACAATCGCATTTGCGATGTGACACGCCCAGGTTGCATACGGGATGTTATGAGATCACACGTAGTTCGTTCATTTGCTGTCACACGTGCGTTAGTAGTCTATGTTAAATTGATCAATTTTGTGTGCGATCCTTTAGATCATGTGTTCTGTGACGTATGCATTGGGCACCCTTTTTTTTTTTTTTTTTTTTTTATTTATTGACTTGCCAAGCGTGTGTAATGTGTAGGGATGCGTTTTTACTATGTCATCTGCCATTCAGCTCTGCTACATGGCCGCTAACAGCAGACACAGACAGCCATGTAGCAGAGCTGAATGGCAGATGACAGCAGACACAGACAGAGCCGCACAATCAGAATGAACTCGGGTGAACTTCACCCGACTTCATGGTCATGCTGCGGCTCTGTCTGTGTCGCGCCCTGATTAGCGGTCACCTGTGAAGGGCTCACCGGTGACCGCTAAACTCCTGAGTGACTGAAGTTAGCAGCCCTCTCTCATACTCACCAATCCTCAATCCCCGGCACTGCACGGCATTCACACTGCTCCGGCGGCTTTTACTGTTTTGAAAAAGCCGGCCGCCTATTAAACAATCTCGTATTCCCTGCTTTCCCCGCCCACCGGCGCCTATGATTGGTTACAGTGAGACACGCCCCCACGCTGAGTGACAGGTGTCGCTCTGCACCCAATCACAGCAGCCGGTGGGCGTGTCTATACTGTGTAGTGAAATAAATAATTAAATAATTTAAAAAAACGGCGTGCGGTCCCCCCTAATTTTAAAACCAGCCAGATAAAGCCATACGGCTGAAGGCTGGTATTCTCAGGATGGGGAGCTCCACGTTATGGGGAGCCCCCCAGCCTAACAATATCAGCCAACAGCCGCCCAGAATTGCCGCATACATTATATGCAACAGTTCTGGGACTGTACCCGGCTCTTCCCGATTTGCCCTGGTGCGTTGGCAAATTGGGGTAATAAGGAGTTATTGGCAGCCCATAGCTGCCAATAAGTCCTAGATTAATCATGTCAGGTGTCTATGTGTCACGCTCCCGGTGTCCCGGCAGCCCTCCTTACCCACTGAGCCGGTTCCTGCATCGCACCACCGCTCCATACCCACTGATCCAGTCGTACCTGCATCGCACCACAGCTCCGTACCCACTGATCCAGTCGCACCTGCATCGCACCACCGCTCCATACCCACTGATCCAGCCTCGCCAGCGCACCACCGCTCCTTGCCCACTGATCCAGTTCACATGTCCGCCGGTCAAGCCTGCCGCTCCCGCTCATGCTCCCCTGAGTCCTGTTCCTGGTCTCAGGAGTCTGACTCTGAGTCTTAGCCACATGGTTCTGTATAGGACCGGGCCGCGCCCGCTCTCCTGGTCTTATAGGCCCAGCACACCTGCAGCAGGAAATGACATGAGGCTGTGCTGGGTATATAAGACTGACCTATCCATGTGGGCGGCGCCTGATCAACGTGTCCTGAAGCTTGTCTTTTGAGCTAGGTGCTCAGGTCCCCTTGTGCTGTGTTCTGTTACCTGGAGTACTGTTTGTCTTTGCTACCTGGTACCTGTGCCTGTTTCCTGTATTGTCCTAAAGAACTCCGTGATCCTGGTGACCTGGTTATACCTGTCCCTGCCACGCCAGTGCTCCGGCTGCCGTGTACCCTGCCCTCCGGTGGGGTGCATGGTCCAGTGGATCCACCTCCTGGGCCCACCAGTCCTCCCGGCCCTGACACTATGAGACACCTTCCATGATTAATCTGTAAATTACAGTAAATAAACACACACACCCGAAAAAAATCCTTTATTAGAAATAAAAAACACAAACATATAGCCTGGTGAACCACTTTAATCAGCCCAAAAAAGCCCTCCATGTCCGGCGTAATCCAGGATGCTCCTGCGTCGCTTCCAGCGCTGCTGCATGGAGGTGACCGGAGCTGCAGAATACACCGCCGCTCCGGTCACCTCCACACAGCAACTGAAGACAGCCGCGCGATCGGCTGAGCTGTCACTGAGGTTACCCGCTGTCACTGGATGCAGCGGTGCCCGCGGGTAACCTCAGTGACAGCTCAGCTGATCGCGCTACTCACCGCCGCTCCTCTCACCTCCACGCAGCAACTGAGGTGAGTAGCGTGATCAGCTGAGCTGTCACTGAGGTTACCCGCGGCCACCGCTGGATCCAGTGACAGCGGGTAACCTCACTGACAGCTCAGCTGATCGCACGGCTGTCTTCATTAGCTGCGTGGAGGTGACCGGAGCGGCTGTGTCTGCTGCAGCTCCGGTCACCTCCATGCAGCAGCGCTGGAAGCGACGCTGGAGCATCCTGGATTACGCCGGACATGGAGGGCTTTTTGGGGCTGATTAAAGTGGTGAACCAGGGTATATGTTTGTGTTTTTTATTTCTAATAAATGATTTTTTCGGGTGTGTGTGTTTATTTACTGTAATTTACAGATTAATCATGGAAGGTATCTCGGTGAGACGCCTGACATGATTAATCTAGGACTTATTGGCAGCTATGGGCTGCCAATAACTCCTTATTACCCCGATTTGCCAACGCACCAGGGCAAATCGGGAAGAGCCGGGTACAGTCCCAGAACTGTCGCATCTAATGTATGCGGCAATTCTGGGCGGCTGCTGGCTGATATTGTTAGGCTGGGGGGCTCCCCATAACGTGGAGCTCCCCATCCTGAGAATACCAGCCTTCAGCCGTATGGCTTTATCTGGCTGTTTTAAAATTGGGGGGGACCGCACGCCATTTTTTTAATTATTTAATTATTTATTTCACTACACAGTATAGACACGCCCACCGGCTGCTGTGATTGGGTGCAGTGTGACACCTGTCACTCAGCGTGGGGGCGTGTCTCACTGTAACCAATCATAACAGAGAGCACAAGAGAGAGATGTTCAATGCCGCGCCAATAGATCACTTCAGAAGATGTTCAGATCAGTGTCACTTTATTGTTATTCAGGTCGACGCGTTTCTGGGGCATCTGCCCCCTTCATCAGGACCACCAGAAAAAGAAATAACATCCAATCTGTCCAGTTTAGACAGTGTATACAATATATAGACTCAGTGACGTCATAGGAACATCCCTCAAGAAAAAAAACGAGCGGGAAAGAATGCCACGTTGCAGGCTGTGACGTCCTATATACACTTAACATAAAAATACAAAAAGTCATCCACATTTAACATATATTAGTAGATGGTGAACATATATTTCCTTATAAAAAGGACACAAACTATTTTACATATTTGTGCAAAAGAAAAAAACCCTTAGAAAGTGTGCAAAAAACATTTGCCTTCATATGTGAGAGTAAAATATATGTACGTGTAGACCAGTGAATATCCTGCTTGTCTCATGCACTGGACAAGTAAGCGATCTCCCAAGAAAGGGAGAAGAACCCTCAACCTCATATGTTTATTTCACATCATATGTACTGAAGACACGGCATTATAACCTGCCGCCACCAGTGATTATACATCTTTCACCCGAAAACATGAAAATACAAGTGCTGTGCAACTAGAGAAAAATTAGAACATTATGAAGAACCGCTTCTGATCTGTGAACTCAGACCGCAGTTCAACCAAGGGCAAGACCGTGGGAAAAAAAGGGAAAGAGCATGCGCCGGAGCCCAGTTAAGATAATGAGCCGGCACAAGTTCACGGGAGGGCAAGAGCGTGGGAACCAACACCATTACGCATGCTCGGCCACTATCAGTCTCAGTGACACCGCACCAACCTGTTAAACCCGTTTCACCTTAGTTCTTTAAGCAAACCGTGAAAATAATCATGATCACACAATGATCAGACTAAAGTTAAGATAACCGCCACAATCCCAATAGTGATATACATACACACCGATGCCGCGGCATGTCTCAGAGCCACCCATATGGGATGAACAGGTAGAAGTAAAAACTTCAAACCTAGCCTTAAATAAATATATAAATGAACAGTGCATTAACCAACCCTTATTCAAACCTTAAAAATGCAGATACGAGGAAAGTACGCGTCGACCTGAATAACAATAAAGTGACACTGATCTGAACATCTTCTGAAGTGATCTATTGGCACGGCATTGAACACCTCTCTCTTGTGCTCTCTGTTATCTACCATATTGGTGGCTGCAGCCCTGGATCGGTTGATACATGCGATTATAGTAGTTGTGGCTTCTCACAACTGCAATTGGTGAGTAGGTTTACTCCCCTATCCCTACCCCTTACATACTGGGGTAAGACCCTATTGCGCTTGTTTTTCCACAGCTGTTTTTCCGTGTTGCTGTTTGGACCTGGCAAAGACCAGATCTTCTTCTTGGTGGACGCAGCAGCAGAGGGTCGTCTTCCGTGGAGTTATGGATTATTTCAATAATCGCCTTTCCTCAAGGGAGAAGCTTATTCTTCAAACCGTAGGTACCCCTGATTTACATGGTACTGACTGGGATCTCGATTTGCCTGATATATACTCTGAGGAGGACACTGTGGTTATGAAGAAACTGTTCTTACGTCTAGAGGACTTGCTTAAAGAAGAACTTCGCTTTGGGCTTGATGCCCGTTTTTTAACTATTTATTTAGAGGAGAAACTTTGTCCGAGGGGCCTGAGAATCAAGCACGATTCTCCTTTTCCCTCTGATCCCGTCTTTTCTAATGAATGGGATAACATTCTAAAGAATTGTATGCAGGGAATGCTGCAGTGTTTGTATAAAAAACGGAACACTATTGCTACTGAGGCTTCTAACAATATTTCAGAACTTTATAAGGATTTAAGTAAATATGATTTACACCCTGAATATAAAATCTTAAATTCTGATATTAACACTAAGTTGATTCAACTAGAACAAGATATGATTTTCCGTAAATCGAAGAAACTGCAGAGGGACAGATCTGACATGGTGCCCAAAAAGACACAGGAGGGGGAGGTGGCAGCGGTGACCAGGAACCCCCGGATCCATAGATCAAGGTCACGCAGCAATCATAGGAGTTTTGTTAATAGTAAATACCATAAGAAAAATGTGGGCCAACGGGGAAGGAGAGATGACACTGGGGGCTCCAGGGGCTCTGTCTCCACGGAGGTTCCTCAAGTGGCATCTGCGTCCCGGGTACTGACGGTTCATCCACCGCCTACATGCAATATTGATGTTAATACGGATGAGGTTTTTGCGGCTGCCTCCGCTGTGACAGCTGTTACAGAAACCAATTCCATGGAGCTAGATCCTATCACACCTATTGTCTCTGAACTACCCCAGCTTGGGGGATCTATTGATTTTGAGGATACTAGGAAGCAGTTGGAAGCTTTAAGGTCACAAATCGAGAGAATTCGTAGAAAAAGAGATTCCTTGTCCTTTTTGGAGGTTGACAGGACCCTCCCACCGGGGGCTGAGCAGGTGGATGATGATGTTATTGATCTATTAGAGTTATCGGTACATGATGACTATTTACCACTCCCTACTACATCCGTGACCCTTGATTGTGACCCTATCCCCCCTTCTTCTGTCCCTGCATTAGGAGGTTATGGGGATGAGATTGTTACAATTGATAACACACATAGGGACAATGGTTGTGTGCCTTTTTTACTGCCAGCCAGAAACACACAGGTGCATATCACGGATTTTTTAACACCAAGGACAGGGAAAAGAAAAAACATTGTAGGGGAACCAGGGCCGGGCGCAGGCTCAAACAAAAAAGGGAAAAAGAGCATGTGATTAAGGATAATTCCTCTGGCATTTTTAACCTCTCTAGCCACATTCTATCCAAGAGTGAGCTTAAGGTCCTGAAAAAAGGCCTCTTCTTTTGTCCGGCAAGATCGTCTAACGATTTTGAACTTTTTCTGGATTTTCAAAAATTCATTAGAAAACTTACACTTACTAGACACTTTCAAATCAACAAAACGGTTTCCACTCCCATAGGTGGCACTACTGATGGTTTCCTACATACTGATTTTAAGATGAAATTAAACTTTTATCCCGTACACAGCGTAGGTCACCATATTAAGACCTTTAATGATCTGGTTTTGGAGGATTTCAAGAGAATCCATAAGAATAGAGTGCCTCCTAAGGCCAATCTAACTGGGGAAGAAAAAATGGCACTGGCGTCTCTGAAGAGTAACTATAACCTTGTCATCCGCAGTGCGGACAAAGGAGGTGGCATTGTCCTACAGGATAGGAACAGTTATGTACAGGAAGCTCTAAGAATGCTGTCCAATAGAGCACACTATGAGGTGGTACAGGGCTCTGCATACCAGGAATCTATTGGTGTATACCGTATTCTAATAAAGAATGCTTTTGACAGGGGAATTCTTAGTCAAAATGAATACAAATTTTTGGATATTAAGAACCCTAGAACAGCATTTTATTACCATCTACCGAAGATCCATAAAAGCTTGACTGACCCCCCTGGGAGACCTATTATCTCAGGCATTGGGGCCCTGACCGAGAATCTAGCGGCATATGTTGACTCCATTTTAAGAGTTCATGTGACAAACCTAAGGAGTTTCCTGAGAGACTCACCTCACCTCATTAGTATTCTTAAGGAGGTTGTGTGGAAGGAGTCATTTCTGTTTGTGACTCTAGATATTGCGTCCCTTTACACCAACATTTCGCACAATTTAGGACTTGAATGTGTCAAACAGTATCTAGAGATGGATGACCGCTTACCTGCCACACAAAAAAGTTTTGTTTTAGACAGTATGGAATTTATATCTAAAAATAACTATTTCATGTTCCAGGATAATATGTACCATCAGCGTTGTGGCGTTGCTATGGGTTCTAAGGCAGCACCAACCTTTGCAAATTTGGTAATGGGACTCTTCGAGATACAGCATATTTACTCCTCGAGATTGTATAAACATGTAGTTGTCTATAAAAGGTATATAGATGACCTATTCATCATTTGGGACAACACTGAAAACAACTATCTAAGTTTCCTGGAAGGGATAGAAAATAATAGTTGGGGTCTAAAATTCGCCCCCACTGTGGAAAAGACCTCTATTAACTTTTTGGATCTCACCATCTCACATGCAGAGGGGGCTCTCCTTACGAAAACCTTTTTTAAGAAAGGTGATAGCAACGGATATATCAACTTTAATAGTAACCACTATGATAAGTGGTTACTTAATGTCCCCAAAAATCAATATCAAAGGATAAGGAGGAATTGTACGCTAGACAATGATTTTAATGACCAAGCGAAGATTTTAAAAGGGAGGTTTTTGGAGAAAAAGTATCCGCTTACGGTAGTGAAGAAGGCATATCGAGATGCTAGACTTCAGGGGCGGAATGTGAGCTCTAGTGCTGACAACAATGAATCTGATAGAGTGGTGTCCACCACCACTAATGGGAGTTTTTCATCCAATTTTTTAACCACTTTTAGCTGTGATGGAGAGGCCATCAAGGGGATTTTAAGGAAACACTGGCCAATAATATGTAATGACCCATACCTGAAGGGAGTGTTGCCATCCCGACCGGGGGTCACTTTTCGCAGGGCCATGACGATAAAAAACCAGCTGGCCCCTAGTAGGTTAAGGGGTCCACCGAGTTGTGTAGGGACTAATAAACCTATGGGATCCTACAAGTGTTTGACCAAAAATTGCCTGTGCTGCAGGTCGATCCAGCATGGACGGGTTAGTTTTGGATGTAGTCCTGGAAGTACGGAATTTGTTATACGAGGACACCTTACGTGTCAATCAGACTATGTCATCTATCTGATTGAATGCGACTGCGACAAACGGTATGTAGGGAGGACCACTCAAGCCCTTCATAACCGTATCAATTCTCATAGACACAACATTAGAATAGGGTATATGCTCCATGGTTTGTCCCGACATACCACCATTTGCCATGATAAGAAAATTGCCTTGAAGGTTACCCCGATTGAGCATATACCGGTGTTTGTTACGAATAGGATTGAGACCCTCAACAAAAAAGAAACATACTGGATCTACAAACTTAATACTTTAAAACCCCATGGCCTTAATGAGGTCACTGATTTGTTTCATTGATTTTATATTTATATGGTTTATTTTATATATATATATTTTTTATTAATTTTATTGTGTACATTTTTATGCTGGTTTTATCGCTGTAATGGGTTATATTTTATGTTTTTATACATTACGAGTTTTAATTAGGTCACCAGATCTACACCATGTATATGTGTGTATTTATATATTTTTTACATATGTTTCTGTCCGGTTTGACAGTTTTTCAATATACGTGTGTTTTAGATGCTGCTGGATTTGGTGCCTTCTCTGGGGACCGATCCTTTATTCTCCGGGGGGAGAATTATGTTTAGCCACTGTGGATTTACTACTGATCGTGCTTTTCTTTCCCCAAATATATATACCAATGAGCGGCTTCCTTACATATTTATGTTTGGGGTGGGTTACGGTTCTTTTTGTATTTGTGTGCACGTACTTTCCTCGTATCTGCATTTTTAAGGTTTGAATAAGGGTTGGTTAATGCACTGTTCATTTATATATTTATTTAAGGCTAGGTTTGAAGTTTTTACTTCTACCTGTTCATCCCATATGGGTGGCTCTGAGACATGCCACGGCATCGGTGTGTATGTATATCACTATTGGGATTGTGGCGGTTATCTTAACTTTAGTCTGATCATTGTGTGATCATGATTATTTTCACGGTTTGCTTAAAGAACTAAGGTTAAACGGGTTTAACAGGTTGGTGCGGTGTCACTGAGACTGATAGTGGAAGAGCATGCGTAATGGTGTTGGTTCCCACGCTCTTGCCCTCCCGTGAACTTGTGCCGGCTCATTATCTTAACTGGGCTCCGGCGCATGCTCTTTCCCTTTTTTTCCCACGGTCTTGCCCTTGGTTGAACTGCGGTCTGAGTTCACAGATCAGAAGCGGTTCTTCATAATGTTCTAATTTTTCTCTAGTTGCACAGCACTTGTATTTTCATGTTTTCGGGTGAAAGATGTATAATCACTGGTGGCGGCAGGTTATAATGCCGTGTCTTCAGTACATATGATGTGAAATAAACATATGAGGTTGAGGGTTCTTCTCCCTTTCTTGGGAGATCGCTTACTTGTCCGGTGCATGAGACAAGCAGGATATTCACTGGTCTACACGTACATATATTTTACTCTCACATATGAAGGCAAATGTTTTTTGCACACTTTCTAAGGGTTTTTTTCTTTTGCACAAATATGTAAAATAGTTTGTGTCCTTTTTATAAGGAAATATATGTTCACCATCTACTAATATATGTTAAATGTGGATGAATTTTTGTATTTTTATGTTAAGTGTATATAGGACGTCACAGCCTGCAACGTGGCATTCTTTCCCGCTCGTTTTTTTTCTTGAGGGATGTTCCTATGACGTCACTGAGTCTATATATTGTATACACTGTCTAAACTGGACAGATTGGATGTTATTTCTTTTTCTGGTGGTCCTGATGAAGGGGGCAGATGCCCCAGAAACGCGTCGACCTGAATAACAATAAAGTGACACTGATCTGAACATCTTCTGAAGTGATCTATTGGCGCGGCATTGAACACCTCTCTCTTGTGCTCTCTGTTATCTACCATATTGGTGGCTGCAGCCCTGGATCGGTTGATACATGCGATTATAGTAGTTGTGGCTTCTCACAACTGCAATTGGTGAGTAGGTTTACTCCCCTATCCCTACCCCTTACATACTGGGGTAAGACCCTATTGCGCTTGTTTTTCCACAGCTGTTTTTCCGTGTAACCAATCATAGGCGCCGGTGGGCGGGGAAAGCAGGGAATACGAGATTGTTTAATGGGCGGCCGGCTTTTTCAAAACAGTAAAAGCCGCCGGAGCAGTGTGAACGCCGTGCAGCGCCGGGGATCGGGGATCGGTGAGTATATGAGAGAGGGGGATAGACTGACATGCACAGAGAGTGATAGACAGAGATAGTGACCGACTGACAGAGATTAGTGAATGACAGACATTGTGAGGCGCTTCAGAACGCAGCTTTTCAGCTGCGCTCTGAAGCGGACCTTTTTTAAGCTGCGGTGCAGAGCGCACACCTGCGCACATAGCCTCAGACACAAAATCGTATGAGGGATGTCACACGTTACAATTGACTAGGTTCGTGCAACAAAACACTCAATTCTAGACAAAGATACGATGTGTTTGCGATCAACGGTTTTGCGTTCAATCCTGATCGCACGTAGCTGTCACACGCAGATACCTCACAAACGATGCCGGATGTGCGTCACTTACAACTTGACCCCAACGACGGATTGTGAGATATATTGAAGCGTGTAAAGTGGGCTTAAGTCTCAGTCAGTCAGTCAGTCAGTCAGTCAGTCTCTCTCAGTCAGTCAGTGTCAGTCAGTCAGTTAGTCTCAGTCAGTCAGTCTCAGTCAGTCTCAGTCAGTCTCTCAGTCAGTCAGTCAGTCTCAGTCAGTCAGTCTCAGTCAGTCAGTCAGTCAGTCTCAGTCAGTCAGTCTCAGTCAGTCAGTCAGTCAGTCTCAGTCAGTCTCAGTCAGTCAGTCAGTTAGTCAGTCTTTCTCAGTCAGTCAGTGTCAGTCAGTCAGTTAGTCTCAGTCAGTCAGTCTCAGTCAGTCTCTCTCAGTTAGTCAGTCTCTCTCAGTCAGTGAGTCAGTCTCAGTCAGTCTCTCCCAGTCAGTCAGTCTCTCTCAGTCAGTCAGTCTCAGTCAGTCAGTCTCAGTCAGTCAGTAAGTCTCTATCAGTCAGTCAGTCAGTCTCTCTCAGTCAGTCAGTCAGTCTCAGTCAGTCAGTCTCAGTCAGTCTCAGTCAGTCTCTATCAGTCAGTCAGTCAGTCTC
Organism: Anomaloglossus baeobatrachus; assembly: GCF_048569485.1. Lineage (NCBI taxonomy): Eukaryota > Metazoa > Chordata > Amphibia > Anura > Aromobatidae > Anomaloglossus > Anomaloglossus baeobatrachus. Next base: position 124,281,802 of record NC_134360.1, read on the forward strand.
CCTCAGTCAGTCTCTCTCAGTCAGTCAGTAAGTCTCAGTCAGTCAGTCTCAGTCAGTCAGTCTCTCTCAGTCAGTCAGTCTCTCTCAGTCAGTCAGTCTCTCTCAGTCTGTCAGTCAGTCTTAGTCAGTCAGTCTCAGTCAGTCAGTCTCTCTCAGTCAGTCAGTCTCTCTCAGTCAGTCAGTCAGTCTCAGTCAGTCAGTCTCAGTCAGTCTCAGTCAGTCTCTATCAGTCAGTCAGTCTCTCTCAGTCAGTCAGTCAGTCTCTCTCAGTCAGTCAGTCAGTCTCAGTCAGTCAGTCTCAGTCAGTAAGTCTCTATCAGTCAGTCAGTCAGTCTCTCTCAGTCAGTCAGTCTCAGTCAGTCAGTCTCAGTCAGTCTCTATCAGTCAGTCAGTCAGTCAGTCTCTCTCAGTCAGTCAGTCTCAGTCAGTCAGTCTCTCTCAGTCAGTCAGTCTCTCTCAGTCAGTCAGTCAGTCTCAGTCAGTCAGTCTCAGTCAGTCAGTCTCAGTCAGTCAGTCTCAGTCAGTCAGTCTCTCCCAGTCAGTCAGTCTCTCTCAGTTAGTCAGTCTCTCTCAGTCAGTCAGTCAGTCTCAGTCAGTCAGTCAGTCTCTGTCAGTCAGTCTCAGTCAGTCTCAATCAGTCAGTCAATCTCAGTCAGCCAGTCTCAGTCAGCCAGTCTCAGTTAGTCAGTCTCAGTAAGTAAGTCAGTCAGTCTCAGTCAGTCAGTCTCTCTCAGTCAGTCTCTTTCAGTCAGTCAGTCAGTGTCAGTCAGTCTCAGTCAGTCAGTCAGTCTCAGTAAGTCAGTCAGTCAGACTCAGTAAGTCAGTCTCAGTCAGTCAGTCTCTCTCAGTCAGTCAGTCAGTCAGTCTCAGTCAGTCAGTCAGTCTCAGTCAGTCAGTCTCTCTCATTCAGTCTCTCTCAGTCAGTCAGTCAGTGTCAGTCAGTCTCAGTCAGTCAGCCTCAGTCAGTCAGTCTCTCTCAGTCAGTCTCTCTCAGTCAGTCAGTCAGTGTCAGTCAGTCTCAGTCAGTCAGTCAGTCTCAGTAAGTCAGTCAGTCAGTCTCAGTCAGTCAGTCTCTCTCAGTCAGTCAGTCTCAGTCAGTCTCAGTCAGTCAGCCTTAGTCAGTCAGTCTCTCTCAGTCAGTCTCTCTCAGTCAGTCAGTGTCAGTCAGTCTCAGTAAGTCAGTCAGTCAGTCTCAGTCAGTCAGTCTCAGTCAGTCAGTCTCTCTCAGTCAGTCAGTCTCAGTCAGTCAGTCGGTCTCAGTCGGTCTCAGTCAGTCTCAGTCAGTCAGTCTCAGTCAGTCTCTCTCAGTCAGTCAGTCTCAGTCAGTCAGTCGGTCTCAGTCGGTGTCAGTCAGTCAGTCTCAGTCAGTCAGTCAGTGTCAGTCAGTCAGTCAGTCAGTGTCAGTCAGTCAGTGTCAGTCAGTCAGTCTCTCTCAGTCAGTCAGTCTCAGTCAGTGAGTCAGTCTCAGTCAGTCAGTCTCAGTCAGTAAAGTATAGAAGCACGGTCTGATAGAGCGCTAAGGAGGCCACAGTATTAGATTAATTTTTTTAGAATTTATTGTTTTCTATCAGCCACAACACGTTTTGATATACACAATATCTTCCTCAGGTGCAATATCCACCTGATGAAGATATTGTGTATATTGAAACGCGTTGTGACTGATAGAAAACAATAAATTCTAAAAAAATTAATCTAATACTGTGGCCTCCTTAGCGCTCTATCAGACCGTGCTTCTATACTTTACTGCTGATCTTCCCCTCTGTGGGTTCACGGCAAGAGCTGCTTGCTACGGAGGTCAGACTACCATAGATGCCCAGTGATCTGTCATGTGACCAGCTCTTCAGGAATGTGCTTCCCTGGATGGACATCGTGGGTAACAAGTTAGAAGAGCTCTGACACCACACTCCCGTCTTATACCATGGTTGTGCGAGGGCTGCACAACCACATCAGGTGAGCAGATTCTTTTTCTCCTCCTCACCGCTATCTCCCAGACCCTTCACATGCGCTCCCTTGTTTAATTTTTGATCCAGTCAGTCTCAGTCAGTCTCAGTCAGTCAGTCAGTCTCAGTCAGTCAGTCTCAGTCAGTCAGTCTCAGTCAGTCAGTCTCTCTCAGTCAGTCAGTCGGTCAGTCTCAGTCAGTCAGTCTCAGTCAGTCAGTCTCTCTCAGTCAGTTAGTCTCAGTCAGTCAGTCTCAGTCAGTCAGTCAGTCTCAGTCAGTCAGTCAGTCTCTCTCAGTCAGTCTCAGTGTCAGTTAGTCAGTCAGTCTCAGTCAGTCAGTCAGTCAGTCTCTCTCAGTCAGTCTCTCTCAGTCAGTCAGTCTTAGTCAGTCAGTCAGTCTCAGTCAGTTAGTCTCAGTCAGTCAGTCTCAGTCAGTCAGTCAGTCTTTCTCAGTCAGTCAGTCAGTCTCTCTCAGTCAGTCAGTCTCAGTCAGCCAGTCTCAGTCAGCCAGTCAGTCTCAGTCAGTCAGTAAGTCTGTCAGTTAGTAAATCTCTCTCATTCAGTCAGTCAGTCAGTCTCAGTAAGTCAGTCAGTCAGTCTCAGTAAGTCAGTCAGTCAGTCTCAGTCAGTCTCAGTCAGTTAGTCTCTCTCAGTCAGTCAGTCTCTCTGTCAGTCTCTCTCAGTCAATCATTCAGTCTCAGTCAGTCTCAGTCACTCTCAGTCAGTCAGCCTCAGTCAGTCAGCCTCAGTCAGTCAGTCTCAGTGAGTCAGTCAGTGTCAGTCAGTCAGTCTCAGTGAGTCAGTCAGTGTCAGTCAGTCAGTCTTTCTCAGTCAGTCAGTCTGAGTCAGTCAGTTTCAGTCATTCAGTCTCAGTTAGTCAGTGTAAGTCAGTCAGTCTCAGTCAGTCAGTCTCAGTCAGTCACTCTCAGTCAGTCAGTCAGTCTCAGTCAGTCTCAGTCTCAGTCAAGCAGTGTCAGTCAGTCTCTCTCAGTCAGTTAGTCAGTCAGTCTCTCTCAGTCAGTCAGTCTCAGTCAGTCAGTCTCAGTCAGTCAGTCTCAGTCAGTCACTCTCAGTCAGTCAGTCAGTCTCAGTCAGTCTCAGTCTCAGTCAGGCAGTGTCAGTCAGTCAGTCAGTCTCTCTCAGTCAGTCAGTCAGTCAGTCTCTCTCAGTCAGTCAGTCAGTCTCAGTCAGTCAGTCAGTCTCAGTCAGTCAGTCAGTCTGTCTCAGTCAGTCAGTCAGTCTCAGTCCGTCAGTCTCAGTCAGTCTCTCTCTCTCTCCTTTCTTCTCTCTCTCCTCTCTCTTCTCTCTCCTCTTCTCTCCCCTCTCTCTCTCTTCTCTCTCTCCTCTCTCTCGCTTCTCTCTCTCTGCCCTCTCTCTTCTCTCCTCTTCTCTCTCTCTTCACTCTCTCTCCTCTCTCTCTTCTCTCCTCTTCTCTCTCTCTCTTCTATTTCTCTCCCTCTCTCTCTTCTTCTCTCTCTCCCTCTCTCTTCTCTTTTCTCTCTTTTCTCTCTTTTTTTCTCTCTCTCTCTTTTCTCTCTCTTCTCTCTCTTTTTTATCTCTCTCTTTTCTCTCTCTTCTCTCTCTCTTCTTTCTCTCTCAGACCTGGCGATGATCAGCTGATGCGGTCACCTGACGGAATCAGCTGACACAATAAGTCGAGCGGTGAGGTCGGCTTTTTACCGCCCGGCCGGATAAACTATTAGCTAATGCTGTCAGACAGGAGTTTGCACAGAAGTGTGTAGTTTTTTTTTTTTTTTGCACTGATGCATCATCTGATTGTATAAAAGCCGTTTATACAATCAGCTGCTGTGTCATGTGATTCATTCCTTTGAACCTGACACATCATCTGATCGCTTTGCCTTCCAGCAAACCGATCAGATGATATTGGATCCGGATTGGACGGCGCAGGACCCTTGACCCAGGATTACTGCGGAGGGGCTCTTTATTTCAATAAAGATGGAGTCACTAATTGTGTTGTGTTTTATTCCTAATAAAAATATTTTTCTGTGTGTTTTTTTTTTTTTATCTGTACTAGAAATTCATGGTGACCATGTCTAATATTGGCGTGACACCATGAATTTCGGGCTTAGGGCCAGTTGAGAACATACATCTAGCCCTAACCCCATTATTACCCAGCGAGCCACCCATCACCAGGGCAGCTGGAAGAGTTGGATACAGCGTCAGAAGATGAAAAGGCCATTTTCTGGGGCGACTGCGGACTGCAATTCGCAGCATGGGCGCCCAGAAAGCTTGGGCACCCTGAGCTGCGGATTCCAATCCCAAGCTGCCTAGTTGTACCTGGCTGGACACAAAAATTGGGCGAAGCCCACATCTTTTTTTTTTTTAATTATTTCCTGAAATTCATCTAATAATTAAAAAAAAAGGGCTTCCCTATATTTTTGGTTCCCAGCCGGGTACAAATAGGCAGCTGGGGGTTGGGGGCAGCCCGTAGCTGCATGCTGTACCTGGCTAGCATACAAAAACATGGCGAAGCCCACCTAATTTTTTGGGGGGGCAAAAAACTTTTGCATACAGTACTGGATGGAGTATGCTGAGCCTTGTAGTTCTGCAGCTGCTGTCTGTCTGTATGCAGGAGAGCAGACAGCAGCTGCAGAACTACAAGGCTCAGCATACTCCATCCAGGACTGTATGCAGGAGTTTTTTGCCCACCAAAAATATGACGTGGGCTTCGCCATATTTTTGTATGCCAGGTACAGCAGGCAGGTACAGCTGCCCCCAACCCCCAGCTGCCTATTTGTACCCGGCTGGGAACTAAAAAAATAGGGAAGCCCTTTTTTTAATTATTTCATGAATTTCATGAAATAATTAAAAAAAATCGACATGAGCTTCGCCTCATTTTTGTGTCCAGCCAAGTATTAGGCAGCTGGGGATCGGAATCTGTAGCACAGGTTAGCCCGAGCTTTCTGGCCTCCTCAGCTGCGAATTGCAGTCCGCAGCCGCCCCAGAAAATGGCGCTTTCATAGAAGCGCCGTCATCTGGCACTGTATCCAACTCTCCAGCTGCCCTGGTGACGGGTGGCTTGCTGGGTAATAATGAGTTAATACTAGCTTTGTTTTACTAGCTAGTATTAAGTCAGTGATTCTTAATGTCAGGCACGTTTGACCCAGCCATTAAGAATCTCCAATAAAGGGTTAAATAAAAAGACACCACACAGAGAAAAAATACTTTAATAGAAATAAATACACAGACACAGTTAGAGACTCCATGTTTATTACTCCCTGCCAGACCTCCACGATCCATGGTCTTCTGTCTTCTTTCTCCTTCAACCCATGTAGCTCTGCTACATCAGATAGCGCTGCATGGGAGGAAGAACGCTGCTGCTCCCATGCAGTAATCACTCAGTGTGTGACCAGAGGCTGCCGGCTGTAAGCGGTGACATCACCACTGACAGGCGGGTTGCTATAGCAATGGTGATCTCCATTATTGATCGGCTGTGGCAGCCGGGGAATAACGGAATGGGGAAGTAGAACGGGGAAGCCAATCATGTGCCAGAGCATTTCGCCGGTATAAGGAGATACTGGAACGATCACCGCGTACCGGAGAGATGCACTGACAGGACCTAGCATGACATCATAGCCAGTCTGTAGCCAATGTGATAATAGACACCTGACTGGTCACATGCTTTTTTTGACGTCATGGAAGGTCCTATCATCAGTGCTGGTTACCGGGAGGACGCAGCGATTATTGGAAGGAAAAGCGGCGGGAGACAGAGTGCAGGACGCGTTGCGGGGACCTGTAAGTGTAATGCAATGTTTATTAACTGTATGTGTACATTTATAATGTGTTTTTATGTGTTTGTGTTTGCCTCCCATTCTTTTCAATGGGGTTCGAGAGGTTCGCCGAACCGAACTCGAACGGGGCCTCCGTTCGACAAAGTGAACCGAACTTGAGCCTTTAGAGGCTCGCTCATCTCTAGTAGAGAGCAGGGGCTGCCACTCAATTCCTGCTGATTGTTCCCCATGATACAGATTGTTGCTATATATAATCAGTGTCACTGTCATTGCCTGTTAAATCGGTGGATTTCCTGATGAAGTTGGGAGACAATTCGAACTTAAATAAAACCAATTGAAGCTCAGCACTTTTGGGTTTGTGTCATTCCTACACCAGTGCAGTGACAGTTCCACTTTTATTTGGTTCCTGATCTATTCTGGCTTTTGTACGTGTGGACTCTGCAGCAGCTGATTACAAGGTGAGCACATTCCCTTATCTCCATACCTTTGTTGGGTAAGACCCTATTGCACTTTCTATCCCTAGTTTTTATGTTTTTATTTGTATATTATTGCTAGCACAACTCTATGACTGAAAGCCCATGGCTCCAGATTGGAATAAAATTAATTTTCACTCGCTTGCTTTAATTAAGGCATCCAGGCACCATTCTAATGGAGGTGTTCTGCCCCCACGTCACCAGCCGGGCTGCTCGGATCCAGATCCGCAGTGGCCCGAGGGGTCTCCGGACCCGGGGGTCGTGCGGACACACTCAAATAAAAAGGGGAATGTAATATGTACAGGGGATTGGTGTAAATAGTCCATGACGCCACGCACAGTGTGTGGTAAAAATGGAGTACCACCGCTGCTGTTGGGGAGCACCCGGGGGCGATGGAGCGGCAGCTGGGTGTTTAACCCCTCCATGGGTAGGGATGGATGCCCCGGGGCTCAGTGTCCAGAACGCGGGAGATGATGGCTGCCAGTGGTGGTGCGCCCGGCCGGACCGGGGGGTGTTGGTGTACTCCCTATTAAATGATTGCACACAAGTCCGCTGGTAAACCAAGGTGTCAGTGGCCGGCTGCTGCATCCGGGTGTATACAGGTCCCACACCCGGCTGGTGTACCAATGTCCCTTCCTCCGGCACTATGTACTTTTCTTCTCTTCGGACAACCTCGTTTGAAATGGGGAAGTCCTCTTCCGATTCTGTTTTGGTTGGGAGATGTGACCGCGAAAACTGACCCGTGGGATCTCAATGGGTTGTTGCGGATACCCAATCCCCCGCGTTGGGCTGCCATTTTCGCTGTATCTTGGTTAACACACAGGAACAACGTCTGGAACCTTGTCCCCGGCCTGGTTAATTAGAGAAGGGGCTTGCAACCGTCTTCTAACTAGGGTCTAGGTACCCCGCCTGTGCACGGTTTCCGGACAGGATCTCCGCTGTCGGTACCGGCGGGCTCCAACCCTGCCCTAGTCCACTTTGGATTTCCGGCACCGGACTCCCGTCAACTTTGGACACGGTCCACTGCTTGCCACCTAGCCAGTAGACCAGGGCCACTACCCTGGCTACCCTTCACTAGGCTCAGACTTGACTCCACTAGAACTTGCACTTCCACTTTACTTGAACCCTGACTTGAACTGACTGGTTCCCTCCCCCAGATCCTCAAGACTTCTAGGTGGGTGCTCCCAATTTGCCTGGTCCCACTCACTGGTGTTTCCTTCCTACCCTGAGGGGGGTGGCTAGGGTTTTGTGGAAATGGTACCTGATGTGGGATAGTGTTATGTAGGGTGTACTGTTTCTCTGTGACCACCTGGCAGCGACAGGACTTCACATTACTAACCTGCATATTAACCCTATACTTGCAGATAGATAGTTATTGAACTTGTCAGGTTCCCTTTAAAACTGGCTCTGAAAAATCAATAAGGTCATATATGACAGATAGAATTATAGCATGTAAATTAAGCCCACCAGTAGGACAATATAGATTATCATTTTACATGGAAATCCCTTAAATAGGCATGTACACATATACTTTTATCAGGAGTCAGTGGCGTAACTACCGCGGTCACAGCGGTCGCGATCGCGACCGGGCCCGGGAGGGTAGGGGCCCGGTGGCCGCCAGGCAGATCAGCAGCCAGCTCCTGTCAGTGTAAGAGGAGCTGCGCTGATCTGCCGCAGACCACGCGGCCGCTATTTGACCCACTGCCGCCGCCAACACTGGGCCCCCAAGCCTGGTGTCAGCGGCGGCATCGGGGCCCCCTGCCTGGTGTCAGCGGTTGCGGCGTCTCCCCCGTCACCACGCACAGTAATGATGAAGCATAGCGTGGCCGGTGCAGCGCTATGCATCACCATTCTCCCCCTGTGCGGTGACGTCACTCCCGCGCGACTGCTGTGCTGAGTTCACAGAGTGCAGGACGGGAGGACGCCGACCGCACCGCAGCACCGGGAGAACGAGCAGCGGGGAGGACGAGCAGCGGTGGAAGAGAAAAGTTGTGAGGACAGAGTAGCGGCTGGGGATTGAGGAGAGCGGTGAGGACAGCAGCGGTGGAAGGAAGAGAGAAGGTGAAGACTTGTTGTTTTTTTTTTTTTTTTTTTAATACAAATTAGTGAGTAAACGGTGGCCAGAGACTTGGGAAGGCAGTTCTGGGGAAGCTGCATTATTATACATGGAAGCCTGAAGAGGCTACTTTATACATGGAGGTCTGAGGAGGCTGCATTATATATAGAGGCCTGGAGAGGCTGCTTTATACATGGAGGTCTGAGGAGGTTGCTTTATACATGGAGGTCTAGGGAGGCTGCATTATTATACATGGAGGCCTGGAGAGGCTGTATTATACATGGAGGCCTGGAGATACTGCATTATACATGGAGGCCTGGAGATACTGCATTATACATGGAGGCCTGAGGAGGCTGAATGCATTGTTATACATGGAGGCCTGGAGAAGCTGGCTGCTACATTATACATGGAGGCCTGAGGAGGCTGGGTGCATTGTTATACATGGAGGCCTGGAGAAGCTGGCTGCTACATTATACATGGAGGCCTGAGGAGGCTGGGTGCATTGTTATACATGGAGGCCTGGAGAGGCTGGCTGCATTATTATACATGGAGGCCTGGAGAGGCTGGCTGCATTATTATACATGGAGGCCTGGAGAGGCTGGCTGCATTATTATATATGGAGGCTACCTTAAACATGGACTATGGGGGTGCATTATAAAACATTGGGGACTATGTGGTGCAGTATAATATATGGAGAACTATGGGGTGAATTATAATATATGGAGAACTATGAGAAATTCATTATAATAATTGGAGGGCTACTTTATACATGGAGGATTATGGGGGTGCATTATAATACATGGAGGACTATGGAAGTGTATTCTAATATATGAAGGGTTATGTGGGACCCTTTATACTATTTGGAAGGCTATGTAGGGGCAATTATTGTATTTGGAGATCTATATACAAGGGGGGACAAAGATACAAGCAGGGGATGGGAATGTTTTGTGCTGAGGGAAAAAGGCTCTTTCCCTCAGCACCCAGCTTTCCCATGCTCTGCTGTACATCTCTCAGCACCCAGCTTTCCCATGCTCTGCTATACATCATTTCTCAGCACCCAGCTTTCCCATGCTCTGATATGGGAAAGCTGGGTGCTGAGGGAAAGATGTATAGCAGAGCATGGGGAAGCAGTGTGCCGAGGACAAGATGGATATCAGAACATAGGAAAGCTGGGTGCTGATAGAGGGAATTCAGATCATGGGAAACCTGGGTGCTGTGGGTAAGAGCCAAGTGTCAGCATCATTATCCTGTACCCAGAGTGTCAGTGTCATTATCCCGTACCCCAAATGTCGGTGTATGTGGAGGGGGGCCCAGATCTGAACTTTGCACCGGGGCCCATCAAACTCTAGTTACGCCCCTGTCAGGAGTATTTTATGATGTGACCCTCATGAGCTGAAAACATATTGAAACTGTAAAACCATGTAAATACTACTATTAGTTTTGGTCGGACTATGTATGATGTTCCCAGCTCCACATAACTAACTCACCTGGGTTGACCTGTGATTCCACGGAGCTCAAGAATTGAAGTAGTATTAGTAACATCATTTGCTTTTCCGCTGTCATCTTTTAGGAGTTAAGAAAATCCTGCAGAAACAGCAAACATGAGATTTTTAGCATCATTTTATTAGTTGTCATTTACACACAGGTGGTTTTCAGACACTTGTCAAATGTTAATGAATTTTGGAAAACCCACCTACCGACTTAAAGAGTTCATTGCCTTCATATCAGCATCGTTTTAGAAATGGCCTGTACATTATCCTGACTCAAATATTTTAGAAAATTCCCCCTGATATACCAGGAGAATCTTATCTTCTAACTCTGCATTGTGACAATCCTTTTACTTCTACTAAACATTTATGAATGAATTGACAACTGGGCGTTACTATTTAGAGTGCATATCTACACTGTATGTCAGTTTAATTAGTGTGAGATAATGCCTAGATACAGTGCTGGCCAAAAGTATTGGCACCCCTGCAATTCTGTCAGATAATACTCAGTTTCTTATTGAAAATGATTGCAATCACAAATTCTTTGGTATTATTATGTTCATTTAATTTGTCTTCAATTTAAAAAAAAAAAAAAAAAATGTCATAAAGCCAAATTAGATATAATTCCACACCAAACATAAAAAGGGGGTAGACAAAAGTATTGGCACCGTTTGAAAAATCATGTGATGCTTCTCTAATTTGTGTAATAAACAGCACCTGTAACTTACCTGTTGCACCTAAGGGGTACTTTGCACGCTGTGACATCGCAGACCGATGATAGCGATGCCGAGAGCGATAGTCCCCGCCCCCGTCGCACATGCGATAACTTGTGATAGCTGCTGTAGCGAACATTATCGCTACGGCAGCTTCACATGCACTTACCTGCCCTGCGACGTCGCTCTGGCCGGCGACCCGCCTCCTTCCTAAGGGGGCGGGTCGTGCGGCCTCACAGCGATGTCACACGGCAGGCGGCCAATAGAAGCGGAAGGGCGGAGATGAGCGGGACGTAAACATCCCGCCCACCTCCTTCCTTCCGCATAGCTGCAGGACGCAGGTAAGGAGTTATTCCTCGCTCCTGCGGCTTCATACACAGCGATGTGTGCTGCCGCAGGAACGAGGAACAACATCGTACCTGTCACTGCAGCGAAATTATGGAAGTGACCGACACTACACAGATCACCGATTTTCGACACTTTTGCGATTGTTTATCGGTGCATCTAGGCTTTACACGTTGCAACGTCGTTACTGGCGCCGGATGTGCGTCACTTTCGATTTGACCCCGACGATATCGCAGTAGCGATGTTGCAACGTGCAAAGTACCCCTAACAGGTGTTGGCAATAACTAAATCACACTTGCAGCCAGTTGACATGGATTAAAGTTGACTTAACCTCTGTCCTGTGTCCTTGTGTGTACCACATTGAGCATGGAGAAAAGAAAGAAGACCAAAGAACTGTCTGAGGACTTGAGAATCCAAATTGTGAGGAAGCATGAGCAATCTCAAGGCTACAAGTCCATCTCCAAAGACCTGAAAGTTCCTGTGTCTATGTTGCGCAGTGCCATCAAGAAGTTTAAAGCCCATGGCACTGTGGCTAACCTCCCTAGATGTGGAAGGAAAAGAAAAATTGACGAGAGATTTCAACGCAAGATTGTGTGGATGGTGGACAAGAACCTCGACTAACATCCAAACAAGTTCAAGCTGCCCTGCAGTCCGAGGGTACAACAGTGTCAACCCGTACTATCCGTCGGCGTCTGAATGAAAAGGGACTGTATGGTAGGATATCCAGGAAGACCCCACTTCTTACCCCGAGACATAAAAAAGCCAGGCTGGAGTTTGCCAAAACCTACCTGAGAAAGCCTAAAACATTTTGAAAGAATGTTCTCTGGTCAGATGAGACAAAAGTAGAGCTTTTTGGGAAAAGCCATCAACATAGAGTTTACAGGAAAAAAAAAAGAGGCATTCAAAGAAAAGAACACGGTCCCTACAGTCAAACATGGTGGAGTTTCCCTGATGTTTTGGAGTTGCTTTGCTGCCTCTGGCACTGGACTGCTTGACCGTGTTCATAGCATTATGAAGTCTGAAGACTACCAACAAATTTTGCAGCATAATGTAGGGCCCAGTGTGAGAAAGCTGGGTCTTCCTCAGAGGTCATGGGTCTTCCAGCAGGACAATGACCCAAAACACACTTCAAAAAGCACTAGAAAATGGTTTGATAGAAAGCACTGGAGACTACTAAATTGGCCAGCAATAAGTCCAGACCTGAATCCCATAGAACACCTGTGGAGAGATCTCAAAATGGCAGTTTGGAGAAGGCACCCTTCAAATCTCAGGGACCTGGAGCAGTTTGCCAAAGAAGAATGGTCTAAAATTCCAGCAGAGCATTGTAAGAAACTCATTGATGGTTACCGGTAGCGGTTGTTCGCAGTTATTTTGGCTAAAGGTTGTGCAACCAAGTATTAGGCTAAGGGTGCCAATATTTTATCTGGCCCATTTTTGGAGTTTTGTGTGAAATGATCAATGATTTGTTTTTTGTTTCATTCTCTTTTGTGTTTTTTCATTGCAAGCAAAATAAATGAAGATAATAATACCAAAGAATTTGTGATTGCAATCATTTTCAAGAAGAAACTGAGTATTATCTGACAGAAATGCAGGGGTGCCAATACTTTTGGCCAGCACTGTACACCCCTTTGAAAATGGTATTGATTATTTATTTATATAACTAATAAGTAACCAAAATATAATGTACAATTTCGTCACATGCCGACTCCTTTGGAGTTCGTCCCGGCAGATGATGACTGTCTTATTCAGCCATCATCTACCTCTAACAGCCAAACATAGAATTATACCTGTGGCTGTTAACCTGTTAAATACCACTCTCAATCTGTGATAGCCACAATTACAGGACACTTCTCAGGGGTGCGCTGTTCTAACCACTCATCAGTGTGCGTCATCTCAAGCTATGATGCGTTGCCATAACTGTCATGGGGCTGCAGAAGACCCTTATGCCTGTTTTGATGGTACTCCTGTGAAAGCCAGCCCATGGCTATTCTTCAAAGGAGTCAAGAAAAAGTATTTTTCCCATACAAAATTAATTTATTGAATAAAACACATAGGTGATTGTCACACCAAATAGTGATATAGTGACAAACAAATACCAATTTGTCCCAGGATGCTAGAAAAAACGGCCTGAACATCCTGGCCCTAGATACCAGGGGCAGGGTGAAAATGGTAATTAACACAAATTGATACAATTTAGATGAAGCACTGTTACACAGTAGGGATACAATGACACAAAATATAACAGCCGAAGTTATCTTTTAAATCGCAACATGTATCCAAAAAGGTATAGATTTCACAGAAAATGCACAACTGTGTAAATAACGTTGGAAAGTGTTGCAGTCCAGAAAGATCCTTGTGTCATTAACATGCAGATGTCCAAGTCCCTTTAAAGAGTGACACAGTAGCCATCTACAATGGATGAGGTCTGTCTCTGCCTCGATGCGTTTCTCCAGGTGAGTGGTTCATTAGGAGGCCAAGAACCTTGATATCAGGCATGCAAATCCATGACGCTAGTCCCAAAACAGATCAGCAGCAGTGCAGGGAAACCTGAACGATACAAGCCACAGCCATCAAAAGGAACAGTATGTTTTGGGACTAGCGTCATGGATTTGCATGCCTGATATCAAGGTTCTTGGCCTCTTGATGAACCACTTACCTGGGGAAACGCATCGAAATGATGACTGCTGGAACCAGAGCTGAATCTTGACAGGGAGTATATTACATGCTATGATTGGGCTACAGTGCTTAATTTTATAAGTAATGGGGTTGTCAAGGTTTGAGATGAAAATCTGCAGTTACTATCTGACCGCAGACTTCTGAATTCTCACAGTGTGCACACTGCCCACTGTCAGGATTCTCTGGTGCCGATGGTCAGAGTGAGAGGTCATGAAACTGCAAGTATGTAATATGTGGTCACGTGCTGACTAGACATGCGTGGCCTCGCTCAAAATGAATTGAGTGAGGTTGGTCACATCAAATCAGAATGTGGCCAGAAATATAAAAATCTCATACTTGCGCTCACATGATCGTCCACTCTTGCCACTGGCACCGGAGAATCACAAAAGTGTGCAGAGCATGCATTGTGAGAATTCACAAGCCTGAAGTCACCTAGAGCAATTGCAGAATTTCATCTCAAACTATACAAGCCCTTTACTTATACAATTAAGCAGTGTATCCCAATTCTTAAGCCTGCTTTACACCTTACAATTAGGTCTGCGATCTCGTATGCGATGTGACACGCCCAGGTCACATATGCGATCTAATGAGATTGCACGTAGGTCGTTCATTTGCTGTCACACGTGCGTTAGTAGTCTATGTTAAATTGGTCAATTTTGTGTGCGATCCTTTAGATCACGTGTTCTGTGACGTATGCATTGGGCACCTTTTTTTTTTTTTATTTATTGTCTTGACAAGCGTGTGTAATGTGTAGGGATGCGTTTTTACTATGTCATCTGCCATTCAGCTCTGCTACATGGCCGCTGACAGCAGACACAGACAGCCATGTAGCAGCGGTGAATGGCAGATGGCAGCAGACACAGACAGAGCCGCACTGTCAGAATGAACTCGGGTGAACTTCACCCGACTTCATTGTCATGCTGCGGCTCTGTCTGTGTCGCGCCCTGATTAGCGGTCACCAGTGAAGACTCACCGGTGACCGCTAATCTCCTGAGCAACTGAAGTTAGCAGCCCTCTCTCATATACTCACCGATCCCCGATCCCCGGCGCTGCACGGCATTCACACTGCTCCGGCGGCTTTTACTGTTTTGAAAAAGCCGGCCACCCATTAAACAATCTCGTATTCCCTGCTTACCCCGCCCACCGGCGCCTATGATTGGTTACAGTGAGACACGCCCCCCACGCTGAGTGACAGGTGTCACACTGCACCCAATCACAGCAGCCGGTGGGCGTGTCTATACTGTGTAGTGAAATAAATAATTAAATAATTAAAAAAAACGGCGTGCGGTCCCCCCCAATTTTAAAACCAGCCAGATAAAGCCATACGGCTGAAGGCTGGTATTCTCAGGATGGGGAGCTCCACGTTATGGGGAGCCCCCCAGCCTAACAATATCAGCCAACAGCCGCCCAGAATTGCCGCATACATTATATGCGACAGTTCTGGGACTGTACCCGGCTCTTCCCGATTTGCCCTGGTGCGTTGGCAAATCGGGGTAATAAGGAGTTATTGGCAGCCCATAGCTGCCAATAAGTCCTAGATTAATCATGTCAGGCGTCTATGAGACACCCTCCATGATTAATCTGTAGATTACAGTAAATAAACACACACCCGAAAAAATCCTTTATTGGAAATAAAAAACACACACACATTCCCTGGTTCACCACTTTAATCAGCCCCAAAAAGCCCTCCTTGTCCGGCGTAATCCAGGATGATGCAGCGTCGCATCCAGCGCTGCTGCATGGAGGTGACCGGAGCTGCAGCAGACACAGCCGCTCCGGTCACCTCCACACAGCTAATGAAGACAGCCGGCGATCAGCTGAGCTGTCACTGAGATTACCCGCTGTCACTGGATCCAGCGGTGGATGCAGCGGTGGCCGCGGGTAACCTCAGTGACAGCTCAGCTGATCGCGCTACTCACCGCTGCTCCTCTCACCTCCACGCAGCAACTGAGGTGAGTAGCGCGATCAGCTGAGCTGTCACTGAGGTTACCCGCGGCCACCGCTGCATCCACCGCTGGATCCAGTGACAGCGGGTAACCTCAGTGACAGCTCAGCTGATCGCCGGCTGTCTTCATTAGCTGCGTGGAGGTGACCGGAGCGGCTGTGTCTGCTGCAGCTCCGGTCACCTCCATGCAGCAGCGCTGGATGCGACGCTGGACCATACTGGAGTACGCCGGACATGGAGGGCTTTTTGGGGCTGATTAAAGTGGTGAACCAGGGAATGTGTGTGTGTTTTTATTTCCAATAAAGGATTTTTCGGGTGTGTGTGTTTATTTACTGTAATTTACAGATTAATCATGGAAGGTGTCTCATAGACGCCTGACATGATTAATCTAGGACTTATTGGCAGCTATGGGCTGCCAATAACTCCTTATTACCCCGATTTGCCAACACACCAGGGCAAATCGGGAAGAGCCGGGTACAGTCCCAGAACTGTCGCATATAATGTATGCGGCAATTCTGGGCGGCTGTTGGCTGATATTGTTAGGGTGGGGGGCTCCCCATAACGTGGAGCTCCCCATCCTGAGAATACCAGCCTTCAGCCGTATGGCTTTATCTGGCTGGTTTTAAAATTGGGGGGGACCGCACGCCGTTTTTTTTAATTATTTAATTATTTATTTCACTACACAGTATAGACACGCCCACCGGCTGCTGTGATTGGGTGCAGTGTGACACCTGTCACTCAGCGTGGGGGCGTGTCTCACTGTAACCAATCATAGGCGCCGGTGGGCGGGGTAAGCAGGGAATACGAGATTGTTTAATGGGCGGCCGGCTTTTTCAAAACAGTAAAAGCCGCCGGAGCAGTGTGAATGCCATGCAGCGCCGGGGATCGGGGATCAGTGAGTATATGAGAGAGGGGGATAGACTGACATGGACAGAGAGTGAGGGACAGAGATAGTGACGGACTGACAGAGATTAGTGCATGACAGACATTGTGAGGCGCTTCAGAACGCAGCTTTTCAGCTGCGCTCTGAAGCAGACCTTTTTTAAGCTGCGGTGCAGAGCGCACACCTGCGCACATAGCCTCAGACACCACAATCGTATGAGGGATGTCACATGTTTCAATTCACTAGTTTCGTACTACCAAACGTCCAATGTATGAGGAATAAACGACGTGTATGCGATCACCGTATTTTCGTTCAATATCGATCGCATGTAGGTTTCACACGCAAATACATCACGAACGATGCCGGATGTGCGTCACTTACAACTTGACCCCAACGACGGATTGAAAGATCTATTGAAGTGTGTAAAGCAGGCTTAAGTTAAGGGGTTGTCCAATCTTACAATTTATGAATTGTTACTTGTGTACAGGATCAGAGCTAATAACAGCACCAGAACCAGCAGAGGTACAGAAATACATAATTGTAACACCCAACAGTACAGAAACACAGCATCACAACCACGATCAGTACAGAAATTCATCATCAGAATCACCAGCAGCACATAAATACATCCATATAACCCCATCAGTTCAGAAATACAGCATCAAAACCCTTATCGGTACAGCAATACATAATCAGAACCACAAGCAGTACATGGTACATCAATTGTAATGTCAGGTCAGACCGATACACATTTGTATTGCATGAACTTACAACTTCCAGTACATCCAGGGCTGGCTCCAAGTTTTTGTTTGCCCCGGGCAAAAGAGTCTCAGTCGGCCCCATACACACATAGAACCGCACATATACATATTTAAAAATAAATTCACAAGAATACATCTAAATAGACAAATCTATACACAGTCATTGTCGCGGGCGGAGGGGCCGCGTTCGCTACGCTCGGGTCCGGGGCTGCTGCTGCTCGGTGGCTCGAGCGGTGGGCCGGACCCGGGGACTCGAGCAGCGCTCCTCACCCACGAGTGAAAAGGGGGTGGTTTGTTTGGGGAGATAGTTCGTGACGCAACCCACGGGTCGTGGTGATAATGGGCACCACCGCTGCTGGTGACGGGGATCCCAGGAGCGATGGCAGGGAGCAGCTAGGATGTTGGTTCCCCCTCTGTGGGTAGGGGTTGGTGATTCCGGGGCCCGGATGGTGATATGGGGAGGCAGGAAGGCCGGCGTGCAGGGTTGCGGGGCAGCGCGGCGCGGTGCCGGATGGCACTGTTGTACTCACTCAGGCACAGATTCACAGAGTCTCTGGTAAACCAAACGGCTAGATGGACGAATGCCACAGCCATCTGCAGTGTCTTTGCTCTCCTCAGACAGGTTGATGGTAGCTGTCTTTCCCTGCACCGTTGTAGAATGTATTGACTCCGATGGTTTCCCACTGGTAGTCCGCTCCCCGGCGTGTATGTACCGAAGGAGCCTGTTTTGCCCGCAGGCGCTGGCCCTTGGATCTCTAGCCTATGGCAGTGGCTTTTTATCCTCACTGTGTGGACAGTTGCCTTCTGTTGGGTCTTAAGTGTGAGGGAACCCCTGAGGTCCCGGTCACTATCGGATTTGACCGTTGTCGGCGGCTCCTAGCCTGGTCGGGGTCTGATGGCCCTGCCTTTGTGCTTGGTACAGATCTGCTCCCCGGCTCGGTACCGGCGGGCCACCCCGCCCGTCCCCGGTCCTACGGTTCCGCTGACCTGCACCAACTCCTGCAGACGGCCACCACCGTCTGCCGACCTTGCTGACAGTGCCTGGGCTCCTACCTAGACACCAACAGTTTCTGTCCTGTCACTTTCAACTCCAACTCGAATCTCTCCACAACTGAATTCCTGCTTTTTCCCGCCTCCAGGCCTGTGAACTCCTCAGTGGGTGGGGCCAACCGCCTGGCCGCGCCCCACCTGGTGTGGACATCAAGCCTGGAGGGTGGCAACAAGGATTTTGTTTGACTGTTGTTGCCTAACCAGGGAAGGGGGTGTGTGTGGTGTGTTTGGGACTACCTGGCTAGTCCAGGGCGTCACATTCCCCCTTGGTGAAATGCAGACCGTCCGCGGGCTGCCTGTCCATCACCGGTTTTATTTCTGAAAATATATAAATCAACAGGGGAAAAACATATAACAATAAGCATACTTTTTAATTCTTCCCTTACGGGAGGCTTTTCTCTTAAACGTTACCAACGGTATAAAACATTTTTATTAACAACAGACGGGTCCATGTTCCTCCGCTCCCCCACCCAAGCAACCTACATCTTGATGCTGCTCCTAAGAAATGGGCAGCACCCCTTTACCCCAGTCCTGGTCCAGGTCACACGAGCGGGAACGGGTACGGTATCTCGCACCCGGCTGTCATTTCAGGGGACCCCACGTCCAGGGGGACTCCTGACCCCCGAAGGATGGTCACCGATCCTGGTGGTGACCGGATCCCAGCCTGCTCTGCTGCGGGTCCTTCCTCCAATCTGCCTCTCCGGAGGCAGTAACGGAAAACAACCCACAAATTATTTACAAGGCCACAAGTACGTGGTTGGCCTGAAAGTTCTCGGCCTTGTCTCTGGAAGGGGGGTTAGTGGGAACACATAAAGTCCCCACGGGGACAACTTTCTCCTTTTACGGACAGCAGAAAAACTTTAAACAGGTGCTGATGGTCCCAACGGGGACTTGCTGTAGGGTCCCAACGGGGACCGACAGCAAGGTAGCCGGGAACCGCTACCGATTCAACTCTCTTCAGAATAAATGCGGGCATGCACATCCGCTCTCTTGCCCAGGAGCCAGGACCACCTGCGTGCCCACAGCGCCGGCCACGACCGGCCTCTCACACTGCCGTGGGCCCCACCGATCAGTGGCTGGCTCTGGATCAACCTGCGTGGGGGATGGGCCCAGCTGGAGTCCCTCCGTGCCGGCTACGACCGGCACCTTCAGTAATGAGGGACCCCACTGGGATGTGGCCTGCTCTGCCGCTTGGCAGCTGCATCTCCACCATGCTTCAGCCGAGGCCGGGTGTCTGGACTTCTGGGCGAGGGTTGCCTCCGTTGCGGCCGAGTGGACTGCTGGGGCCGTCGTCATCTCCGTTGCGGCCGGGATGGAAGCCGGGACGGGTTGCAGGGCGGTGACAAAGGTAGGGCCCGGGGGCCCCAGGTCTGGGCCCTCTCCCACAGACGCTGCGGGCTCCGCTACCGGTGGCAAGGGTAATGGGTCGGTCGGGGCGTTGGCCGCGGGCATGGGCAGTGAGGGAGCTAGCGTGGTGGACGGCAGCAGGCCGGGCACCTCAGCCGTATCGACCGATCCCTCGGGGACATAGGGGCGTGGGTCGCTTACCGGCTCCTCTGAGACCACCTCCACTTCGGATGCCCAAACGGTTGCGGCCAGGCCCTTCATCTTCGACGTCCACTTCGCCAGCATGAAGTGGACTTGGGCCTGGAGCTCCTGCTGCGGGATCCAGGAACGTGTTTCGGCAGAGTCCTGGCGTCCCTGCACACTGCAGCGCTAGTTACATGCCGCCATTTTTCACCCACTCCCCCTTGGTTCTTTCCAGCACTTCCTTCTGCTGGGGGCAGGGCTTCACTTTCGCGCCTTCCCTGCTCGGGGAAGACGCTCGAGCGGGAAATCTTCGCGCCCAAGATGGCAGAACTTCAAACACTTCAGCACTGGGGTGGGGGGGGACATACAGCTCTGGGGGTATAGTGCACTGGAGTGGAGAGTCAGACACTTCTGGGAGTATACAGTACTCGGGTCGGTGGACAGACAATTCTGGGGGTATACAGCACTGGTGTCAGGGAACAGACAGTTGTGGGAGCATACAGCACTAGGGTGGGGTGACAGACAGTTCTGGAGGTATACAGCACTGGAGTGGGGGACAGACAGTTCTGGGGGTATATAGCACTTGGGTGAGGGGACAGACAGTTCTGGGGGTATACAGCACTGGGGTGGAGACAAACAGTTCTGGGGGTATACAGCACTGGGGTGGGGGGACAGACAGTTCTGGGGGTATACAGCACTGGGGTGGGGGAACAGACAATTCTTGGGGTATATAGCACTAGGGTGGGGGTATACAGCACTGGGGTGGTGGGGACAAACATTTCTGGGGGTATACAGCTCTGGGGTGGTGGGGACAAACAGTTCTAGGACTATACAGCTCTGGGGTGCATGGGGCAAATAGTACTGGGGGTATACATCACTGGGGTGCGTGGGACAGATAGTACTTCGGGTATACAGCACTGGGGTGGGGAGGATGACATACAGCTCAGCGGTATGTAGATGCTTTGGCTCCTCTGTGGGTTGAGCCTAGAATGTATGGGCTCCCATGTTAGTGGGCGTGACCAGCTTCATTATAAATTAAGTCATACCTGGAAGGAGTCCGTACATTCTAGCATCTACCTTCATCTGTTGGATGGGGAGCACAGTGCACAGTGCATGTTAGCTCCACCCACAGACAAACGGACCCTGCACGCAGCAGTGAAAACTCCGTACAAGTGAGGATTAAGAGCCAGCAAACCAGGAAAGTGCGGGCTGCCGGCAGGAGCTCTGAGGTCCCCGGAACTCGGCCCGGACGCAGCAGCATACATCACCGCCCTTGCTGACAGCCAAGCGCTGACGCTGGCACTGGCCGCCGGGGAAACTCAGTGCTGCATCAGTCGGCATGACAGGGCCCCCCCTGACACTGCGTTCGGGGCAGATGCCCTGCCAGCCCCCCCTAGATACGCCTCTGGATAAGCTATACTTTTTAATTACTTCATTCATTCATTCATTCATTCAGCTATGTAGTGTACAGGATAACAGGAAAAAAATCCAAGTACAGTGAAATTGAAAAAAAGATATATTCCACAATTGTTTACCATATTCACTATATGGTAAAACTAAAATGGTAGAATGATCATCCAGGTCAATGCAAAACGTAGATACCAAACGTATATATTTTTTTATTTAAGTGATGAAAATTTTGGGAATTTAAAGAAAAAAATGCTTTGCTTTTGTCACCATTTTCCAAGACTCGTAATTAGAGATGAGATGACCCATGGACGCTCGGTTCGGCGGGTTCAGCCAGACTTTAGATAAAGTTTGGTTTGGGACCCAGACTTGACCCTAACCCTAATGGAAGTCACTAATTGGGCAGTTTGGGTCTACGCCCCACCTGCAGCCAGTCAAAACAAGAAAACTTCCAAAGGGAGGGTGGGTAGAGTTTTTTTTTTTTGTTTGGTGCACATGTACTGCCCAACGGGGCTTCAGGGGTTACTCGTCACTGAGCCAGTGATGGCCACTGGACTGATGTTAATACAGCCCAGATAGTCCAGCTCCCCACAGATGGAGCGAGCCCCGGGGAGGTGGAGGATGAGGGCAATGAGGACGGCTGATGGCGTCGAAGCGCGGGGTGACAGCACCGATAATGGCAAGGACAACATCGGGGCTGCGGTTTAAAGTTCCCTTTACTCACAGTTCTTAAAGCTCCCCAGAGGTGCCGCTTTCCACCACCATGGATGGACTCTAGCCGGTCCCAGGTGAATTGGTGGCAATCATCGGTGTCTGTGGAAATGTGTGAGACCTTCCTTCTTGCACTTGGTTGTGGATCCCCATGGCTTAACGTAACTTGGGGACTCCGCTGTCCGTGTTAAGTGTACTGTCCCGTGTGCAGGTGATGCAGGTCCTTGCCATAGGGCCTGGTTGTAAACCTGACCTCGGATCCTATATGTAACTGTGCTCCAGGAAATTGGGTGGTGAGCGATGGAACATGGAATCCCCATCCCCTGCAGATTTGTTAGAGTCCATGAAGGTTTTTCCAACTGAGGACTCTGCACCAAACTGGCCTGGCACTGTGGGAACGGTTAGGCTCAACCTCAGCTACCATGTCTCCCCTGTCTCACCATCTCCACCAGTCACCTCTCGCCCTATTCCAGTCTCATTCCTGCAGACTTAGTGTGGTGCTGTGGCCCCAGGTCCTGGGACAAAGTCCACCAGTCTCCCGCTGTCCCCAGGACTAGCCTTGCTTTCCTTCCTCTCTTAAGTCTGTCTTCTCTCTCCTGCTCCCACACTGAACTGAAGTGAAAAAGGTTTGTGTCTGCTCACTTCCTCTGGCAGCCCCCACCTTTAGGATGACTCTTAGCGGCTGTTGCCCTGGTAACCTGGAATTTCCCAGATTACCTGGCTTCCTGTGAAAGTGGTGACTCATAGCTAGATGTTTTCTAAGTGAAATAACAACACCAGTGATTAACTCCTTCATCACCTGAGTCCAAGCACTGCACTTTAAATGAAATGCAATGCCCTGTGGCGACTGAGCCTTAGGGGTGTCACACACATTACACACTAAATCCTGTTGTTACCCCATTGCAACCGTTCAACAACTGCAAGTGGCTCACACTGGGCTAAGTACTGAGCATACCTGAGCGTGAGTGGTTTGCATATGAAAAGCCCCAGTGCAAACCGTTCAAAGACCGCAAGCGGCTCACACTGGGCTGAGTAGTGAGCATACCTGAGCATGAGTGGTTTGCATGTGAAAAGCACCTGAACTCTGCTTTTTTTTGTAAAGTATGTGTTTGGTATGAACACTGAACCTCAGGTTCACTCATCTCTACCCGTAACTAAAGATGGTTGAACCTTCAGATGTTTGGGTTCATCAGGGCTGGCCAGACTTAAAAAACCCAGTTCGGTACCAGTCTTGACGCAAACTAAAATGGTGTTAGTAAGGGCTAAAATGCTGCAAGAGAAAGCAAAATGGGGATTAAAGCAGAGCAATTATTAGTGATGAGCGAGTACTAAAAAGCTCGGGTGCTCGAAGCTCGGGCCGAGCCTCCCAAGATACTCGTGTACTCGGCCCGAGCAACGAGCCCAATGTTATCCTATGGGAGACCCGAGTATTTTTGTGAAATGACCCCCCGGCAGCATGGAGAAACCCTAAAAATGTCACAAAAGTCTCAGAAGAGTGCTCAAATGACATGGCAACAGCATGGGGAAGACCCCTTGAAGCATTTATCACTGAAAAGTCACAGCTGTGAACAATTTTGTCCGCGTTTTACGCCATTTTTACGGACTCACCAGAAAACCTTCCAAAATGACCCCAAAATGATTTTTCATGGCGGAAATGTTAAGGGCACATACCCAATAGTGAGATAGAGCTGGTGTATGTTACTTTTTGAGATTAATACATGAAAGATTTTACGTGAAAACATTGTGTGGCACTCCGATGTCCCTGAGAAGAGACGTACATGAAGGCCTCTTGAGTCTAATGTGCCCATTTTGAGGAAGTGAGTCTTTGTAGTATTTTCCTTTGCCAGGGCAGTCCAAAATTGTGAGGTTCACCAATGCCCCTGCATACAGACGTGCATGAGGGCCTGTAAACCTGAAGTGCCCATTGTAAGGAAGTGGGTCTATTGTAGTATAGCCCTTAGGCAGGGCAGCCAAAAATTGGGAGGCTCCACGTTGTCCCTGGGTAGAGACGTGCATGAGGGCCTCAAAACATTAAGTGTCCATTGTCAGGAAGTGGGTGTATTATAGTATAGCCCTTAGGCAGGGCAGCCAAAAATTGGGAGGCTCCACGTTGTCCCTGGGTAGAGACGTGCATGAGGGCCTCAAAACATTAAGTGTCCATTGTCAGGAAGTGGGTGTATTATAGTATAGCCCTTAGGCAGGGCAGCCAAAAATTGGGAGGCTCCACATTGTCCCTGGATAGAGACGTGCATGATGGCCTGTAAACCTGAAGTGCCCATTGTAAGGAAGTGGGTCTATTGTAGTATAGCCCTTAGGCAGGGCAGCCAAAAATTGGGAGGCTCCACGTTGTCCCTGGATAGAGACGTGCATGAGGGCCTGTAAATCTGAAGTGCCCATTGGAAGGAAGTGGGTCTATTGTATTATAGCCCTTAGGCAGGGCAGCCAAAAATTGGGAGGCTCCACGTTGTCCCTGGATAGAGACGTGCATGAGGGCCTCAAAACATTAAGTGTCCATTGTCAGGAAGTGGGTGTATTATAGTATAGCCCTTAGGCAGGGCAGCCAAAAATTGGGAGGCTCCACGTTGTCCCTGGGTAGAGACGTGCATGAGGGCCTCAAAACATTAAGTGTCCATTGTCAGGAAGTGGGTGTATTATAGTATAGCCCTTAGGCAGGGCAGCCAAAAATTGGGAGGCTCCACATTGTCCCTGGATAGAGACGTGCATGATGGCCTGTAAACCTGAAGTGCCCATTGTAAGGAAGTGGGTCTATTGTAGTATAGCCCTTAGGCAGGGCAGCCAAAAATTGGGAGGCTCCACGTTGTCCCTGGATAGAGACGTGCATGAGGGCCTGTAAACCTGAAGTGCCCATTGTAAGGAAGTGGGTCTATTGTAGTATAGCCCTTAGGCAGGGCAGCCAAAAATTGGGAGGCTCCACGTTGTCCCTGGGTAGAGACGTGCATGAGGGCCTCAAAACATTAAGTGTCCATTGTCAGGAAGTGGGTGTATTATAGTATAGCCCTTAGGCAGGGCAGCCAAAAATTGGGAGGCTCCACGTTGTCCCTGGGTAGAGACGTGCATGAGGGCCTCAAAACATTAAGTGTCCATTGTCAGGAAGTGGGTGTATTATAGTATAGCCCTTAGGCAGGGCAGCCAAAAATTGGGAGGCTCCACATTGTCCCTGGATAGAGACGTGCATGATGGCCTGTAAACCTGAAGTGCCCATTGTAAGGAAGTGGGTCTATTGTAGTATAGCCCTTAGGCAGGGCAGCCAAAAATTGGGAGGCTCCACGTTGTCCCTGGATAGAGACGTGCATGAGGGCCTGTAAACCTGAAGTGCCCATTGGAAGGAAGTGGGTCTATTGTATTATAGCCCTTAGGCAGGGCAGCCAAAAATTGGGAGGCTCCACGTTGTCCCTGGGTAGAGACGTGCATGAGGGCCTCAAAACATTAAGTGTCCATTGTCAGGAAGTGGGTGTATTATAGTATAGCCCTTAGGCAGGGCAGCCAAAAATTGGGAGGCTCCACGTTGTCCCTGGGTAGAGACGTGCATGAGGGCCTCAAAACATTAAGTGTCCATTGTCAGGAAGTGGGTGTATTATAGTATAGCCCTTAGGCAGGGCAGCCAAAAATTGGGAGGCTCCACATTGTCCCTGGATAGAGACGTGCATGATGGCCTGTAAACCTGAAGTGCCCATTGTAAGGAAGTGGGTCTATTGTAGTATAGCCCTTAGGCAGGGCAGCCAAAAATTGGGAGGCTCCACGTTGTCCCTGGATAGAGACGTGCATGAGGGCCTGTAAACCTGAAGTGCCCATTGTAAGGAAGTGGGTCTATTGTAGTATAGCCCTTAGGCAGGGCAGCCAAAAATTGGGAGGCTCCACGTTGTCCCTGGATAGAGACGTGCATGAGGGCCTGTAAACCTGAAGTGCCCATTGTAAGGAAGTGGGTCTATTGTAGTATAGCCCTTAGGCAGGGCAGCCAAAAATTGGGAGGCTCCACGTTGTCCCTGGGTAGAGACGTGCATGAGGGCCTCAAAACATTAAGTGTCCATTGTCAGGAAGTGGGTGTATTATAGTATAGCCCTTAGGCAGGGCAGCCAAAAATTGGGAGGCTCCACGTTGTCCCTGGGTAGAGACGTGCATGAGGGCCTCAAAACATTAAGTGTCCATTGTCAGGAAGTGGGTGTATTATAGTATAGCCCTTAGGCAGGGCAGCCAAAAATTGGGAGGCTCCACGTTGTCCCTGGGTAGAGACGTGCATGAGGGCCTCAAAACATTAAGTGTCCATTGTCAGGAAGTGGGTGTATTATAGTATAGCCCTTAGGCAGGGCAGCCAAAAATTGGGAGGCTCCACGTTGTCCCTGGGTAGAGACGTGCATGAGGGCCTCAAAACATTAAGTGTCCATTGTCAGGAAGTGGGTCTATTATAGTATAGCCCTTAGGCAGGGCAGCCAAAAATTGGGAGGCTCCACGTTGTCCCTGGGTAGAGACGTGCATGAGGGCCTCAAAACATTAAGTGTCCATTGTCAGGAAGTGGGTGTATTATAGTATAGCCCTTAGGCAGGGCAGCCAAAAATTGGGAGGCTCCACGTTGTCCCTGGGTAGAGACGTGCATGAGGGCCTCAAAACATTGTTCCCATTGCAAAGGAGCGGGTCTCCTGTCGTTGTAATGTCCATTCTGCAAAGAATGGGCGAAAAAATTTACCACTGGGGGTATACCTGAAACAAAGGCCTAAGTATTGCAATTTGTAACGGTCATCATCATGGTGGCGCATGAGGAGAAGGAGGAGCAGTCCAGCGATTATCCAAAGTCCAGAAGTGTGTACCCATGGGTGAGTGGAGGTACATGGCAAACTTTAAATTCCGCTCTCATTTGCTGGTGGTGTGGTGAAGTCTGGCCCAATCCAACCCTTGTTCATCTTGATCAGAGTCAGCCTGTCAGCATTTTCAGTTGACAGGCGGGTGCGTTTATCTGTAATGATTCCACCTGCGGCACTAAAAACACGCTCTGACAAAACGCTAGCAGCAGGGCAGGCCAGGACTTCCAAGGCGTAGAGAGCCAATTCATGCCACGTGTCCAGCTTGGATACCCAATAATTGTAAGGCACAGAGGAATGTCGGAGTACAGTTGTTCGATCTGCAAGGTACTCCTTCAGCATCTGGGCAAACTTAGGATTTCTTGTGGCACTACCCCGCACCTCAGGGGCTGTGGTACGTGAGGGGCTGAGAAAACTGTCCCACATCTTAAAGACTGTTCCCCTACCTCTGGCGGATTGGACTTGTGCCTCTCTCGGCTGTACGCCTCGGTTGTCCACTGATTCATGACCTATGCCGCTAGCGTTTTGTGAGGGGAATGCTTTGCCTACTTCCGTGACTATGGCCTTCCGGAACTGCTGCATTTTGGTTGACCTCTCCTCCACGGGAATAAGAGACAAAAAGTTCTCCTTGTAGCGTGGGTCTAACAGTGTTACCAACCAGTAATGATTGTCGGCCAAGATGTTCTTAACGCGAGGGTCACGAGACAGGCAGCTTACCATAAAGTCAGCCATGTGCGCCAGACTCTTAACAGCCAGGACTTCAGTAGCCTGACCAACAAGATGACTGAACATGCTGTCCTCCTCCTCCTCCTCCTCCTCATCTACCCTGTCCTCTGGCCAGCCACGCTGAACCGAGGATATGACTGGTGTGCATGTCATATCCTCAATTTGGCCGGAGAGTTGCTCCATGTCTTCATCCTCCTCCTCGTCATAGTCCTCCACTGCACGTTGTGATGAGACGAGGCTGGGCTGTGTGTTATCATCACCCACACCCACTACTGTTTCTTGCTGCAACTCATCGCGCTCCGCCTGCAATGCATCATGTTTGTTTTTCAGCAGAGACCGTTTTAGAAGGCAGAGTAGCGGTATGGTGACGCTAATAATGGCGTCATCACCACTCACCATCTTGGTGGAGTCCTCAAAGTTTTGGAGGATGGTACATAGGTCTGACATCCATCTCCACTCCTCAGGTGTTATGTGTGGAGTTTGACCCATTTCCCGACGGCTTAGGTGATGCAGGTACTCAACAACTGCCCTCTTCTGCTCACATATCCTGACCAACATGTGCAGAGTTGAATTCCAACGCGTGGGGACATCACACACCAGTCTGTGAGCCGGAAGATGCAAACTGCGCTGAAAGCCGGCAAGGCCGGCTGAAGCAGTAGGTGACTTTCGAAAATGTGCAGACAGGCGGCGAACTTTTACCAGCAGATCAGACAGCTCTGGGTATGACTTTAGAAACCGCTGAACCACGAGGTTGAGCACATGGGCCACGCATGGAACATGTGTCAGCTGGCCTCGCCTCAAAGCCGCCACCAGGTTCCGGCCATTGTCACACACGACCTTTCCTGGCTTTAGGTTCAGAGGTGTGAGCCAGTGATCTGCCTGCTGTTTCAGAGCTGTCCACAGCTCTTCTGCATTGTGGGGTTTGTCACCTATGCAGATTAGCTTCAGCACAGCCTGTTGCCGCTTCGCCGAGGCAGTGCTGCAGTGCTTCCAGCTTGTGACTGGTGTGGAGGGTACAGTGGATGAGGATGCGCAGGAGGAGGAGGAGGCTGAAGAGCATGACATTCCGGAGCTGTAGAGTGTGGGTGAAACACTGACTGAGGTAGGGCCTGCAAACCTTGGTGTGGGAAGGACGTGTTCCGTCCCTCGCTCAGACTGGGTCCCAGCTTCCACAATATTAACCCAGTGTGCCGTCAACGAGATGTAGCGGCCTTGCCCACAAGCACTTGTCCACGTGTCTGTGGTTAGGTGGACCTTGGGTGAAACAGCGTTGTTCAGGGCACGTGTGATGTTTTGTGACACGTGGTTATGCAACGCGGGGACGGCACACCGGGAGAAATAGTGGCGGCTGGGGACCGAGTAACGTGGGACAGCTGCCGCCATCAGGTCACGGAATGCTTCTGTCTCCACCAGCCTAAAAGGCAACATTTCCAGCGCAAGCAGTCGCGAAATGTTAGCATTTAGAACTGTGGCATGTGGGGTGTTGGCAGTGTATTTGCGCCTGCGTTCAAAGGTTTGCTGAATGGATAACTGAACGCTGCGCTGGGACAAGGACGTGCTTGATGATGGTGTTCTTTCTGCGTAGGCAACTGCAGGTGCAGGAGTGGAGGAGGCTTGTTCGCAGGCAGCATGGACAGGGGATTGGCTCGCATGCACAACCAGCGAAGACGTAGCAGTGACATCAGCAAGCACTGCTCCTCGACTCTGTTGTACTTCCCACAAAGTCGGGTGCTTGGCTGACATGTGCCTGATCATGCTGGTGGTGGTCAGGCTGCTAGTTTTGGTACCCCTGCTGATGCTGGTACGGCAGGTGTTGCAAATGGCCTTTTTTGAATCATCTGGATCCAACTTAAAAAACTGCCAGACTCGGGAAGACCTAACATTTGTACAGGCACCTTGTGTCGTCGTGTTGTTCCGGGGAACGGTTGCCTGACTTCTGCCTGGGGCCACCACCCTGCTTCTTACTGCCTGTTGTGATGCTACGCCTCCCTCCCCCTGTGCACTGCTGTCCTCGCTCTGCATATCCTCCTGCCAGGTTGGGTCAGTTACTGGATCATCCACCACGTCGTCTTCCTCTTCCGCACCCTGCTCCTCCTCCTGACTTCCTGACAATTGTGTCTCATCATCGTCCACCACTTGTTGAGACACGTTGCCAACTTCGTGAGAACGTGGCTGCTCAAATATTTGGCCATCTGTACAGACGATCTCCTCATGACCCACTTCAATATGAGCTGGCGAGAGGCCAGAATGTGTGAATGGAAACGTGAACAGCTCTTCCGAGTGTCCAAGTGTGGGATCATTAATGTCCGAGGAGGACGTGTACTCAGCCTGGTGGTAGGAAGGAGGATCAGGTTCAGAAATGTGCGGTGCAGTATCACAGCTACTGACACTTGACCGTGTGGAAGACAGAGTGTTTGTGGTGGTGCCAATCTGACTGGAAGCATTATCTGCTATCCAACTAACAACCTGTTGACACTGGTCTTGGTTCAAGAGCGGTGTACTGCTGCGGTCCCCAAGAATTTGGGACAGGACGTGCGAGCGACTAGATGTGGCCCTTTGTTGTGGCGAAATTAGAGCTTGCCCACGACCTCGGCCTCTGCCTGCACCACCATCACGTCCACTTCCTTGTTCCTTGCCAATGCCCTTGCGCATTTTGCAATGCTGTGCACTGCTGACGTGTATATTCACTACTTGTGCGTTATATCAAATTTTGTGGAAATTGCACACAAGTGCACCTGTACGCTGCCACCAACAGGCACACACGTGCGGTTTTAAAAACCAAGCACGGACGCAATAAGAACCTAACAGGTTTTTTTGGGGAGCGACAATTACAGACAAGTCAGACACTATCTGGACTGTTTTACACTGTGTACACCAGCCCCAGATATGATGAAGACTGGTATACGGTCACCACTACCCTGCCTGCCTGCCTGTATACTGGTACAATAGTCCTGACAAGGACTCTTCTGGTCACTAGCCTGTATTCAGACCTGGCTATACCCTGCCTGTATATAGCAACAATAGTCCTGAGAAGGACTCTGCTACTGTACTCCGACCTGGCTATACCCTGCCTGCCTGTATACAACTAGAATAGTCCTGAGAAGGACTTTTGGTCACACTGTTTGCAGCCCTGCAACTGAAAAAGCTATAAAGGGCCGCAAAGCTTTCCCTGAATCAGCGACACTCTCCCTGCACTGACTGTCTGGATAGCTGTGAGCAGAGCACAGCGCGCCGGCCGGTATAAAGGCTCGGTCACGCTGTGCAGGCCGGCCAATCACTGCAATTCCACAACTAACAGGGCTGTGGCATTGCAGTGGTCTGCCAGCCAATCCCTGCATGAGGGCTGGCTCTCAAAAGAGCGCCAACATGCAGAAATGAAGACCACGAGTACAGCACGAGTATCGCGAGATTACTCGGTCCCCGCCGAGCAGCCCGAGTACAGCGATACTCGTGCGAGTACCGAGTAGTTACAAGCATGCTCGCTCATCACTAGCAATTATACTTCCTGAGTTTCCGCGCAGCTGTCAAACTGATTCAGGGTCCACTTATTAAACGTTATGAATATTCCCTACTTCCCCCGCCCACCCTCTGTGGCAACATCTGTGATTGGTTGCAGTCAGGCTGCGCCCCCACTCTCTGTGCCAGTGTCTGTGATTGTTTGCCCTCACACTAGCTGTGTGTGTTCCTGAAGAGGAGTGTAAAATTAAGTAAATAATTGGAAAAAATGACCAGTGGCACTCTGTATTTTGATAACTAGCACAGATAAAACAGACAGTTGGAGTCTGCAACCCCCAGCTGTGTGTTTTATCATGTCTATGTGTGAAATACATGCCTGTGTAACTCAGAAACACAAAAGAAACCAGAGGGTGGAGTGTCAGAATCTGTAGTGTAAAAAGTGTCTGTTGCCACTATGATAACCAGCATGTTTTGAGCAAAACTCTCTGTGACAGTACCTTGGAAATCAACAGCTGTGTGCTCAGGTGAACTCACTGACATCACTGCTCTCACAGTTTCGGCTCCGTCAGTGTGTTCCAGAGGCCACAGTGATTGGTCACGTTTTATAATGTGACTGCACACTACAACTTTAAGATGTAACAGAGTCATTATTGTCATGGGACATCGGGGTGTGGATTATGTCGGACCTGCAGGGGTGTTTTGGGGGTTAATAAACTGGAGAAAGATTTTTTTTTCTTATTTTAAATAAAGGATTTTTTTCTGTTTTTAATTTTATTTAGTTTTACTTACACAATTAGTAATGGGGTGGTCACATAGACCCTTCCCCGTTACCAATTGAGGACTTGATAACAGCTCTGATCTTTTGACAAATCACATATGCCATTAACCCCTTATTATAACCTAATTACCACTGCTTCGGGATAATCGGGATGAACTAGGTAAGCACCTGTTAAGCATCAGGTAAGCACCAGTTCTGGGGCAACTTCAGGCTGCTATTTTTAGGCTATAACCAATAACCATGAGCCTCCCCATCCTGAGAATACCAGCCCCCAGGTGTCTGCTTTAATTCCAAATAATAAAAAAAACACCTGGAGGGGGGCATGGCTTGCCGATGGCAGTGAGACACACATCTCCTTAGCTCTCTGCCCAGGCCGCTCTTTCAGCCTCTTACAGGTGGTGCAGCTGAGCCCAAACCTCACATGGGCAGACCCAGACGTTCCTTCAAGCAAGCAGCAGATCCGGAGACCGGGACAAGCAGGGTGGATCACTTCCTGGCCTCCAGCACCCCCACTCAAACTCGAGCTGCTCAGGCCAAGATGGTGACGGCATGGAAACAGCAACACTCCTCACTGAAGCATGTCTCAAAGGTAGGGGATTCCCCAGTCACCACTTCTCAGGATTCCAGTGAGAATGAAATAGACTCTGAGGAGGTGAATCTCCGTGACATTAGTAAATACATTAAATCTCTCCCCACCAAGCATGATTTGGAAAAGCTAGTGTGCAGGCTGGAGAATACCTACAAGCAAGAGATACATGCCCTGCAGAGGGAGTTCATAGAGAGAGTGGAGGGGGTGGAGCAATCACAGGATGCAGCTCTATCAGACTTAAAGCAGCACCGTGAAATAAGTAACCATCACTCTGCCGGGTTGGAGGATCTGGAGGCAGGCCTTGAAGACCAGGAAAACCACAATAGGCGGAATAATATCCGCATACGTGTACTCCAGGAATCAGTGCCATCATCCAATTTAGATGCTGCAGCACAGCAGATATTCGTGCAGATCTTGCGGGACGATCAGGTAACCACTGTTGAATTAGATCGCATTCATAGAGCTTTGGGGCCCAAACCATCCAACAACGCACGGCCCAGAGATGTGATATGTCGGGTGCACTTGTATAAAACCAAGGAACGCATTATGGCAGCAGCCAGATCCAAAGGCCCAATTGCTTTCCAGGATTCTCAGGTTACGCTGCTCCCTGACCTAGCCAGGTGCACCCTCATACTGAGGAGGGCCTTGCATCCCCTGCTGAATCAACTCCGGGACAAAAATATATTATACAGAGGGGGCTATAAAAGAGGGCAAGTCGGCGATATTTCGGTCCCTTGGGGACCTTCCTAAGTTCCTTGGAACATTTGAGTTACCAATGACAGAGCTACCTGACTGGCCGAAAAGCCTACACCTGCCAGTGATTCCACCCAATTGGCAAGAGGCCTCAGGATCGAG
This sequence comes from Anomaloglossus baeobatrachus, assembly GCF_048569485.1. Lineage (NCBI taxonomy): Eukaryota > Metazoa > Chordata > Amphibia > Anura > Aromobatidae > Anomaloglossus > Anomaloglossus baeobatrachus. The sequence continues at coordinate 124,314,748 of NC_134360.1, forward strand.
GAACAGACAGAAGAAGACCCAAACAGACCCAAATGGAGCCACAGAGGTCCCCTTCTTGAGATCTCCTTTGACATTTAAAAGTTTCAGGATCACCATCCACAAGTGGTTGGAAGACAGACCCACTGGGTCTCATTACATCCCTTTCGCTGGTCCTAAAACAGGGATGCCATAATTTCTCCTACTTCTAGCCATTAACAATGTGACATGGAGATTTGTGAGCTGTTTGTAACTTTTTTGGGAAGTCAGAATAACATTAGTCTGTGACTTTGCTCTTCCTGCACAAAAAAACCCTTCTCTCTTCCTCTCCCTCACCCCTTCTCCCCCTATTACCCCCATTTCCCCTTCTCCCCCTCTCCCCCCTTGCCCCCTCCCTCAACCTCCCTCTCCCACCCTCTTCCCCCCCTCCCTCTCCCCCCTCCCTCCCCCCCCCTCACACCCTCTTCCCCCCCTCCCTCTCTCCCCCTCTTCCCCCTCCCCCTCTCCTCTCTTCTCTCCCCTCTGCCCCTCCTTCCATCCATTTTTTTCCCCTAACTCACCAGTTCACCTTCTCCAATCCCCCACTTCACCCTCCCCTCCAACTCTCCTTTTCAGTCCGCTGCACGATCTCTGCTAATGTTTAAGGTTTAAAATTAAGTTACTGTTACAGTATATGTTGATGGCTTCATTGTCATAATGGTTCAAGTTGCACTACCCCAATATACTATGTTTGAATGGCTGGGAGGGTCGGTGAGGGAGTGAGCACTGTTTTCGGCTTCTTCTCCCCCTTCACAGTGCGCAGAACAGACATTACTGTTCTCCTTAGGCACATCCAGGTCGAGACAAGCACTTTTGCGCAAGGTCTACTATTAGACTAATGTTTTTTGTCTTATGTCTTCTACCTTTGTCTATGCTTTCTCACGTTGAGACATGGCAGTTCCAAATATCAGTTTGTTTACCCTACTCAGACACAATGAATAGTCTTTTTTGCTCTCTGAACGTAAAGGGGCTTAACATCCCTCACAAAAGAAGTCAAATAAGTTATAATAACCATAAACAGCGTGTATCCATATTACTACTCCAAGAGACACACTTTAGGCAAGATTCAATGCCTCGGTGCTCATCTAAATTGTATCCAGTCTGATATCACAGCACTTGCCCAGACTCCAAGTCCCGCAGGATGTCCATAGCCTTCCACAAGTCTTTCACTCCTGAGGTTTTAGGCTCGCTCATCGACCCATTGGACAGATACGTCTTTCTGAGAGTTTCTTGGGCCTCCCACAATTTTGTGATAGCTAATGTGTACTTTCCCAACAAGGACCAGCAGGGGTTCGGAGCCAGATGTCGGACATTACTGGAGGACTTCGCAGGTCCCCTTCCTGTGATACTCAGTAGCGACTTCAATTTGCCAATGGATCTGTCCATGGATGTCTCCTCGGGTAAGTCCTCATATCCTCACTCCTCTATACATAAAGTTAATAGACAGCTGCAGGGCCTGAAGCTGGTAGACGCCTGGAGGGTTCTTCACCCAGACACGAGAAACTACACCTACTACTCCATTCCACACCGACTTTACAGCAGGATTGACTATTTCTTCATATCCCAGACGCTCCTAGATTTCCACTTAAACACAAAGGCTCCATCCTTCGGTCTGACCACGCCCCTATATATCTTTCCATACAACTTGGCAAAGCAGAAAGGTTAGGATTCACATGGCGCCTTAATGAGAACTTATTGCAGAATACGTTATGCTTGGCTGACGTGACCCAGACAATCTCAAACTTCACACTGGATCACATGGCTGACCAATCTGCCCCATCCATGAAGTGTGAGGCATTAAAATGTGTCCTGAGAGGAGTCCTCATAAAACATGGCAGTCGGCTTAAAAAGGAAAGAATGGAGGAGATCAACACGCTTTCTTCCCAGATCTCTGACCTAGAGTCCGCCTACAAACGCACAAATGCGCAGGACATATTTGGTCAATTATCTACAGCCAGGCAGAAACTGCTGTTCATCTTAGGGGCACTTTGCACACTACGACATCGCAAGCCGATGCTTGCGATGCCGAGCGCGATAGTCCCTGCAATAATGTTCGCTACGGCAGCTTCACATGCACTCACCTGCCCTGCGACGTCGCTCTGGCCGGCGAACCTCCTCCTTATTAAGGGGGCAGGTCGTGCGGCGTCACTGCGACGTCACACGGCAGGTGGCAAATAGCAGCGTGGGGGCGGAGCAGAGCGGGACTTAAACATCCCGCCCTCCTCCTTCCTTCAGCATAGTCGGCATGAGCTGTGGTTAGCAGGTAAGGTGATGTTCCTCGCTCCAACGGCTTCACACACAGCAATGTATGCTGCCGCAGGAGCGAGGAACAACATCGTACCGTCGCAGCAGCGTAATTATGGAATTCCCCGACACTACACCGATGATATGATTGTGACGATTTTGCGCTCGTTAATCGTATCATCTTGGATTTACACACTACGATGTCGAGAGCGATGCCGGAAGTGCATCACTTTCGACATGACCCCACCGACATCGCACCTGCGATGTCATAGTGTGCAAAGTGCCCCTTAGACCAGAGAACACGATGCTGGAGGGAAAGACTTAGGGGCACTTTGCACGCTGCGACATCGCAAGCCGATGCTTGCGATGCCGAGCACGATAGTCCCCGCCCCCGTCGCAGCTGCGATATCTTGTGATAGCTGCCGTAGCGAACATTATCGCTACGGCAGCTTCACATGCACTCACCTACCCTGCGAAGTCGATCTTGCCGGCGACCCGCCTCCTTATTAAGGGGGCGGGTCGTGCGGCGTCATAGTGACGTCACACGGTAGGCGGCCAATAGAAGCGGAGGGGCGGAGATGAGCGGAACATAAACATCCCGCCCACCTCTGTCCTTCCGCATAGCCGGCATGAGCCACAGGCTGCAGGTAGGAGATGTTTCTCGCTCCTGCGGCAGCACACACAGCGATGTGTGCTGCCGCAGGAGCGAGGAACTGTCGCGGGCTGGGAGGGGACGCTGCGCTCACCCACTGCTCGGGTCCGGCTGCTGCTGCTCGGTGGCTCGAGCGGTGGGCCGGATCCCGGGGACTCGAGCGGCGCTCCTCGCCCGTGAGTGAAAGGGGGGTGGTTTGGTTTAGGGATATTGTCCGTGACGCCACCCACTGTTGTGGTGAGGTTGTGACACCACCGCTGCTCTGGACGGGAATCCCGGGAGCGGTACAGGGAGCAGCTTGGATGTTGTTTTCTCCCCTCCGTGGGTAGGGGAGTTGGTTGTCCCGGGGCCCGGTGAGGGAGGGATGGCAGGCGGGTTACGGGGCCTGGTGAGGTGCAGGGTCGCGGGGGCAGCGCGGTGCCGCACGGCACGGTGGTACTCACTCAGCCAATGATGAATGCAAAGTCTCCGGTAAAGCAAACGGCTGGATGGACGGGTCCCACAGACAGCTGCGGTAGTTCTCCCGGTAGGTTGGCGGTGACTGCCTTTCCCTGCACCTGTGTTATGTTCACGGTTCCAATGGCTTCCCACCGGTAACCCACTCTCCAGCTTAGATGGAGGCTGAGGGAGCCCCTTTTGCCCGCAGGCTCTGGCCCTGGGAACTGTAGCCTTGGCGGTGACTGTATTTCCCTTCACAGTTTGAGCTGTTGCCTTCAATCGGGTCTTGACTGCTGGAAAACCCCGGAGGTTCTCTTCGCTAACGGATTTGACCAGTTTTACGGCGACTCCTAGCCTGGTCGGGGTCCGTAAACCCTGCCGAATGATGCTGGCTTCTCTTCGCTCCCCGATCCGGTACCGGCGGGCCACCGCCCGTCCCCGGTCCTTACGGTTTACTTCAATCAGCCTCTCCTGCAGACGGTCACCACCGTCTGCCAACCTTGCTGTATGTGCCCGGGCCATGCACCCGGACACGGTCAGTCTCCTCCACTACCACTTCACTTCACCACTCCTCAAACTCAAAACTCTATCTGATCTCCTTTTCCCGCCTCCAGGACTGTGAACTCCTTGGTGGGTGGGGCCAACCGCCTGGCTCCACCCCCTGGTGTGGACATCAGCCCCTGGAGGGAGGCAACAAGGATTTTTGTTTGACTTTGGTGTGCCTAGCCAGGGTGTGTTGTTGCAGTATCTGTGACGTCCTGGCTTGTCCAGGGCGCCACAGAACAACATCGTACCGTCGCAGCATGGTAATTATGGAATTCCCCGACACTACACCGATGAAACGATTACGACGATTTTGCGCTCGTTAATCGTATTATCTACGATTTACACAGTACGATGTCGAGAGCGATGCCGGAAGTGCGTCACTTTCGACATGACCCCACCGACATCGCACCTGCGATGTCGTAGTGTGCAAAGTGCCCCTTAAGGGCAGGTTCTATCAGTATGGGAATAGGGGCAGGTTTCTGTCCAGAGCACTACACCCACGCAACTTCGCTCCTCATGTACCATTCATAAATGATAAACAGGGGAAAAAAATCCAGAACATAAAGGGGATATTACAATGCTTTAGGGAATATTATCAAAATTTATACAATATTAAGGGACATTTTTCTGACCTCCCTAAACAACAATTAGTAGAGAAAATAAAAATGTATATTCGCTTTACCAAATTACCAGAGCTGGACCCAATAATAACCACGGGCTTAGAGGAGGATTTCTCATTAGAGGAGGTAACAGATGTCAATAAAGATTTAAAGATTGGGAAAAGCCCAGGGCCTGATGGGTTTACAGCGGGTTTCTATAAGCGCTTTATTGACCAATTGAGCCCCCAATTTTTGTCCACTTGTAATTACGTATCCAATGGTGGATCCTTCCCGAAACAGGCGCTGGCAGCCCACATAATTGTCCTCCCCAAGCCAGGTAAACACCCCTCACAGTGCAGGAGCTATAGACCAATATCATTGATCAATATAGATATTAAAATGTATGCCAAGCTAATTTCAAATAGACTGCAGCCGCTTCTTCCCTGTCTGATTAGCACTGATCCAGTAGGACTTGTTAGAGTACGAGAATCAAGGGATAACACAATACGTGCAATAACCCTGATTGATAGAGTGCGGAGGACTGGATTACCCACGTGCATCCCGTCGGTGGACGCAGAAAAGGCCTTTGACAGGGTGCACTGGGAGTTCATGTTCCGGGTCCTTGAGGCGGAAGGTCTGCAGCAAAAAATGCTACATAGGATCTTGGCTTTATATACGAACCCCTCTGCTCAGATTAAGGTTAATGGGGGTATTTCCCATTCTTTTGACATCAAGAACGAAACGCGGCAGGGGTGCCCGTTGTCCCTTGTGCTCTATGTTCTCACAATGGAACACTTGGCTGTGGCAATAAGGTCCAACCAATCAATTAAAGGGGTCCCAGCTCCGCGCAAGGAGGATAAACTAGCTCTCTTCGCAGACGACTTGATGCTGTTCATAACAAATCCAGTGACGAGCCTACCGAACATTATGTTGGAACCTCACAGATTTGGCTCTCTGAGCAATTTTAAAATGAACATGCACAAGTCGGAAGCACTTAATATTTCCCTCACGCACCAGGTGATCGATCAGCTTCGAGCGTCGTTCCCCATTAGGTGGCAAGGGAAATCATTGTCATAACTTGGCATTGACTTGACTGCTGATATCTCGTCCTTGTACGGATCTAATATCCTTAAAGTTTTGGGGAAGATAGAGGCGGATATCCTGAAATGGCATAAGCTGCCAATATCCTGGTTAGGCAGGATAAATGCAAAAAAGATAGATATTCTGCCTCGCCTGTTATATTTTTTCAGGCAATCCCCATACCCTTGCCAGCTTTCCTTTTTCACGATTAAAAACGGCCATAACCAGATTCGTCTGGGCACACAGACGCTCTCAGCTGGCCTATAGAGTCCTGAACAAGCCTAGACTTGTGGGGGGGGCAGGCCTTCCAGACCTCAAAAAATATCACCTTGCTTCATTGGGAACATGCCTTCTGGATCTCTACCATAACAAAACCACAAAGCGCTGGGTGGAGGTGGAGATGTCTCAGACAGACTGTGCCCCTCTTGTAGAGTTGTGGTCCCCAGCCCCTTCGCACCCGTGCACTCAGGCCAGGCCGTTCCTCGTAAAGAGCTTGTCCTCATTTCTCAGGAGTTCGAACGCACTCTTGGGCATTTCCACTATACCTGGACCACTGACACCTTTACACAATAATTCTCTACTCCCAACAGATTTAACATGCAACATATTTCTTCACATGTCCAGAGGCATGGTGTCCATAATGAGGGATCTAGTGTCCAATGTGGGTATGAGGCCCCTTCATTCTTTCTTTCCTGACAACCGCACTCCCGCAGGAGCTTGGCTTGGTTATGAGCAATTGAAGAGCTTTATTAACTCCCTTTCACCACAAACTCACTTTTATAGGCCCTTCCTTGACGCCCTTTGAGTCTCGGTGTCTGGGGGAAGAGCCTCTGGAACACACCATTGCCCTGCTATAAAAAATGTTCCGGATTGAGTTGTCTGGACGGGAGGATGATGCCCCTTTCTTCTTGAAATGGGAGGTGGATTTGGGGAGACCCCTCACGCATGAGGAACGCTCAAAAATATTACTCTTTACTCACAAGTCGTCGCTGGATGTAGCGTCACAGGAACGAGGCTACAAAACAGTTTCTAGGTGGTATCACTGCACCTCCAGAATTCATTCCATGTTTCCATCTGTGTCTGAAGAATTCTGGAGATGCTCAAACAATAGAGGCTCATACATCCACATGTGGTGGTCTTGTCCTCTCATACAATATTTTTGGCTAGACGTGTTTGCCCTTCTGAATAAAGTGTCATCCAGTAGGTTTGAGCCGACGCCGGAACTGGCTCTTCTATCCTTAAGAAATATCTCTATCGCCAACTTCAAGAGAAGCCTGTTAAGGCATTTTTTGATGGGGGCAAGGAGATTAATCCCAAGGTACTGGAGGCAGACCAAAGTGCCCTCGCGGGCTGAACTGGTGGCCAAGATTAACCAGATCTATAGGATGGAGGAGCTGGTCGGCCAGGCGTCTGACTCGGGGGAGCGAGTGTTCAGGCTGTGGACGCCATGGATTATGTATAGAGAGACACCAGACATGGTACTATGGCTTCAAACTTCAGTTGGGGGCGTGAGACCTCTGTGATTGTCCATTCCACAAAACAAAAGTGACGGGGGCTGCACACGACCCAGACGAGACATCTTCTTGATCCTCCTTTTCTTTTCTCTCTCCCCCTACATTTCCTCTTTTCTCATCTTTCTTTCCTCTTTGTACATTTTATGTTATGTTTACATTATGTTTACATTGTTAGAAAGGATTGCCATCCCAGGGACTTTGTGCATCTACGTTGCCTCCCTTTTCTAAATGAGGCTGCATAAATTTTTATATGGGGGTCGGATTGTTGGTCACCCAGTGGGCATCATCTCCAAAGCAAAGCTATTACATGGGTGATGATGGTCTGACCTGAAGTGTGTAATCAAAGGAATTATTATGCAAGTAAAAAAGTCTTGTATTACTTATTACCTCCAAGATTTGAGTTATTCTACTCTATATCATATGTTACCTATCCAATAACTTGTAAACATGTTCTTTATTCGAATAAAATCTGATTTACACAAAAAAAACACCTGGAATCCCTTGTATTTTGATACAAAGACAAGATAGAGCACACAGCTGAGGCTGCAGCCTCCAGCAGCTGTCTGCTTTATCTGCACTGGTTATAAAAATACAGGGGAACCGCATGTAATTTTATTCAATTACTTTTTAATTTTTATACTCCACTTTGGGGACGGAGACATCTATTGTGAGAGAAACCAATCATAGATGCCGGCACAGAGGTGAGGGTGCAGTCTGACTGCAAACAATCACAGACACTGTCAATGAAGTTGGGCGGGGAAGCAGGGAATATTCATAAGGTCAAAAAACCAAAAAGAAAAAATTCCTATATTAAAAATATCAATTTTTATTAGTCATTTTCTAAAAAACTGTCAGTGCAGTCAAAAGGAGGAATAGCCACTTAAAAGTGGTTGGGCGGGTGAAAGAGGACACGTGCGCCAGATATCGATGTTGAGTATAGAGTAGGGGAGGGGGCCTATCCTAGCCCTATGAATTTCCCCTACCTACCAGCGGAGTGTAAACACCCTAACACTCGGTGCCCCCGCTCCTCGGCGGCTGTCCCTTACTATCCCTCCAACCATAAAACCACCATCACCAAATAGTGTACGTGCAAAAAATGGTGCAGGTCAAATAAAACCTAAATAGTCTGGGTAACCGCTCTTATATTGTTAGTAAGGTAGTTCCCCTATCAGGGTAAACCCAAATTGCAATGGTTCCCTTAAGGATAAACAGGCAATACTCCCATCCCAAAGGACACAAACCTATGTAGTCTGGGTAACCACTCTATATTATTCATACATATCCAGTCAAGTAGTTCCCCTGTCAGGGTAAACCCAGATTGCAATAATTCCCTTACGGATAAACAGATAATACTTCTATCCTAACGGGCATGTTAATACAAATACCAGCTTAAACGCCTGCACACCCATCTCAGATTATAATTATTTAACATCTCAGAATGATTAAAGTACTTATCATATCCCTTATCAGGTTATATCATATTGTTTATCATCTCAAAGTGGTTAAAAGTACTTATCATATCACTAGCATATCATCTCAACGCGTTTCTCCCTCAGGATGTCTGGGGGTTCATCAGGAGATTTTCAGTCTGTAAAGCCGATATCACAATGGAGATACGGTTGCTGTGCCTGGTAGCGCCACTCTGGACCACAAAAATCAGGGTCCTAGCTCATTAGTGGTATCAGAGGTAATGCCCTATTGGGCCATACACCACCTCCACTTTTATCAGCTCGATCAGTGCCGTTTTACCCCACCCCCATGCGGCTTACCGTCCATATTACTTTAAAGCGCCGCGCCATTTCACCGGCGGTCACTTCCAGTATGGGGTCTCTGTGACATCAGACAGGAAGTCAGTATTCCCCACCAGGCCTTGCACACACTTGCAGGCCTCCGACGTCACACCGGAAGTTACGGCGAGTGGAACGCACGCTGCGTTCCACTTGTAAGGAACACCCTCATAGCAACCAGAGGGTCACATGTAGTGGGAGGATAATTAGCCAGTCACATGACTTACCGACGAGTGTAACGCACACTGCGTTCCACTTGTAAGGAACACCCTCATGGCAACCAGAATGTCACCTGTAATAAGAGGATAGTTGGCTAGTCACGTGACTACGAGTCTGATAGGGCTATTCATAGCAAATAGAGAAATGCGATATCATTATCTCGCCATAAGATTAACCATTGCTCGTCCTATAGGGACAATAAGCACATAGGCGTCATTGTCTGTTCCACTCAATAACTCATCCCATGATAGTGTGCGTTAAACTCGTCGGTAAGTCATGTGACTGGCTAATTATCCTGGCGCGGCGCTTTAAAGTAATATGGACGGTAAGCCGCATGGGGGTGGGGTAAAACAGCACTGATCGAGCTGATAAAAGTGGAGGTGGTGTATGGCCCAATAGGGCATTACCTCTGATACCACTAATGAGCTAGGACCCTGATTTTTGTGGTCCAGAGTGGCGCTACCAGGCACAGCAACCATATCTCCATTGTGATATCGGCTTTACAGACTGAAAATCTCCTGATGAACCCCCAGACATCCTGAGGGAGAAACGCGTTGAGATGATATGCTAGTGATATGATAAGTACTTTTAATCACTTTGAGATGATAAACAATATGATATAACCTGATAAGGGATATGATAAGTACTTTAATCATTCTGAGATGTTAAATAATTATAATCTGAGATGGGTGTGCAGGCGTTTAAGCTGGTATTTGTATTAACATGCCCGTTAGGATAGAAGTATTATCTGTTTATCCGTAAGGGAATTATTGCAATCTGGGTTTACCCTGACAGGGGAACTACTTGACTGGATATGTATGAATAATATAGAGTGGTTACCCAGACTACATAGGTTTGTGTCCTTTGGGATGGGAGTATTGCCTGTTTATCCTTAAGGGAACCATTGCAATTTGGGTTTACCCTGATAGGGGAACTACCTTACTAACAATATAAGAGCGGTTACCCAGACTATTTAGGTTTTATTTGACCTGCACCATTTTTTGCACGTACACTCTTTGGTGATGGTGGTTTTATGGTTGGAGGGATAGTAAGGGACAGCCGCCGAGGAGCGGGGGCAGGGCCGGCTCCAGGTTTTTGTGGGCCCTGGGCGAAAGAGTCTCAATGGGCCCCATCCACACACAGACATGCACAGATACATACACATACAGGCATACGTACACATACTTATTTAAAGAGAAATTCACAAAAACACATAAATAGACATAAATCTAGACACAGTCATATACACTGCCAGATAGATACACATCATACACACACACACACACACACACATTATTTTTATATATTTATCCTGTATATATATTTCTAATATTGGGAAGCCGGCAACAGCCTCATTCACCTCCCGGCTTGTCTAACAGACATGGCCGCACATAGGGCACACTAACACTGCAGTATATACATCACAAGAGAGGCTGGGGACAAACACATTACTGGGGGGAATACATATTACTGAGGAAAGGGGTATACAGCTCTAGAGGAGGGCAGTGACTGAGGTGGGGGGGCAGCTGTGAGGTGGGGGGTTGACATGCAGCTCTGGGTGTATACAGCTCTGGGGTGGGGGGGGGGACATACAGCACCTGGGTGGAGGGGACATACAACTCTGGGGGTATAGTAGTATGCAGCCCCCATATTGTGTTATGAAGCCCCCATTGTCCTCCATATAGTATTATGTAGCCCCCGTATGCACTATGCAGCCCCCATATAGCACAATGCAGACCCAGATAGCATTAGGCACCTTCATGTAGTATACAGCACACATATAGCACAATGCAGACCCAGATAGCAATAGGCACCCTCATGTAGTACACAGCCCCTAAATACCACAGTGCAGAGCCAGATAGCATTAGGCACCCTCATGTAGTACACAGCACCTATATAACACAGTGCAGAGCCAGATAGCATTAGGTATCCTCATGTAGTACACAGACCTATATAGTACAGTGCAGACCCAGACAGCACAGTGCAGAGCCAGATAGCATTAGGCACCCTCATGTAGCATACAGCTTGTATATAGCATAGCCTGTATATAGCACAGTGCAGAGCCAGATAGCAGTAGGCACCCTCATGTAGCATACAGCTTGTATATAGCATAGCCTGTATATAGCACAGTGCAGAGCCAGATAGCAGTAGGCACCCTCATGTAGAATACAGTGATTAATACTCAGTGGCGTAACTAGAGTTTGATGGGCCCTGGTGCAAAATTTGGACCGGGGCCCCCCTCCACCAACACCGACACTTAGGGTGCGGGATAATGACACTGACACTCGGGGTACAGGATAATGATGCTGACACTTGGCTATTACCCTCAGCACCCAGGTTTCCCATGATCTGAAATCCCTCTATCAGTACCCAGCTTTCTCATGTTCTGATATCCATCTTTCCCTCAGCACCCAGCTTTCCCATAACAGAGTAAAGCTGGGTGCTGAGAGATGTATAGCAGAGCATGGGAAAGCTGGGTGCTGAGAGATGTATAGCAGACCATGGGAAAGCTGGGTGCTGAGGGAAAGAGCCTTTTTCCCTCAGCACAAAACATTCCCATCCCCTGCTTGTATCTTTGTCCTCCTTATATATAGATCTCCAAATACTATAATGGCCCCCACATAGCCTTCCGTATAATATAAAGGGTCCTACATAACCCGTCATATATTATAATGCACCCCCATAGTTCTCCATGTATTATAATTCACCCCATAGTACTCCATATATTATACTGCACCACAGTCCTCCATGTTTTATAACGCACACCCATGTGTGTCCATGTGTAAGGTAGCCTCCATATTTCTCCATTTATTATAATGTAGCCCCCATAGTGCTATATGTATTATAATGTAGCGCCATAAATCATCATATTGTATTATGCAGCCCCATACTCCTCCATGTATAATGCACCCCTAGTCCATGTATAAGGTGTCCTTCATGTTTATTATGCAGTCCCATAGACCTCCATGTATCATGCAGCCAGGCCCCTCCAGGCCTCCATGTGTCATGCAGCCAGCAAAATAAAAAACTAGTACCTCTCTTCTCCTTCCGACCCCTGCGACTGCGGTAGTTACGCCCCTGCCCCCATATGTCACACACCCTGCACCCCCATATCACACACACTACACCCCCATATCTCACACACCCTGCTTCCCATACAGCCTGCACCCCCATATCACACACACTACACCCCCATATCTCTCACACCCTGCTTCCCATACAGCCTGCACCCCCCATATCACACACACACACACACACACTGCTCCCCATACAGCCTGCACCCCCCATATCCCACACACACACACTGCTTCCCATACAGCCTGCACCCCCCAGATCTCACACACTACACCCCCATATGTCACATACCCTGCTTCCCATACAGCCTGCACCCCCCATATCACACACACACACTGCTCCCCATACAGCCTGCACCCCCCATATCCCACACACTACACCCCCATATGTCGCATACCCTGCTCCCCATACAGCCTGCACCCCCATATCACACACACTACACCCCCATATCTCACACACCCTGCTTCCCATACAGCCTACACCCCCATATCTCTCACACCCTGCTTCCCATACAGCCTGCACCCCCCATATCACACACACACTGCTCCCCATACGGCCTGCACCCCCCATATCCCACACACACACACTGCTTCCCATACAGCCTGCACCCCCCAGATCTCACACACTACACCCCCATATGTCACATACCCTGCTTCCCATACAGCCTGCACCCCCCATATCACACACAATACACCCCCATATCTCACACACCCTGCTCACATATCTCACCCTGCCTGTACCCCAACTTACCCCTCTCAAACACTCTGCACCCCTTCACATCCTTCTGTCAGTCTGCAGCCCTCATATGCCCCTCACCCTGCAGCCCCCCTCCCCCTCATGTCCCCTCTTTTCTTATTACCAGTCATCATGTGTCCAAATCTCCTTCAGGATTCAGTTCTCTTGCTTTCTGCCCGGCATCCTGTGTCTCCTCCCACACAGTCACATGGGCGTGACATCATCGCAGGTCCTGCAGGATGGAGATTCCGTCTGCTGTGCAGGTCAGGAGCTCTCCTGCAGCTCAGACATGGCTGGTGGCCTCTCCAGGTCAGGGACCCCTCTACTGACACTGGGCTCCCCTGACTCACAGGTCGGCCACTACACAGCAGCACTACACATAGACGCAGAGCGGCTGCCGGGCCCCTATGTGTACTAGTGCCGCTGTGTAGTGGCCGGCCTGTGAGTTAGGGGAGCCCAGTGTCAGTAGAGGGGCGGCTCACTTCTCCTCGTTCCCCCGCTGATCCGGTCTCCTCGGCGCATCGTCCATTGCTGTCGCTCGCTCTGACCTCTCAGCAGGCGCGCAGTGATGACGTCACCGCGCTCGCTGCAGAGCTGTCAGAAGAACGCCGACAGTCACAGCGGGGAGAATGATAAGAGAGAGAGCGCGCCGCTCCCTCTCTCATCATTGCTCTCAATTGTATCGGCACCTGCGATGCCGATGCAATTGAAAGCGCGATCCTCGGCGGGGGGCGGTGACAGCGCGGCCACCGGGCCCCCCTGAGTAGCGGTGCACCACTCCTGCCCCCGCGAGTGGGCCCCCCCGGCAGCTCAGGGCCCCGGCATTTGACCGGGTTTGCCGGGTGCTGGCGCCGGCCCTGAGCGGGGGCACCAAGTGTTAGGGTGTTTACACTCCGCTGGTAGGTAGGGGAAATTCATAGGGCTAGGAAAGGCCCCCTCCGCCACTCTATACTCAACATCGATATCTGGCGCACGTGTCCTCTTTCACCCGCCCAACCACTTTTAAGTGGCTATTCCTCTTTTTGACTGCACTGACAGTTTTTTAGAAAATGACTAATAAAAATTTATATTTTTAATATAGGAATTTTTTCTTTTTGGTTTTTTGATAATTGGGTTCCTTCCTTTATTTATAATTTGAAATATTCATAAGGTTTAATGAGTGGACCCAGAAACAGTGTAATAGCTATGCTATTGGTAAGTATCATTATCCTACTTTAATCCCCATTTTGCTTCTGTTTGCAGCCAACTTGCCCTTTATCCATACAAACAAACCCAAACAGTAACATGGACTTCCTTGAGAAGTCCATGTTCAGGGTGCCCGGCATGAGTTGACCCTGAACTTTACACTGCAATGTATTGATCGCCGCTTATTGTATTTTACTGCAAAGTTGAGGCAGTCAAATTTTTATGTCACCAGAAGCTACCTTAATACATATATTTAAAACACATCTTTATTATGTTCATTAAAAACAAAAATCCCACACTGTGAAAACAATACTAATAAAATTGAAAGACCACAGGATGCCACAAAAATACAAATTCCAAAATTATCAGGTTATCAAGGGAGGGTTCACCTAGTAATTAATCAGGTTTATTAGATAGCCCTAAACAATTCTCTCCGCTACCTAACAATGGAGATGCGACTTGCGTCACTTAATACACTGTAATTGTGATTATCTGTTCCATATGTAGATTCCTATCACCGTGATAAAGGCCACAAACCAAGGCCGAAACATTGGTGGTAACTAGAGTTGAGCGCGGTTCGCGGTTCGAGGTTCTCCAGTTCGCGGCTTGAGTGATTTTGGGGGCTGTTCTAGATCGAACTAGAACTCGAGCTTTTTGCTAAAGCTCGATAGTTCTAGATACGTTCGAGAACGGTTCTAGCAGCAAAAAAACAAGCTAATTACTAGCTGGCTTTCCGCTGTAATAGTGTAAGTCACTCTGTGACTCACATTATTATGAAATTTCAGCGTATAGTGTGCGGGAACAGCGCATTCAGATCACTGCTGTTTGGATACCATTTTTTTTTTTTCCTTGTCTTCCTTCCCTAAGCGTGCGCGTGTAGTGGGGCGGGCCAGCATGTCAGCTAATCCCAGACACACACACAGCTAAGCGGACTTTTAGCCAGAGAAGCAACGGCATGTGTGATAGGATGTCCATGTCACATGTCCATGCATTATAAAAACGGACATTTTCCTCCAGCACGCCATTATCTGCCTTCTGCGTCTTGGTGTCAGTCACCGCTGGCGTAGCTCCTGTCTCTGATACTGCTGTGTACGCTCTATACACAGCGCTATACAGAATAGGGATAGAAGTTTCTATTAGTCCTTGTAAGGGCTAATACCGGCAGGTTCAGAGCCATAGGTGACAGTCAGGTCTGTGAAAACAGATTTTAACAGCTACACAAGATGTCAGCGTCTGTGTAGTTAAGGTCAGGGATTTCCTCGCTGCATTTCCCCATTAGGAGGGATAGAAAGGGAGGCTTCCTTTCCTCTACCCAGACCCACAACACTGCCACTGTACCCTCCTGCCCTTTGCACACTCAAACTCATTGTTACTAAGTAGTAAACTGAGTAAACTTAGTGGCATCCTAAAAGTGGCTGTTGGACTTCCATTAGTGTCCCACTGGTGCAAACCTATGTGCAGCACCTCTGCATTGCACACTCAAACTCATTGTTACTAAGCCATTATACTAGCAAACACTGAGTAAACTTAGTGGCATCCTAAAAGTGGCTGTTGGACTTCCATTAGTGTCCCACTGGTGCAAACCTATGTGCAGCACCTCTGCATTGCACACTCAAACTCATTGTTACTAAGCCAATATACTAGCAAACACTGAGTAAACTTAGTGGCATCCTAAAAGTGGCTGTTGGACTTCCATTAGTGTCCCACTGGTGCAAACCTATGTGCAGCACCTCTGCATTGCACACTCAAACTCATTGTTACTAAGCCATTATACTAGCAAACACTGAGTAAACTTAGTGGCATCCTAAAATTGGCTGTTGGACTTCCATTAGTGTCCCACTGGTGCAAAGCTATTTGCAGCACCACTGCATTGCCCACTCAAACTCATTGTTACTAAGCCATTATACTAGCAAACACTGAGTAAACTTAGTGGCATCCTAAAAGTGGCTGTTGGACTTCCATTAGTGTTCCACTGGTGCAAACCTATGTGCAGCACCTCTGCATTGCACACTCAAACTCATTGTTACTAAGTGTTACGGTTGCTGTGGCACTGGAGTCTATGTCCAGATTTCTTGCTACTGCACATGTGCGAGCACTGGAGACTATGTCCAGATTTCTTGCTACTGCACATGTGCAAGCGCTGGAGACTAAGCCCTATCTTGGAGCCATGCACATGTGCGGGTGACATCATCGCTGACACGAGGTCACATGTCTCTGACACCTTCTATGCCGATTGGCCGCTGGTCATGTGCTTGTGACACGTGGTCACATGTCTCTGACACCTTCTATGCCGATTGGTCGCTGGTCATGTGCTTGTGGCGCTTTGCTCGGTGATAGGCCAGCGTGACGTCATTCCTGACGTTCTGGCAGCGGATTGGCTCTGGTGTCCTCCATCTTGGATGAGGCACAGAGTCTATATAAGACCCTGATGTACGCCGCACACCGCTCAATCCTCTTGGTTCATGCATGAGAGTAGACGCTCTGTGCACGTTCCTCTAGGTTCCTGTCTATGCTAGGTGAGCGCTACCGGCAGGCTAGCGTTCTTATACCTTACAGCTTCGGCTGCAGTCCGTATCCTTACCTCTTAGGGGAGCGGACATAGGCAGGTGCCTGAGGCACATGGTCCGGCTGGGCCTTGTGATTCTACTCGTAGGTGGACGTTGCCGCTAGGGTAACGTTCCTTATACTGCCTCTGGCAGTTGTTCGTATCCTTGCACACTAGGGGAGCGAACAGAGGTAGGAGCTTTGTGCGGCTTATGCTGCTGTCCGTCTCTTTTGCACCACTAGAAGAGCGGACCTAGGCAGGTGCCATATCTAGTGGTTCGTGTCCTCGCACACTAGTGGAGCGAACGCAGGTAGGAGCTTTGTGCGGCTTACGCTGCTGTTCGTCTCTTTTGCACCACTAGAAGAGCGGACCTAGGCAGGTGCCATATCTAGTGGTTCGTGTCCTCGCACACTAGTGGAGCGAACGCAGGTAGGAGCTTTGTGCGGCTTACGCTGCTGTCCATCTCCTGGCACCTGCCTAGGTCCGCTCTTCTAGTGGTGCAAAAGAGACGAACAGCAGCATAAGCCGCACAAAGCTCCTACCTCTGTTCGCTCCCCTAGTGTGTGAGGATACGAACAACTGCCAGACGCAGTATAAGGAACGTTACCCTAGCGGCAACATCCACCTACGAGTAGAATCACAAGGCCCAGCCGGACCATGTGCCTCAGGCACCTGCCTATGTCCGCTCCCCTAAGAGGTAAGGATACGGACTGCAGCCGAAGCTGTAAGGTATAAGAACGCTACCCTGCCGGTAGCGCTCACCTAGCATAGACAGAGAGATGCCTAGAGGAACATGCACAGAGCGTCTACTCTCATGCATGAACCAAGAGGACTGAGCGGCGTGCGTCAGGGTCTTATATAGACTCTGTGCCTCATCCAAGATGGAGGACACCAGAGCCAATCCGCTGCCAGAACGTCAGGAATGACGTCACGCTGGCCTATCACCGAGCAAAGCGTCACAAGCACATGACCAGCGACCAATCGGCATAGAAGGTGTCAGAGACATGTGACCACGTGTCACAAGCACATGACCAGCGGCCAATCGGCATAGAAGGTGTCAGAGACATGTGACCTCGTGTCAGCGATGATGTCACCCGCACATGTGCATGGCTCCGACATAGGACTTAGTCTCCAGCGCTTGCACATGTGCAGTAGCAAGAAATCTGGACATAGTCTCCAGTGCTCGCACACGTGCAGTAGCAAGAAATCTGGACATAGACTCCAGTGCCACAGCAACCGTAACACTAAGCCATATACTAGCAAACACTGAGTAAACTTAGTGGCATCCTAAAAGTGGCTGTTGGACTTCCATTAGTGTCCCACTGGTGCAAAGCTATTTGCAGCACCCCTGCATTGCACACTCAAACTCATTGTTACTAAGCCATTATACTAGCAAACACTGAGGAAACTTAGTGGCATCCTAAAAGTGGCTGTTGAACTTCCATTAGTGTCCCACTGGTGCAAACCTATGTGCAGCACCTCTGCATTGCACACTCAAACTCATTGTTACTAAGCTATTATACTAGCAAACTATGCTGCCAGTTTAAGGGCCGTAGTTGCATTGTCAGGGATAGTTATTGTTGTTTTTTCTGCTGTTAATAAAGATAGACCACCGCTGCAATCTACACCACCTCTCAAATTTTACTACCACATTTTAAGTGCACAATCTTGTCGCAATCAAAATGAGTGGCAAAATGACAGATGCTGGTGGAAAGGGGAAGAGGCGTGTTGGAAAAGGAAAAAAAAAGGGTTTGTCCGTGGGGAAGGTGGCAAAGCTCCATTAACATCTGCTGAAGATAGACCATCTTCCAGCAAAAGTAAGATGTCTACTACTTACCGTGGACAATCCGATGTGCTCCCTTTTTTACGGACACGAACAACTGGAACAAAGGTAGATGATGGCCAAAAAAAGAAAATGCTTGAATGGATCTCAAGTGGTCCAACAAGTGCCCTCTCCTCCACCTCAACTACCGCATCCAAAAAACACCAGTCCTCTGAGTTGTCATCCCAATCACACTTGCTTTCTCCCAGCTCTGAAGTCTCCATCCGCCCTGCACAGTATGGTGGAACTGAGATGGATGAGTCTGCAGAGCTGTTCAGTCACACTATAGCCTGGGAATCAGAGATCTGCTCCCAAGCTACAGTAAGTACAGACCAGAAAATGGTCTGCAGTGATGCCCAGAACCTTTGTGACTCAGAATCAGGCCGTGATGACCACGTTTCTGAGCATAATGTTGACCCTTATTCACAAACTGAAACACCTGTTGTAATAGACAATGAGGAACATACTGATGACGATGAGACGCAGATACCAGATTGGGATGACAACTTAAATATTCAGTCAGGGCATGAAGAGGCTCGGTCTGAGGGTGAGGGGAGTGCAAACACAACAATTGATGAGGAAGTTCTAGATCCCACCTACTTTCAACCCACAGTCAGGCCCTCGAGGAGGTCAACAGATACGGTGGAGGAGGATGCAACTGACGACGAAGTTACCTTGCGCCTTCCTGGACAGAGTTGGAGTACTGGTAGCACATCTACAACTGCATCCTCAGCCACCACTGTTTCTCTGAGCACTAGTCGGGGTGGATCAGCAGGTCGCATGCCCTCTAAGCCTTGCCTAGCCTAGTCCTTTTTTGACATAGCAAAAGATCGCCCAAATTATGTGATCTGTAAAATTTGTCGGGATTCTGTTAGTAGAGGGCAAAACTTCAGCAGTTTGACAACTTCTTCCATGAATCGTCACATGAATAAATATCATATGTCCCAGTGGGAAGCTCACCGTGCTGCAATGCGGCCTAGCGGAGCGAACCATCCACCACCTGCCCCTTCCAGTGCATCCGCGCGCTCTTCATCTTCTAGGACTGTGGGGACAGCTGTCACACCTGGTTGTCCACGCACAACTTCCACCACTGTAATTGCAACAGGCAGTTTGCTTGGTAGGTCATCAGTTGGTTTGGAAGGGGAAACAAGTGCATGTGTACAGCTCTCTCAGACATCGATAGCACCAACGTTGGATGAAGGCAACATCATGTCTACGCCTGCACTTTCCTCACAAACCTGCATTTTTCCAGGGACACCCTACTCAAGACCGTCTACACACAGCAGCCAGATCTCTGTCCCTCAGATGTGGACAAATAAAAGGCCATTTCCTGCGACCCATGACAAAGCTAAAAGGTTGACTTTATCCCTCTGTAAGCTCTTGGCTACCGAAATGCTGCCTTTCCACCTGGTGGACACACAGGATTTTAGAGACCTTATGTCTGTCGCTGTGCCCCAGTACCAGATGCCCAGTCGCCACTACTTCTCTAAGAAAGGTGTGCCCGCGCTACACCAGCATGTCGCACACAACATCACCGCTTCCTTGAGAAACACTGTGTGTGAACGGGTGCATTTCACCACCGATACTTGGACCAGTAAGCATGGACAGGGACGTTACATGTCGCTGACTGGGCACTGGGTAACTATGGTGATAGATGGTGAAGGGTCTGCTGCACAAGTCTTGCCGTCCCCATGACTTGTGTGTCAATCCTCTGTCTGTCCAAGTTCCGCCACTGCTTCTGCCTCCTCCACCTCATCTGGGTCCTCCACCTCCGCCCCAAGCCTGCCTGGTCAGGCCACCAGCGTTCTCACTGCGCAGAAGGAATCCCGCACCCCTCATTACTATGCTAGCAGCAGAGCGCAACGGCATCAGGAGGTCTTTAGCTTGACATGTCTTGGAAATAGGAGTCACACAGCGGATGAGTTGTGGGCAGCTCTGGAGACTGAGTTTAATAAATGGTTGTCTCCACTCAACCTGCAGCCTGGTAAGGCCGTGTGTGACAATGCTGCAAACCTGGGTGTGGCCCTTCGCCTGGGCAAGGTGACACACGTGCCTTGTATGGCTCACGTGTTGAAGCTTGTTTCCCAGCAATTTTTAACACACTATCCCGGCCTAGATGGCCTTCTGAACAGGGCACGAAAACTGTCTGCTCATTTCCGCCATTCAACCACCACTGCTGAGCGACTTGCATCGCTGCAGACGTCTTTCGGCCTGCCGGTTCATCGCCTGAAATGCGATGTGGCGACACGCTGGAATTCGACTCTTCACATGTTACAGCGACTGTGGCAGCACCGCCAAGCCCTGGTGCAATACGTCATGACGTATAGCCTGGGCCAACAAGATGCAGAGGTAGGGCAGATCACCCTGATGGAGTGGTCTCAGATCAAGCACCTATGCACCCTTCTGCAAAGTTTCAAAATGGCGACGAATATGTTTAGCGCTGAGAATGCCATTATCAGCATGACAATTCCAGTCATTTACATGCTGGAGCACACGCTAAACACTATTCGGAGTCAGGGGGTGGGACAACAGGAAGGGGAGGAACTACAGGAGGATTCATATGCGCAAGACACAACAACATCACCAAGGTCCAGACGTTCATCATCACCAACGCGGCAGGCATGGGACCATGGGGGACAGGGATCAATAAGGGCGCATGATAGCAGGCGAAATGTTGAGGAAGGTGCAGGAGAACATGAAGAAATGGAGGACGAACTGTCCATGGACATGGAAGACTCAGCGGATGAGGGAGACCTTGGTCAAATTTCAGTTGAAAGAGGTTGGGGGGAGATGTCAGAGGAAGAAAAAATGGTTAGCACCTCTATGCCACAAACACAGCGTGGACTTGGTCCGCATGGCTGCGCAAGACACATGAGTGCCTTCTTGCTGCACTACCTCCAACATGACCCTCATATTGTCAAAATTAGAAGTGATGATGACTACTGGCTTGCCACACTATTAGATCCCCGGTACAAGTCCAAATAATGTGACATAATTCCAGCCATAGAAAGGGACGCACGTATGCAGGAGTATCAGCAGAAGCTGTTACTCGATCTTAGCTCGGCTTTTCCACCAAACAACCGTGCAGGTGCAGAGAGTGAATCTCCCAGTTGTAACTTGACAAACATGGGACGGTCTCGTCATCTTCAACAGTCTACCCGTACCAGTAGCACCGTATCTGGTGCTGGTAACAGCAATTTTATTGAATCTTTTCATAATTTTTTTAGACCCTCCTTTGCAAGGCCACCAGAGACAACAAGTCTGACACATAGTCAACGGCTGGAGAGGATGATACAGGAGTATCTCCAAATGAACATCGATGCCATTACTTTGCAAATGGAGCCTTGCTCATTTTGGGCTTCAAATCTTGAAAAATGGCCAGAGCTCTCTACTTAGAGCTCCTTGGAGATTTTGTCGTGTCCAGCTGCCAGCGTTGTCTCTGAACGTGTCTTCAGTGCTGCTGGGTGTGTGCTGACAGATAAGCGCACGCGTCTGTCCAGTGACAATGTGGACAGACTAACGTTCATCAAAATGAACAAGTCATGGATCCACAAGGAATTTACTACCCCTGTGTCATCCTGGGGAGAGTAAATGCTTGTGGATTTTGAATGTGCTTGATGCAAATCTAAGCTGGGATCAGGAAAGACTTTGCTACCTACCCCGGTGTCATCCTGGGGACGGTTAAGAATGGCGTATTTTTGAATGTGCTTGATGCAAATCTAGCTGTGAAGTGTACAACTGGGGCACAAGTGCTGCCACTGAAGGGGTGGGTGTGTGTGGGGCCCAATTTTTGGAAAAAAGGGAGACTCCGCTTGGAGTAACCCTTGCTTACATTGTTTTTAAAAATGATCCAAGATGCACAGAGCTGGGATCAGGAAAGACTTTGCTACCTACCCCGATGTCATCCTGGGGACGGTTAATTATGGCGTATTTTTGAATGTGCTTGATGCAAATCTAGCTGTGAAGTGTACAACTGGGGCACAAGTGCTGCCACTGTAGGGGTGGGTGTGTGTGGGGCCCAATTTTTGGAAAAAAGGGAGACTCCGCTTGGAGTAACCCTTGCTTACATTGTTTTTAAAAATGATCCAAGATGCACAGAGCTGGGATCAGGAAAAACTTTGCTACCTACCCCGATGTCATCCTGGTGACGGTTAAGTATGGCGTATTTTTGAATGTGCTTGATGCAAATCTAGCTGTGAAGTGTACAACTGGGGCACAAGTGCTGCCACTGAAGGGGTGGGTGTGTGTGGGGCCCAATTTTTGGAAAAAAGGGAGACTCTGCTTGGAGTCACCTTGCGGTGTTTTACATGATTTTAGAAGGGCGTGCCATGCCTATATCTGTGTCTCCTTCTCTTTTTCCTTGTCCTGCTCTTTTGTTTTCGCATGAGTATATGTCCTTGTCACTTTCCCATGTGTTTGTGTTGTATTGTGAGTTGTTTGTCACCTTTTGGACACCTTTGAGGGTGTTTTCTAGGTGTTTTTATGTGTTTGTGATTGCCTGCCATTGTTTCCTATGCGGTTCGAGTGGTTCGTCGAACGCTCGCCGAACCGAATTCGAATGAGACCTCCGTTCGGCGAACGAAACTCGAGCCGAACCGCGACCGGTTCGCTCATCTCTAGTGGTAACGACTAGGAATGTTTTTGTTATAATTTTTCACAATAAAAAAACACACAAATATTCTTGCTACTCCTTCATTTTTATGAGTGCCAAAGTTACCTCCCTATTCTGGTTATAGTTTTATTCAGAGCACCAGTCACATGGTTGAGCCAGGTTTATCTAAAGGGGGCTTTACACGGTAGCGATATCGGTACCGATATCGCTATCGTGCCTACCCGCCCCCATCGTTTCTGCGACTCGGGCATATCGTTGTCCGTCGCACACAAAATCGCGCTCCCCTGTCACACGGCTTACCTGCCCTGCAATGTCGCTCTGGCCGGCGATCCGCCTCCTTTCTAAGGGGGCGGGTCGTTCGGCTTCACAGCGACATCACACGGCAAGTGTCCAATAGAAGCGGAGGGGCGGAGATGAGCGGGACGTAAACATCCCGCCCACCTCCTTCCTTCCGCATAGCCAGTGCAGGCAGGTAAGGAGATGTTCCTCGCTCCTGCGGTGTCACACATAGCGATGTGTGCTGCCACAGGAACGAGGAACAACATCGCTAATTAGAAATAAATGATTTTTGGTGTTAGGACGACCTCTCCACGGCAAACGATTTTTGCCGCTTTTGTGATCGTTTTAGATTGCACAAAACTGTTACACGCTACGATATCGTTAATGACACCGGATGTGCGTCACAAACAACGTGACCCCGTCGATAAAACATTAACGATATTGTAGCGTGTAAAGCCCCCTTAATTCTTTATGCATAACTCTATGACTTTATTGTGTGAAACCGTGGTTCTAGTCAGTGAGCAAGAGGATGATCAAATTGTAGCAGTAGTACCAGAAACTATGGTGCAGCCTGCAGTAAAACTGTGTCTTGAAGTTAACTATACTGTACCGAAAATGATCAAGTGTTGTGCCCAAAGAATGATGTGTCAGAAATAATGTGCTTACTGTTAATAAAAGACTGTTGAAAAAGAAACCAGTATCTGTGTCATGACTCCCTATAGGGAAAATCCTGGTCTGCATGATGGCCTAGTCACAGGTATGGCTTGCACACACAAATACCACACACCCAGCCAGAAACATCACAACGCATCCCTTTCCCCTTGCTCTGTGGAGGTGTCCAGAGCGCGGACCATTGAAGGAGGACTGCCTAGGGGCAGAAGCACCCCCTCACCCACGACTACTGTCTCACGGCATCCACACAGTACCACAATATTAAGCGTAAAACTGTACAACTATTAAAAATTATGAATATAATTGCAATTTAGGAGGTATACCACAAAACTACACTCCCATTGATCTTTACCAGGCTAAGCTAGTTTTATCCTTTATATGGAATCATCTTTCTATTTTTTTTCCTTCACTTTTCTTGTTGAATTCTAGGAGCCATAGGTTTTGATTTTTTTTTAGCTGATTTAGATAAAAGAGGCTTTTTTTTACTTTGAAATGAATTGTATTTGTCGGCAGCACCATGTGGTATACAAAAAACTTATTAGAAAAAATGTATTAACTGTTTTTCGGAAGGAATATTCACCCTGCACTGTGTGTTCTGCTGCAGAACGCACCAGTGCTTCAAAGTAGGAGCGCAAACCAGTAGAGAGCTCAGGGGGTAGAGATGAGACGACCCGCTGAAGTTCAGCGGGTTCACCTGGACTTTAGGTAAAGTTCAGTTTGGGGCCCTGACTTGACCTGAACCCCACTGGAAGTCAATGATTCGGCAGGTCTGCTCTCCACCCACATGCAGGCAGTCATAAACAGAACACTTCCAAAGGAGGGTGGGCAGGGTTTTTCCACTTTTTTGTACACACTACATATGATAACGCTGTTATTAACCCTGGTGAGAGCTATTCAAACACTGCATGCAGCTGCCACTGGGCTGAGCTTTCAGGGTAGTTCCTCAACAGTGCTTCCATCAAGTGCTTTGCATACATAAAGAACCTGAACTCTAAAATTGAACACTGATTTTTTTCGTAAAGTCTGTTCAGTACAACACTGAACTTTACTATTTGGCTTCACTCATCTCTAAAGAGACCATGTAACCGCATTACCTCCCTCAGTAACAAAAGATTTCTTATGGTGCTGTCACCTCCACATTCTGAGTGCATAGAGGAGAAGTACAGATCTTGAATTAAGATAAAAAGGGTAGACTATTAGGCCGGGGTCAGAAGAGCATATGGCATCCAATGCGATAAAATCGGATGTGATATATTAATTGTGCCGCCCCCACGCCTGTAGCAGCTTGGCTGCTTGGATCCGGACACGCTGTGTGGCTTGAGGGATCCTCCGGACCCGGGGGTCACGCGGACATGCCAAATGAAAAGGGGGATGTAGTTGTATGGGCTTGGCCGTATTCAGTTCGTGACGCCACCCACGGTGTGTAGTGAAGTGGAACACCACCGCTGCTGTTCTGGGACACCCGGGGGAGATGTAGTGGCAGCTGGATGTTAACCCCTCCGTGAGTAGGGATGGTTGCTCCGGGACCTAGTGTCTCTGTGCAGGGTATGGCGATGGCAGGGGCCTGCGAGCCCGGACGTACCAGGGGGTGTTTGGTTACTCACAGTTAAATGAATCACACGAGTCTTTTGGTAAACCAAGGTACCTGGTGGCAGCGGCACCATATATCGTTACAACGACGGGGGTGGGTGCATCGCATGCAACATCGTTAGCAATCGCTGAGAACAAATAGGTTTGGAGGGCATTTTGGAGCAAAGTGAAATAGATACTTTTATGCTGAGCATAATTATTAGAGAAAAATAAAAGTTTTGTTTATTTGAATGCAGGTTTTTTGGGCACGAGGATTTTATTAAATTCTGGGACACTTTATTTTCCCCAGTCCTAATGTAATACAGCTCATACAGACATACCAAGGGGTTTTTTTTACTCTTCAATTAAACTCTTCTAAGCTTATTCTTCGTTTATTAAAGTAAAGAAAAAAAAAGTCCCTCTAAGGTGTCCCCTGTAGCCTGACACTTCCATACACAGACACTCTGGTGGTGGCTATTTTTTTAAAATACATATGTTGATTGATTGATATCTTGATTTATCATTTTTGGTTGTTTTGAAGTCTCTTATTTTTTGTCTTGAGGCATTCACAGACATTCAAAATGAAGCATGTGATTCATGAATTGAAAATCAAAAGGGAAGATTTGCGCCAAATTTTTCATCTTTTTAAAAAGTCTTGTTTAAAGAAACAGAAAAAAACATCTGGAATCACTAAACTCCACCCACAAAGCGGAAAAAACAGGCGAGCACATGTAAAATAAAACTTCAAAAAAGGCACAAATAGAATAATTGGGCGCAAACAAAAATGGCACAAAACTACACAAACAACTAATGCAAAAGCAATAATCAAATGGGGCCAATATTCGTAATATGTGATCAACAACAAGTAAGTGTAAAGTGTATACAATACGCTATACTACAATGGCTTGGTAAACTAGGGAATCTGACATAAAAGTACTTTTGGAACGAGAGGAGAGATGTTTAGACATGATAAATAGAGATGATCGAATACCCTAATATTCGATTCGACGAATATCCGGCAAATACCTCGCTGATATTCCACTATTCGCGAATATTTGACCCCCAATGTAAGTCTATGGGAAACCAGAATAATTTTACGTTGGACACATGTGACCTGTGGTGACAGAGGAAAAGGCTGAAATCGATGAGAAAAGGCTGCAACAGTATGGGCACAGCCTGTAGAAGGTGCCTGACTGTATTTCTGGTGTCTTGGAATAACGTGCTCAGAGCAGAGCGGCGTTTACGTAGTCGCCAGAACAGCTCTCAGACCAAAGTAAAAGAGGGGAAATTGCTAAGAAACAGTTTCTAGTGTCTAATCACTGTAATAAAATGTCAAATCAAGCCCCGACCTCCAAAAAAAACACTTTAGCATATGTTCACACGTTTCGTTTTTACATTTTTCCTTCTTTTTTGATTAGAAAGGGCTGTAACTTATACATTATATTAGTGTCTGTCTCACACCTCCTTTTTTGGGACATATTTGACAGCACTTTAAAAGGTCAGCTACAATGGCCCTCTAATCAAATGTACGAAGGGCCAGTGGCTGTCCTCAAATCTCCGACTTCTTAGGACTCTGAGGTGGGCCCTGTAACATACATTGGGGAAGGATGGCAGTCATTTGTAGTTTTCTGCGTCCCCTATATCATTAGTGTGAAAGTTGGAATACATACTCCATAGCACTTTACAATGCTATTGCATATGTGGCCATTTGGGTGTTGGCCTTGCCCCCCTCCTCCTCCTCCACCAACACCACTGGCTAAAGTGGCCCTCTATTGAAATTCTATTAAAATGATTCAGTAATGTATATTTTGTGGACAAATGAACGCCACGCTGGGACATCGAAGCTGATGTTGTTTATGATGATTGCATCTAACCAAAAGCAGGTTGGGAGCAGGAGACATCATCGCCTGATTCCTAGACCGCAGTTTGTGAAGCATGCAGCACCGTGGAAGTGGCAGTTGTTTCACTCTTGAAATCAGGCTTTATTCCACTAGCTAACACCAAGGATTTAAAAAAAAATCAGTTTCCCCAGGGGAAAATGGTTCAAACACCATGTAGCACAGCATCAAAAGGTACTCCTAATAGCTCTCAACAGCTTTTTTTTAAAAATTGGTAGGATTTGCAA
This sequence comes from Anomaloglossus baeobatrachus, assembly GCF_048569485.1. Classification (NCBI taxonomy): domain Eukaryota; kingdom Metazoa; phylum Chordata; class Amphibia; order Anura; family Aromobatidae; genus Anomaloglossus; species Anomaloglossus baeobatrachus. Next base: position 124,342,461 of record NC_134360.1, read on the forward strand.
TAGAGCATAACATGCCAAGGAGTTTAATACATTCAGTTCCCCTAGGGTGTGATAGTTCAGACACCATGTAGCACTTTCCGTGGATAGTCGTATGCGAGTATCTGTTATTATTGACCCCGCTGAGCTGAAAACAGGCTCAGACAAAACACTCGCAGCAGGGCAAGCTAACACTTCCAAAGCGTATAAGGCGAGGTCTGGCCAGGTGTTGAGCTTGGAAACTTAATAGTAAAATGGAACTGTAGACTCTGAAAGAACGCTGATATGGTCACCTACATAGTCTCTCACCATCTTACTTAAGTGTTCCCTCCTTGTCATAGTTCCCCCAAACGGTATCGATTGGAAGTTGACGGTTTGTGGAAAATGGACCAGTTTTGGCTCATTAGTCCCCCGCCTGTGTTGCTCCTACTATACGTAGCCCTCTCTTGTAATCCTGTTGCGTGAGATGACACACTACCTCTGAAGCTAGCATGATCTAAGGGTAATCGTTTCATCAACTGCTCCACTACAGCCCTCTTGAATGTTTCCGTAGTACAATTCTTATTTGCCTCAACAAGTAGCGAAGCGAAATTTTCTTTGTAGCATGGGTCAAGGGAGGTACATAACCAGTATTTGTTGTCTACCCAAATGTGGACTAGCCGACAGTCATGAGAAAGGCAGTGTGACATGAACTGTGCCATGTGTCCCAGACTCCGAACTGGAAACCTTTTTGTCACTGCTAAGAATACATTCTGTCTCCCTAAAACGCCTCTCCTCCTCAGTCTCTCCCTCCTCCTCCTGCTCCTCCTCATGCCATCCATGCTGAACAGCCCTGAAGCTTGGGCTGTCAATTCCTTGGTTACCAACTTCAAAGCATTCCTATTCTTCATCATCCTCATCTTCATGATGCTGACCAAAGGTGGCCTGTTGGCCGAGGTTGTGCAGATTAATAGCAACCATTGTGAAGTTTGGATCCACAGACACCTCGGGTGCATTAACACTTTGGTCAGTCAGACCATCCAGAGAGCGTTTAAATAAACAAATCAGTGGAATGGTAATGCTGATAAGAGCATCATCACTGCTCACAATGTTCGTACAGTAATAAAAATTTTTCTAGGACCTGACAAATGTCTGCAATCCACACCCACTCTGCAGTAATTATGTCTGGCAGCTGCGTCTGACGGGCATGTTCCAGCTGGAATTGGGATACTGCTCTCTGCTGCTCATGGATCCTGGCCAGCATATGATAGGTTAAATTCCATCTCGTAGGGAGGTCACATATTAGTCTGTGACGAGGCAAGTGTAAGCACTGTTGCAGCACTGCCAGGCCAGCAAAAGAGGGAGATGACTTTCGGAAATGGGCGCTAATACGTCGTACCTTGGTAAGTAAGTTTGGTATCCCAGGATATTTTTTGAGAAAGTGCTGAACTACTAAATTTACAATGTGGGCCATACAAGGAACGTGTATAAGCTTTCAAAGCTTTAAAGCTGCCACCAGATTATGAACATTATCGCACACTACCATTCTTAGATGGAGGTCCAACGGCGCAAGCCACTCATCTGTCTGCTCAGTTATTGCTTTCAAAAGCTCAGGTGCCATGTGCGATTTGTCGCCAATACAGATGGGCTTCAGTAGAGCGTGTTGTCACTTAGCCGAGGAAGTGCTGCTGAGATCCCAGCTGGGGAATGATGTCGACAGTTGGTCACCGGCGGATGTTGAGGAGGATACACAGGAGCCAGATGAAGAGTAGGAGGAGGAGGGAGTTGTTGCTGTGTAGGAGGCTACTGAAACTGTGATTGAAGTGGGGCCCGCTATTCTGGGTGTGGGAATTATATGGGATGTTGCCGGCTCAGACTCCATACCTGCCACCACCAGGTTCACCCAGTGTGCCGTCAGTGAGATGTAGCATCCCTGTCCACTTCCGCTTGTCCATGTGTCTGTGCTTAAGTGGACCTTCCCTGTTATAGCATTGGTGAGAGCCAGTTTGATGTTTAAGGACACGTGATTGTGGAGCGCGGGGACGGCACAACGAGAAAAATAGTGGCGGCTAGGCACAGAGTACCGATGTTCTAATACCGCCAAAAGGTCGTGTAAGGCCTCTGTTCCCACAAGCCAATATAGCAACATCTCAAGGGCTATCAATCGTTCAATGTGTGCAGTTATGGTTTCTGCCCTTGGGTGAGTAACGGGGTATTTTCGCTTCTTTTCGATGGTCTGTGGTATGGATAACTGATCGGAACGCTGGGACACCGAAGCGGATGTGGTCGTTCATGATTGAGTTTGGCCAACATCAGGTTGGGAGAAGGAGGCATCAGCGCCACCTTCTTGCACACCAGTTTGGGAAGCAGGCAACCCAGGGGAAGTGGCAGTGTTTGAGTCTAGAAATCATGTTTTTCACCTAGAGCTTTCAACCACCTAGTGGTGTGCTTGGCTAACATATGGTTTCTCATGCTGGAGGTGCTCAAGCTGGAAGTATTTCTGCCTCTGCTAAGCTTGGTCTGACAGATTTGACAAATGGCAACCATTTCGTCCGAAGGACTCTTGGAAAAAAACTCCCACACAATCGCACCACGGACACTTGGATTCTGAGATGGCACAGGTGGTGCACGGACCCTTGGACTTTGAGATGCCACAGGTGGTGGTGTCATGTGCACAGTTTGTTGAACTCTGGCAGTGGTCAAAACCCTATCTCTTACAGCCTTTTGCTTACTATGGGCACATGCTCCTCTGCACTGCTGCTCTCGCAATCTATGTCACCCATCCATGTTGGATCAGTTACCTCATCATCGAGCAGGTCGTCTTCAAATTCCTGAAGGTCAACATCTTCGGTAATGGAGGTTTGAGGCTGACCTGAGGGCAAATGTGTCTCATCATCCTCCAACACTTCCACACTTCTGATTGCCCAGCATGTTACAGACAACAACATAGCTTTCTTCTAGCCTTGGGTGCTCAAAGATCTGTGCATCACCATGGCCTCATCTGCGTTGGTGGTGGTGCACGGTGAGAGGCAAGAAAGGTCAAAGGGTCCCGTAAGCAATTCCTCAGAGCAACCTGCTTTGTGGTCATATGTTTCCTTAGAATACTGATGTGAGGAAGGAGGACCAGGCTGAGGATTCTATGTCCCAGCCTCTGGGCTACTGAAGTCTGTCTGTGTGGACCCTTGGGATTTGCTACTCGACAAGTAACTGGAGGCATTTTCTGCTAGCCAACTCGTTACCTGTTCGCACTATTCATGGTGCAAGAGTGGTTTCCCACGTGGACAAGAAAATTGGAATAAGAAGGGAAAGGTAGATAAAGCAGAAACCTTTTTTTTTTGCTCGGTCACACTGCTTGGGCGACCACCACTGTCACTACACCTCGTCCACGGTCCTTATGTGACGCCCTGGACTAGTCAGGTAGTCACATACATAACAACATACACACCCCCCACCCTAGACAGTTACAACAGTCAATCAAAAACCCTGGTTGCCTCTCTCCAGGGTCTGATGTCCACACCAGGTGGGGCGGAGCCAGGTGGTTGGCCCCACCCACCGAGGAGTTCACAGGCCTGGAGGCGGGAAAAGTGTCAGTTTAGTTTGGGAGGTGAAAGTGAGAGGTCACGAAACTGCAGGTGTCTGGGTCGGAGCCCAGGCACTGACAGCAAGGTTGGCAGATGGTGGTGGCCATCTGCAGGAGTTGGTGGAACTCTGCAAAGCCGTAAGGACCGGGGTCGGGCGTTGGCCCGCCGATACTGAACCGGGGAATGAAGTACAGCTAAGCACACAGGCAGGGCCATCGGACCCCGACCAGGCTTGGAGCCGCCGTCAATAGTCAAATCCGAGTGTGACAGGAACCCCAGGGGTTTCCCAACAACCAAGTCCCGACAGAAGGCAACAGTCCACACCGTGAGGATATACAGCCACCGCCACAGGCTAGAGATCCAAGGGCCAGCGTCTGCGGGCAAAACGGGCTCCTACGGCACCTATACGCCGGGGAACGGACTACCGGTGGGCAACCACAGGAGTTAGAACATTTCTAACAGGTGCAGGGAAAGACAGCCACCATCAGCCGTCCAGGGAGAGCACAACAACAACACTGCAGCCGGCTGCGGGACTCGTCCATCCGGCCGTTTTGGTTTACCAGAGACTCTGTCAGTGATTGTCTGAGTGAGTACACCAGTGCCGTCCGGCACCGCGCCGCGCAGTCCCTGAACCCCAGCCATCCAGCCTCCCCGTTACACCACCGGGCCCCGGAATCACCAACCCCCTACCCACGGAGGGGACAACATCCTGGCTGCTCCCTACCACCTCTCCCGGGATCCCCGTTATCAGCAGCGGTGGTGCCATCATCACCACGTCCCGTGGGTGACGTCATGAACAATCTCCCCAAACAAACCATCCCTTTTCACTCACGGGTGAGGAGCGCTGCTCGAGTCCCCGGGTCCGGCCCACCGCTTGAGCCACCGAGCAGCAGCAGCCCCGAACCCGAGCGCGGCGAGCGCGTCCCCTCCGCCCGCGACAACTTGGCGCCGTGAACAGGATAGAACCAATCTACCTACCGGTAGAAGTGCGCCTTGCAGTCCCCGCCGGCGGTGTCCGGCCGAAAAATTTGAAGCGCTGCCATCTTTGGCGCAAAGATTTCCTGCTCGAGCGTCTTCCCCGAGCAGGGAAGGCGCGAAAGCAAAGCCCCGCCCCCAAAGCGGAAGTGCTAGAAAGAACCAAGGGGGGACGAGAAAAAGATGTCTGCGCCCGACGGAGCCGTTGGAGGAGTGGCGGTCGGAGCCGCAGCAGTGCCCGCAGATGGAAACGGGGTAGCCCGTGCTCTGGCTGCAAGAGCGGGGGAGGCCGCGGGCCCAGCAGTCGCCCAGGTAATGCCGTTCTCCCTGCCCTATGTGCCCGGTGCTACCTGGCTGCCGCAGTACGATGGGAAGCCTTTGCAGGTGTTCCGGAAAATGATTAGCCTGGTCCTCGATTTATATCCTTTGACTGACAGGCAACGGGCAGCGGTAGTGCTAGGGCAGCTAACCGGCGCGGCTGACCAGGAGACGGAGACCTGGATCGATGCGGACCGGGCCTCAGTGACTACCATTTTTGAGAAACTGCAAATCGCTTTTGAGACCCGCACGGAAGCGGAATTGCGGTGCAGTTTTATCAGTGTCCACAGCGGCCTGCGGATATTATAAGAGACTATGCCCTACGCCTGCAAACAGCCCTCCGTACGCTGAAGCGGGTGGACACTATTAACGATGCGGACAGCAATAAGATGCTAGTGGAACAATTCCCGCAAGGGCTGGGGTCTGCGGAAGACCGCAAGCAGCTATGGCTGTGGGCCCTGGAACACCCCAATCTGGACTTTGCAGTATTGAAGGAGCGGGCCATCAAGGCCCTGCAGGCCCCAACGCCAGACGCTCCTGAGGCGGCCCCATGGCCGGCTGAAACCGCTCCCATCACGGTGGCACCTCCTCTCCCGGCTCTACCGGCCCCTGCAGCGCCCATCGGGATGATGGAGGAGCTAGCTGCCCAGGTCCGCCGCATGGATGGAGACCTAGCCAAGATCCTCGCCGCACTCCAGCTTCCGATGAGAGTCAAGCCCCCAGGGAGGATCCAGCTCCAGTATGCAGTATGGGCCTCCTATTTGTTACAGGTGCAGCAAGCCTGGCCACTACTCTAGGCGATTCCCGTTAAACGAGCAACCCCTGGGGCCAAGGGCCAATCCTCAGGAGTAGACACCAATGGCCCCCCCGACTGGCGAGACCGGTACGTCGGAGCTTGCCCCATCATCCCCCTGGCAGTGGACGGTATCCCGCTCATGGTCCTCTTGGACACAGGATCATAGGTAACCACTATACCAGCAGTATTGGAGTACTGACGAACTTGCCCCCTCTGATGATAGCTTGACCCTTGTCGCAGCCAATGGACTCCCCCTAACCCAAGTGGGATACAAACAAGTGACCCTGACCGTGGGACGTGCGGAGCTAAAGAACCAGGGGATGATTGTGGTGATGAATGAACCCAGTGACCATAACCCAAAAGTAATCCTAGGGACCAATGTGATGGAGCATTGTATGAGTAAGGTGCTGAGTCTGTTGCAGCAATTGGCCGCCATAGCAGGAGGAGGCCGACAGAGGGCTGTGCAGCGTGAGATCCGGGCCCTCCTATATCGGCAACAAGTGAATTCAACTGGTGGAGAGATTGGTTGAGTAAGGGTGATGGATATGGCCCCCTTGGTAGTGCTACCCCGAAGCGAGATGATGATTTGGTGCAGGGCAGCAGTAGGCCCTCAGGGGCGCAACTACCTGGCGATGGTGGAACCCACGCCTTCCGAACATTGGCCCACGGTGATGGTGGCCAGAGGGGTGGTTGACGTCAAAAAGGGGAGAGTGCCTGTAAGAGTACTGAATTGTGGAGAGGAGGAAGTTAGGCTTCCCCGTTACGCTACCCTTGCCAAGTTGCTCACCCTAGACCCTCACACCATTCACAAAGCCTCCCCTCCTACCTCAGCATCCCCTGCCAGTAACCATATACCCCCTGTACAGTTAGAGGAGTGGTGCCAGGAACTACATGTAGGCACCGAAGCCATGCCCACGCATCACAAAGAGGGGGTATTCAGGGTAGTGCAAGAGTATGAACAGGTTTTCAGCAAGCACCCATTAGATTTCGGGAGGATTAAAGGGGTTCAACACCATATACCTACAGGCATACATCCACCCATTAAAGAAAGATATAGGCCCATCCCGCCAGCACATTATCAATGCGCCAAAGACATGTTGAGGAACATGAAGGAGGCATGGGTCATTTGGGATAGTTGTAGTCCCTGGGCAGCCCCACTGGTGCTGGTGAAGAAGAAGGATGGCACCATGAGAATGTGTGTGGATTACCGGAAGATCAACCAGATAACGCATAAAGATGCCTATTCTCTCCCCCGTATCGAAGAGTCGCTAGCTACGCTGAGAACTGCTAACTTCTTGTCTCCCCTTGAACTTACCAGTGGATACTGGCAGGTGGCGATCGCACCAGAGGACCGTGAGAAGACTGCATTCGCCACTCCCATGGGACTCTGCGAGTTTAACAGCATGCCGTTCGGGCTGTGCAATGCCCCTGGAACCTTCCAACGGCTCATGGAGTGTTGCCTGGGACATCTCAATTTCGAAACGGTCCTGCTGTATCTAGACGATGTGATCGTATACTCCCAGACGTACGAGGCCCACCTGGAACATCTGGCTGAAGTGTTCGCGTTTCTAGCCAAGTATGGGATGAAACTGAAGCCCTCCAAGTGCCACCTACTGAAGCCTAGGGTACAGTACCTCGGACACATGGTGAGCGCAGAAGGTGTCGCCCCAGATCCCGAGAAGATCACTGTTATCCAGGACTGGCCGAGACTGACCACAGTGAGAGAGGTGAGACAGTTCCTGGACCTGGTGGGCTACTACCGTCGCTTCACCAAGGGGTACACGAAGATGGCCACCCCCATGCAAGACCTCCTCGTGGGACAGACCAAGGGTGGCAGGTCCCCTGGATCTCCATTTGTGTGGGAGAAGAGGCATGAGGAGTCCTTTCACCAGCTGAAGACGGCCTTGATGGGAGAGGAGATCCTGGCGTACCCCGACTATAGCCTCCCGTTCATCCTCTACACCGACGCCAGCAATGTTGGCTTGGGAGCAGTCCTGTCCCAGGTCCAGAACGAGCGAGAAAAGGTGATCGCCTATGCCAGCAGAAAACACCGGCCCACGGAAAGGAACCCCGAAAATTACAGCTCCTTCAAGCTTGAGTTCCTGGCCCTTGTGTGGGCAATCACCGAGAGGTTTCGACATTATCTCGCAGCGGCAAAATTCAAGGCTTACACGGACAATAATACGTTGACCCATCTGGACATGGCCAAACTGGGCGCTCTGGAACAGCGGTGGGTGGCCAGGCTGTCTAATTATGACTTCACTATCAAATACAGAGCCGGCCGCAAGAACACCAACGCGGATGCGTTGTCCCGGATGCCCCACCTGCCGGATGGGGGGTCGGAAGACGATGACTTCGAAGAAATTGAGCTGCCCACGTTCCATCGGGACCGTCGAAAAACTACATGTCAAACAACAACAGGCGAACCTGGACTTGCTACCCAGTCAGGGATGGCGAGAAGCCCAAGACCAAGCGGCTGCCGTCCAATTGGTCAAGACCATGATTGAACAAGGCTCCTCCGGAATGGATCCGGCAGCGTTCCCTGAGGCCCAGCGGCTGTGGAAAGAATGAGTTCGGCTGTACCTGCACGAGGGCAAGCTGTATCGAGGGCTGATCAACCCAAAGACTCACAAGAAAGTTCGTCAGCTGGTGGTCCCTCAGGCCAGCATGCCCAAAGTCCTACGGGCATATCACGATGGCGCCGGGCATTTCGGCTGGAAGAAGCTGGAGATGTTGCTGAGAGCGGTTCTATTGGAGTGGGATGCGAGAGTCTGTGGAGGCTTGGTGCCGAGAGTGCGGCCCCTGTGCGCTAAGAAGGAAGGATGAAGTCAGCCAAAGAGCCCCTCTACAGCTGATCATCACCCATCAACCACTGGAGTTGGTTGCCATGGACCACGTCAAGCTTACACCCAGCCGGAATGGATATACCTATGCCTTGGCCATCGTGGACCACTACTCCAGGTTCATGGTGGTTCATCCAGTCAAAGATTTGACCGGCCGTACTGCAGCCAGGGAATTCCAGGCCTACTTCTGTCGACCGCACGGATACCCGGAGAGGGTACTTATGGACCAGGGTTCAGCCTTTGAAGCCGAGGTATTTCAAGAATTCTGCCAATTGTATGGTTGTAAGACGATCAGGACCACGCCATACCATGCCCAGACTAATGGGATGTGTGAGAAGATGAACCACCTGGTCCTAGATCTCCTCAAGGTGATACCGTTGGAAGAACAGAACCTGTGGCCAGAAAAGCTGCCTGACCTGGTAGACATGTACAATAACATCCCTTGTAGTTCTACCAAATTCACCCCGGCGTATCTGATGAGAGCCCGACCGGGCCGGCTGCCGGTGGACTTAGAAATGGGCTTGGAAGCTCCTGAGGCCCTTCCTTCGACTGCTGGCTGGGATACTCGGCGGCAAATCCAATACCGACAAGTCCAGGAGTATGTGGAGAAGAATCTCGGTCAGAGCCAAGAGAAACAAGCGCAACGCTTCAATAAACGAGCGTCAGCCGTCCCCTTTGAGCCGAGAGATGTCGTGCTGAAGCGGAAGAGACGGACCCATAAGCTGGATGACCAGTGGGAAAGGAACCCGTATGTCATACAGCCCACTGAATGGGAGAATGAGAAGGCTTATCTGATCAGTCGCGACCAGGGGAGGACTGCCACTATGGTTTCCAGGGACCACCTGAAGAAATGTCCTCACCCCTTGAGAGTGACAACAGAAGTTCCGGTTCCTATGCCGAGCGGGGAAAAGGAGAAGAAGGTGATCCACACAGTGATGGGTGATTTTCCAGCAGACTGACCTATGCAAAACGGTGCGGTGATTGTTCCGGTGATAATGTTCCCACAAAACGTGGAAGAAATGGAGACGGAAACGCCAGCCAGTGAGCCGCTCGAACAAGCACCCAGGGACGCACCTACACCCCCTCCCCTTGGGTCTCCACTCGCCATACCTGCCATAGGGGAAGAGGAACTGACTGTCTCCTCTGTCCCCTTGCCCTCCACTGATGACATTGGGCCCAGAAGGTCCACACGCCCCAACCTAGGTCGATCCCCACTTAGGTCCAGGGAAACTACCATCTAGGGGTGCCGTATGTTAATTGTGTAAATAGCTGAATGAATGACCGTTGAATCAACACAAATCAAACCGAAGTTTATCACCTGATCAGCAACCAGTGATTATCCCGGCCGTTGCCGGCAAGTTGTCCCCGGAGGGACTCTATGTGTTTTACCGCCCACATGAGAAACTGCTCATGAACATGGCCGAGAACTAGCAGGCCACCCATGAACTTGTAGGTTTGTGAATAGTTTGTGGGCTGGTTTTCCATTTTCCGTGCCGCCTCTGGAGAGGCAGATTGGAGGAAGGGCCCGCAGCAGAGCAGGCTGGGGCCCGGCCACCACTTGGACCGGTGGCCATCCTCCGGGGGTCAGGGGTCCCCCCTGGACGTGGGGTCCCCTGAAGTGACAGCCGGGTGTGAGATACCGTACCCGTTCCCGCTCGGGTAAACTGGACCTGGACTGAGGTAAAGGGGTGCTGCCTGTTTCTTAGGGGCAGCACCAAGGTTTAGGTTATTTGAGTGGGGGAGCGGATGACCACAAACCCGTCCGTATTAATAAAAATGTTTACCGTTTGAAACGTTGAAGCACCGTGCCTCCCGTAATGGAAGATTTCTAAACATACTTATGTTGAATGTTTTACATGTTAACTTATCTTTTGCAGAAACAAAAATAAAACCGGTGATGGACGGGCAGCCCGCGGACGGTCTGCATTTTACCAAGGGGGAGTGTGACGCCCTGGACTAGCCAGGTAGTCACATACATAACAACACATGGACAAGAAAATTGGAATAAGAAGGGAAAGGTAGATAAAGCAGAAACCTTTTTTTTTTGCTCGGTCACACTGCTTGGGCGACCACCACTGTCACTACACCTCGTCCACGGTCCTTATGTGATGCCCTGGACTAGTCAGGTAGTCACATACATAACAACATACACACCCCCCACCCTAGACAGTTACAACAGTCAATCAAAAACCTTGGTTGCCTCTCTCCAGGGTCTGATGTCCACACCAGGTGGGGCGGAGCCAGGTGGTTGGCCCCACCCACCGAGGAGTTCACAGGCCTGGAGGCGGGAAAAGTGTCAGTTTAGTTTGGGAGGTTAAAGTGAGAGGTCACGAAACTGCAGATGTCTGGGTCGGAGCCCAGGCACTGACAGCAAGGTTGGCCGACGGTGGTGGCCGTCTGCAGGAGTTGGTGGAACTCTGCAAAGCCGTAAGGACCGGGGTCGGGCGTTGGCCCGCCGGTACCGAACCGGGGAGCGGAGTGAAGCTAAGCACACAGGCAGGGCCATCGGACCCCGACCAGGCTTGGAGCCGCCATCAATAGTCAAATCCGAGTGTGACAGGAACCCCAGGAGTTTCCCAACAACCAAGTCCCGACAGAAGGCAACAGTCCACACCGTGAGGATATACAGCCACCGCCACAGGCTAGAGATCCAAGGGCCAGCTCCTGCGGGCAAAACGGGCTCCTATGGCACCTATACGCCGAGGAGCGGACTACCAGTGGGCAACCACAGGAATCAGAACATTTCTAACAGGTGCAGGGAAAGACAGCCACCATCAGCCGTCCGGGGAGAGCACAACAACAACACTGCAGCCGGCTGCAGGACCCGTCCATCTGGCCGTTTTGGTTTACCAGAGACTCTGTCAGTGATTGTCTGAGGGAGTACACCAGTGCCGTTCCGCACCGCGCTGCGCAGTCCCTGCACCCCAGCTATCCAGCCTCCCCGTTACACCACCGGGCCCCGGGATCACCAACCCCCTACTCACGGAGGGGACAACATCCTGGCTGCTCCCTACCATCTCTCCCGGGATCCCCGTTATCAGCAGCGGTGGTGCCATCATCACCACGTCCCGTGGGTGGCGTCACGAACAATCTCCCCAAACAAACCATCCCTTTTCACTACCGGGTGAGGAGCGCTGCTCGAGTCCCCGGGTCCGGCCCACCGCTCGAGCCACCGAGCAGCAGCAGCCCCTCCGCCCGCGACACTTACCGCTTCTTTTTCCCATTGTTTTGGTTTGATTATTTAAAGGTGAATACTGTAACGTGACCTTTTGTACAGGCAGTGGTACAACACTGATGCCGAGTGGTTAAACTTGTGTTAATAGTTCCCCACGATAATTGTCTCTGTAAGGGCTGCTTCTCACTTGCGAGTTTCTCGCAGTAGAGCAATGCGAGAAAAACTCGCATTGGAATCGGACACATGTTAGTCAATGATTCAGCTCGCATTTGCGATTTTTTTCTCAGTCCAAATTGGACCGAGAAAAAAATCGCAGCATGCTGCTTTTTTGCGAGTTTCTACTGCGAGTCTCTCCAATGCAAGTCTATGGGAGCGTGTAAATAATCGGATGTCACGGGACGGCACTCACACCATCCTAGTGACATTCGATTTTCTAAATACATTTCTCGCATGTTTCCTAAAACACTGGAAACGAGTGATGTCTCACAATGTCTGTCAATCACTATTCTCTGTCAGTCGGTCTCTCCCTCTCGGTCTCTATTCTCTCTCTGTCGGTCCGTCACTATCTCTGTCCCTCTCTCACAGTCTGTCGGTCAGTCTCCCCCCTCTCTCATACTCACCGTTCCCCAATCCCCGGCGCGGCGCTGCACGGCGTTCACACTGCTCCGGCGGCTTTTACTATTTTGAAAAAGCCGGCCGCTCATTAAACAATCTCGTATTCGCTGCTTTCCCTGCCCACCGGCGCCTATGATTTGTTGCAGTGAGACACACCCCCACACTGATTGACAGCTGTCTCACTGCAACCAATCACAGCAGCCGGTGGGCGGGTCTATACTGTGCAGTGAAATAATTAAATAATTAAATAAACCGGCGTGCGGTCCCCCCAATTTTAATACCAGCCAGATAAAGCAATACGGCTGAAGGCTGGTATTCTCAGGATGGGGAGCTCCACGTTATGTGGAGCCCCCCAGCCTAACAATATCAGTCAGCAGCCGCCCAGAATTGCCGCATACATTAGATGCGACAGTTCTGGGACTGTACCCGGCTCTTCCCGATTTGCCCTGGTGCGTTGGCAAATCGGGGTAATAAGGAGTTAATGGCAGCCCATAGCCATAAATTAATCATGTCAGGCGTCTCCCCGAGATACCTTCCATGATTAATCTGTAAGTTACAGTAAATAAACACACACACACCTGAAAAAATCATTTATTAGAAATAAAAAACAATAACAAATTCCCTGGTTCACAATTTAATAAGCCCCAAAAAGCCCTCCATGTCCGGAGTAATCCACGGACCTCCAGCGACGCATCCAGCTCTGCTGCATGAAGGTGACCGGAGCTGCAGAAGACACCGCCGCTCCTGTCAGCTCCACGCAGCAAATGAGGTGAGTAGCGCGATCAGCTGATCCAGTGACAGCGGGTAACCTCAGTGACAGCTCAGCTGATTGCGCTATTCCCTTCATTAGCTGCGTGGAGCTGACAGGAGTGGCAGTGTCTTCTGCAGCTCCGGTCACCTCCATGCAGCAGAGCTGGAAGCAACGCTGGACCATCTTGGATTACGCCGGACATGGAGGGCTTTTTCGGGCTTATTAAAGTGGTGAATGAGGATATATGTTTGTGTTTTTTATTTCTAATAAAGGATTTTTTTCAGGTGTGTGTGTGTTTATTTACTGTAACTTACAGATTAATCATGGAAGGTATCTCGTGGAGACGCCTGACATGATTAATCTAGGATTTAGTGGCAGCTATGGGCTGCTGCCATTAACTCCGTATTACCCCGATTTGCCAACGCACCAGGGTAAATCGGGAAGAGCCGGGTACAGTCCCAGAACTGTCGCATCTAATATATGCGGCAATTCTGGGCGGCTGCTGACTGATATTGTTAGGCTGGGGGGCTCCCCATAACGTGCAGCTCCCCATCCTGAGAATACCAGCCTTCAGCCGTATGGCTTTATCTGGCTGGTATTAAAATTGGGGGGGTACCGCACGCCATTTTTTTAAATTATTTATTTATTTCACTGCACAGTATAGACATGCCCACCGGCTGCTGTGATTGGGTGCAGTGAGACACCTGTCACTCAGCGTGGGGGCGTGTCTCACTGCAACCAATCATAGGCACCGGTGGGCGGGGAAAGCATGGAATACGAGATTGTTTAATGAGCGGCCGGCTTTTTCAAAATAGTAAAAGCCGCCGGAGCAGTGTGAATGCCGTGCAGCGCCGCGCCGGGGATCGGTGAGTATGAGAGAGGGCTGCTAACTTCAGTCACTCAGGGGATTAGCGGTCACCGGTGAGCACTTCACAGGTGACCGCTAATCAGGACGCGGCACAGACAGAGCCGCAGCATGACAATGAAGTCGGGTGAAGTTAACCCGAGTTCTTTCTGATCGTGCGGCTGTCTGTGTCTGCTGTCATCTGCCATTCAGCTCTGCTACATGGCTGTCTGTGTCTGCTGTCAGCGGACATGTAGCAGAGCTGAATGGCAGATGACATAGTAAAAAATATGCATTACACATGCATTACACACGCATTACGCACGCTAGTAAAATCATTAATTTATTCAGAAAAAGCATCGCACTTGCGTTGCACTCGGACCTAACGTGAACTAAAATCAGCTGAGTTTTTTTCAGCCCAGTCGGACCGATTTTACTCGCATAGATGTGTTTCCAGCCTTAGTCTAAAACCCGCAAGGTAGCTTTATTGGACAAAGTACCACTTGGAGGAGTCGACAAAGATGTTGTGAATGTCTTTCAGCCCTAAAAGAAAACAGGGTTTGACAACACTTTTATTTTAGTATTGGTTTTTGGCACTCAGACTGTGTTTTAGTAAGAGCAGGACACTATGTAGGTTCTGTAAGATAGGAAGACACCACTACCAGGATGCTAGTTTGGTGCTATGAAGGTATTTTGCTTCAGGCAGAAGTACAGCCACTAACACCGAGTATTAATTAAAAATTTGGTAGTACTGACACTGTGTTTTAGTAAGAGCAGAACACTATGTAAGTTCTGTAAGATATGAAGCCACCACCAGTATGCTAGGTTGCTGCTAGTAAGGTATTGAACTTCAGGTAGAAGTAGAGCCACTGACACCGAGTATTAATTAAAATTTTGGAACACTTAAGGGTACTTTACATGTTGCAACATCGCTAGCGATCTCGTTAGCAATGTAAAATTCTAGATCACAAGTGCGATCTTTTGAGATCGCACATAGGTCATTTTACGCATGTGCGATCTCGAAAGATCACACTTGCGATCTAGAATTTCACATTGCTAACGAGATCGCTAACGATCTCGCAGCATGTAAAGTACCCTTAAAACACTGTGTGTTAGTAGCAGCAGGCCACTATCTAAGTTCTGTAAGATATGAAGCAAACACCAGGATGCTATATATTATGGTATTTGGCTTCAGGCAGAACTACAGGCTAATCAATTAAGAAATAACGTCTGGAACACCAATTCTGAGTCTGAACTGGGTGCAAAAACCTAAAAAATCTACATTATATGGAGAGAAGGTATGCACACCAGTGACTATGTAAGGGGAATAAATGAAGAGCAGGAACTGCTGTGTGAATACTGACATGAAAAATCCAATATCTATATGTAAGAATGAAAATATGAAAATGGGATCTGCATTACTGCCATGAACTACAGGCTGTGACAGCATTTTTTTTTTTTTTAAACTTACATTTTATTTTTTGTAGTAGGGTACTATGGAGTTTATGTACGCTATGATGCCAACACAAGGACGCAACTGTACTGGTATGAATTGAGATAGTGGCTTACAGGCACTACACTACACCTGAACCCGTTGTTTTGTCAATTTTGGGACCTTTTTTTAGGAAGTTGTAATACCTATTCCTAGTAGAACACACACAAGGGATGTAGCAGTGCTAGGATTGTTGATTATTAGTAGCAGATGTCAGGACAGCTTTAAATCTCTCACTGCCTGTGAATAAGCTCTCCCTATATCACACACTGCAGTAACAGACCGTATGCAGCACTAATAAGAGGATTTTAGTTTTTGGCGGTTTAAAACAGGAACGGATCTCACTGAAAAAAGCAATGCACAACCACTGACCCTATAGCTTTTTCTGCAATTTCTTCACCTGCTAGCGCCTAATGCACACTATCTTCAGCCCTTAAAAGGACTATTTTGGATTTTGCAGCAGGAACGCTATATCAAACAACGCACTGCACTATGGCTATACCTGGTTCTACGATTTACACAGTCGCTAGCAGCTAATGCAAAATATCTTCAACCCTTAGAAGGACTATTATTAGTTGGATCTACTAACGCTCTCCCACACACAGTACAGTCTATCTACACCGGCAGTTCAGGAATGAATGCGTGCACATAAAATGGCGGCAGCCTTATATAGCCCCTATGACGCTGTGCGGCTAAGCCAATCATAGTAACACCACAACAAAGATGGCTGCGGCGTTACTGTGAGGGCAAGCAACGTCAGATGTAGAAATTGTCTGGAAAAAGGCGCCAGGAAGTCAGAAATGAATATGAAAGTATCGGAGCGAATACCATATTAGCCGTCGGATAGCGAATACCTCGAATACCCCATGAGCCGTCGGATACCGAATAGTGGCAAATACATTCACTCATCCCTAATGATAAACACTAGTGATGAGCGAGTACTAAAAAGCTCAGGTGCTCGAGGCTCGGGCGGAGCATCCCAAGATACTCGTGTACTCGGCCCGAGCACCGAGCATAATGTTATCCTATGGGAGACCCGAGTATTTTTATGAAATGACCCCCCGGCAGCATGTAGAAACCCTAAAAATGTCACAAAAGTCTCAGAAGAGTGCTCAAATGACATGGCAACAGCATGGGGAAGACCCCTTGAAGCATTTATCCCTCAAAAGTCACAGCTGTGAACAATTTTATCCGAGTTTTATGCCATTTTTACAGACTCGTCAGAAAACCTTCCAAAATGACACCAAAATGAATTTTCATGGCGGAAATGTCAAGGGCACATACCCAATAGTGAGATAGAGCTGGTGTATGTTACTTTTTGAGATTACATGAAAGATTTTACGTGAAAACATTGTGTGGCACTTCAATGTCCCTGAGAAGAGACGTACATGAAGGCCTCTTGAGTCTAATGTGCCCATTTTGAGGAAGTGAGTCTTTGTAGTATTTTCCTTTGCCAGGGAAGTCCAAAATTGTGAGGTTCACCAATGCCCCTGCATACAGACGTGCATGATGGCCTGTAAACCTGAAGTGCCCATTGTAAGGAAGTGGGTCTATTGTAGTATAGCCCTTTGGCAGGGCAGCCAAAAATTGTGAGTCTCCACATTGTCCCTGGATAGAGACGTGCATGAGGGCCTGTAAACCTGAAGTGCCCATTGTAAGGAAGTGAGTCTATTGTAGTATAGCCCTTTGGCAGGGCAGCCAAAAATTGGGAGGCTCCACATTGTCCCTGGATAGAGACGTGCATGAGGGCCTGTAAACCTGAAGTGCCCATTGTAAGGAAGTGGGTCTATTGTAGTATAGCCCTTTGGCAGGGCAGCCAAAAATTGGGAGGCTCCACATTGTCCCTGGATAGAGACGTGCATGAGGGCCTGTAAACCTGAAGTGCCCATTGTAAGGAAGTGGGTCTATTGTAGTATAGCCCTTTGGCAGGGCAGCCAAAAATTGGGAGGCTCCACATTGTCCCTGGATAGAGACGTGCATGATGGCCTGTAAACCTGAAGTGCCCATTGTAAGGAAGTGGGTCTATTGTAGTATAGCCCTTTGGCAAGGCAGTCCAAAATTGTGAGGTTCACCAATGCCCCTGCATACAGACGTGCATGAGGGCCTGTAAACCTGAAGTGCCCATTGTAAGGAAGTGGGTCTATTGTAGTATAGCCCTTTGGCAGGGCAGTCCAAAATTGTGAGGTTCACCAATGCCCCTGCATACAGACGTGCATGATGGCCTGTAAACCTGAAGTGCCCATTGTAAGGAAGTGGGTCTATTGTAGTATAGCCCTTAGGCAGGGCAGCCAAAAATTGGCAGGCTCCACGTTGTCCCTGGATAGAGACGTGCATGAGGGCCTGTAAACCTGAAGTGCCCATTGTAAGGAAGTGGGTCTATTGTAGTATAGCCCTTAGGCAGGGCAGCCAAAAATTGGGAGGCTCCACATTGTCCTTGGATAGAGACCTGTTAGGTTCTTAGTGCGTCCGTGCTTGCATTTAAAAACCGCACGTGTGTGCCTGTTGGTGGCAGCGTTCAGGTGCACTTGTGTGTGTTTTGCACAAACTTGGATATAACGCACAAGTTTAGTGAATACACATCAGCACAGCATTGCAAAATGCGCAAGGGCGTTGGCAACGAACAAGGAAGTGGACGTGATGGTGGTGCAGGCAGAGACCGAGGTCGTGTGCAAGCTCTAATTTCGCCACAACAAAGGGCCACATCTACTCGCTTGCACATCCTGTCCCAAATTCTTGGGGACCGCAGCAGTACACCGCTCTTGAACCAAGACAGTCAACAGGTTGTTAGTTGGATAGCGGATAATGCTTCCAGTCAGATTGGCACCACCACAAACACTCTGTCTTCCACACGGTCAAGTATCAGTAGCCGTGAAACTGCACCGCACATTTCAGAACCTGATCAACCTTCCTACCACCAGGTCAAGTACACGTCCACGGACATTACTGATCCCACACTTGGACACTCGGAAGAGCTGTTCACGTTTCCATTCACACATTCTGGCCTCTCGCCAGCTCCTGTTGAAGTGGGTCATGACGAGATTGTATGTACAGATGCCCAAATATTTGAGCAGCCATGTTCTCACAAAGTTGGCAACGTGTCTCAACAAGGGGTGGACGATGATGAGACACAATTGTCAGGAAGTCAGGAGGAGGAGCTGGGTGCGGAAGAGGAAGACGACGTGGTGGATGATCCAGTAACTGACCCAACCTGTAAGGAGGATATGCAGAGCGAGGACAGCAGTGCACAGGGGGAGGGAGGCGTAGCATCCCAACAGGCAGTAAGAAGCAGGGTGGTGGCCCCAGGCAGAAGTCAGGCAACTGTTCCCCGGAACAACAACACGACACAAGGTGCCTGTACAAATGTTAGGTCTTCCCGAGTCTGGCAGTTTTTTAAGTTGGCTCCAGATGATTCTAAAAAGGCCATTTTCAACACCTGCCATGCCAGCATCAGCAGGGGTACCAAAACTAGCAGCCTGACCACCACCAGCATGATCAGGCACATGTCAGCCAAGCACCCGACTTTGTGGGATGTACAACAGAGTCGAGGAGCAGTGCTTGCTGATGTCACTGCTACGTCTTCGCTTGTTGTGCATGCGAGCCAATCCCCTGTCCATGCTGCCCGCGAACAAGCCTCCTCCGGCCCTGCACCTGCAGTTGCCCACGCAGAAACAACACCATCATCAAGCACGTCCTTGTCCCAGCGCAGCGTTCAGTTATCCATTCAGCAAACCTTTGAACGCAGGCGCAAATACACTGCCAACGCCCCACATGCCACACTTCTAAATGCTAACATTTCGTGACTGCTTGCGCTGGAAATGTTGCCTTTTAGGCTGGTGGAGACAGAAGCATTCCGCGACCTGATGGCGGCAGCTGTCCCACGTTACTCGGTCCCCAGCCGCCACTATTTCTCCCGGTGTGCCGTCCCCGCATTGCATAACCACGTGTCACAAAACATCACACGTGCCCTGAACAATGCTGTTTCAGCCGAAGTCCACCTAACCACAGACACATGGACAAGTGCTTGTGGGCAAGGCCGCTACATCTCGTTGACGGCACACTGGGTTAATATTGTGGAAGCTGGGACCCAGTCTGAGCGAGGGACGGAACACGTCCTTCCCACACCAAGGTTTGCAGGCCCTACCTCAGTCAGGGTTTCACCCACACTCTACAGCTCCGGAATGTCATGCTCCTCAGCCTCCTCCTCCTCCTGCGCATCCTCATCATCTTTACCCTCCACACCAGTCCCAAGCTGGAAGCACTGCAGCACTGCCTTGGCGAAGCGGCAACAGGCTGTGCTGAAGCTAATCTGCATAGGTGACAAACCCCACAATGCAGAAGAGGTGTGGACAGCTCTGAAACAGCAGGCAGATCACTGGCTCACACCTCTGAACCTAAAGCCAGGAAAGGTCGTGTGTGACAATGGCCGGAACCTGGTGGCGGCTTTGAGGCGAGGCCAGCTGACACATGTTCCATGCGTGGCCCATGTGCTCAACCTCGTGGTTCAGCGGTTTCTAAAGTCATACCCAGAGCTGTCTGATCTGCTGGTAAAAGTTCACCACCTGTCTGCACATTTTCGAAAGTCACCTACTGCTTCAGCCGGCCTTGCCGGCTTTCAGCGCCATTTGCATCTTCCGGCTCACACACTGGTGTGCTACATAATTACATAGTTACATAGTTACTTAGGTTGAAAAAAGACCTAGGTCCATCTAGTTCAACCTTCCTCCAACGTGTGATGTCCCCACACGTTGGAATTCAACTCTGCACATGTTGGTCAGGATATGTGAGCAGAAGGGGGCAGTTGTTGAGTACCTGCATCACCTAAGCCGTCGGGAAATGGGTCAAACTCCACACATAACACCTGAGGAGTGGAGATGGATGTCCGACCTATGTACCATCCGCCAAAACTTTGTGGACTCCACCAAGATGGTGAGCAGCGATGACGACATTATTAGCATCACCATACCGCTTCTCTGCCTTCTAAAATGGTCTCTGCTGAAAAACAAACATGATGCATTGCAGGCGGAGCACGATGAGTTGGAGCAAGAAACAGTAGTGGGTGTGGGTGATAACACACAGCCCAGCCTCGTCTCATCACAACGTGCAGTGGAGGACTATGACGAGGAGGAGGATGAAGACATGGAGCAACTCTCCGGCCAAATTGAGGATATGACATGCAGTCATATCCTCGGTTCAGCGTGGCTGGCCAGAGGACAGGGTAGATGATGAGGAGGAGGAGGAGGACAGCATGTTCAGTCATCGTGTTGGTCAGGATACTGAAGTGATGGCTGTTAAGAGTCTGGCACACATGGTTGACTTTATGGTAAGCTGCCTGTCTCGTGACCCTCGCGTTAAGAACATCTTGGCCGACAATCATTACTGGTTGGTAACACTGTTAGACCCACGCTAAAAGGAGAACTTTATGTCTCTTATTCCCGAGGCGGAGAGGTCAGGCAAAATGCAGCAGTTCCAGAAGGCCATAGTCACGAAAGTAGGCAAAGCATTCCACTCACAAAACGCTAGCGGCATAGGTCAGGAATCAGTGGACAACCAAGGCGTACAGCCGAGAGGGGCACAAGTCCAATCCGCCAGAGGTAGGGGAACAGTCTTTAAGATGTGGGACAGTTTTCTCAGCCCCTCACATACCACAGCCCCTGAGGTGCGGGGTAGTGCCACAAGAAATCCTAAGTTTGCCCAGATGCTCAAGGAGTACCTTGCATATCGAACAACTGTACTCCGACATTCCTCTGTGCCTTACAATTAATGGGTATCCAAGCTGGACACGTGGCATGAATTGGCTCTCTACGCCTTAGAAGTCCTGGCCTGCCCTGGCGCTAGCGTTTTGTCAGAGCGTGTTTTTAGTGCCGCAGGTGGAATCATTACAGATAAACGCACCCGCCTGTCAACTAAAAATGCTGACAGGCTGACTCTGATCAAGATGAACAAGGGTTGGATTGGGCCAGACTTCACCACACCACCAGCAAATGACAGCGGAATTTAAAGTTTGTAACGGGAATTTGCCATGTACCTCCACTCACCCATGGTAACACACTTCTGGACTTTGGCTAATCACTGGACTGCTCCTCCTTCTCCTCATGCGCCACCATGATGACCGTTACAATAGTTAGGCCGTTGTTTCAGGTATACCCCCAGTGGTAAATTTTTTTGCCCATTCTTTCAGAATGGGCATTACAATGACAGGAGACCCGCTCCTTTGCAATGGGAACAATGTTTTGAGGCCCTCATGCACATCTCTATCCAGGGACAATGTGGAGCCTCCCAATTTTTGGCTGCCCTGCCAAAAGGCTATACTACAATAGACCCACTTCCTTACAATGGGCACTTCAGGTATACAGGCCATCATGCACGTCTCTATCCAGGGACAATGTGGAGACTTGACGCTGCCACCGACTGCCACACACGTGCGGTTTTTAAATGCAAGCACGGACGCAATAAGAACCTAACAGGTTTTTAGGAGCGACAATTACTGAGAAGTTTGACAGTATCAGACACTGCTGAATGACGTGTATTATTCACTAGACTTGTGCGTTATATACTAGTTTGTGAAAAACGCACACAAGTGCACCTGTACGCTGCCACCGACAGCCACACACGTGCGGTTTTTAAATGCAAGCACGGACGCAATAAGAACTTAACAGGTTTTTAGGAGTGACAATTACTGAGAAGTTTGACACTATCAGACACTGCTGACGTGTATTATTCACTAGACTTGTGCGTTATATACTAGTTTGTGAAAAACGCACACAAGTGCACCTGTACGCTGCCACCGACAGGCACACACGTGCATTTTTTAAATGCAAGCACGGACGCACTAAGAACCTAACAGGTTTTTAGGAGCGACAATTACTGAGAAGTTTGACACTATCAGACACTGCTGACTGACGTGTATTATTCACTAGACTTGTGCGTTATATACTAGTTTGTGCAAAACGTGCACCTGTACGCTGCCACCGACAGGCACACACGTGCGATTTATAAATGCAAGCACGGACGCACTAAGAACCTAACAGCTTTTTAGGAGCGACAATTACTGAGATGTTTGACACTATCAGACACTGCTGACTGACGTGTATTATTCACTAGACTTGTGCGTTATATACTAGTTTGTTCAAAACGTGCACCTGTACGCTGCCACCGACAGGCACACACGTGCGGTTTTTAAATGCAAGCACGGACGCACTAAGAACCTAACAGCTTTTTAGGAGCGACAATTACTGAGAAGTTTGACACTATCAGACACTGCTGACTGACGTGTATTATTCACTATACTTGTGCGTTATATACTAGTTTGTGCAAAACGTGCACCTGTACGCTGCCACCGACAGGCACACACATGCGGTTTTTAAATGCAAGCACGGACGCACTAAGAACCTAACAGGTTTTTAGGAGCGACAATTACTGAGAAGTTTGACACTATCAGACACTGCTGACTGACGTGTATTATTCACTAGACTTGTGCGTTATATACTAGTTTGTGCAAAACGTGCACCTGTACACTGCCACCGACAGGCACACACGTGCGGTTTTCAAATGCAAGCACGGACGCACTAAGAATCTAACAGGTTTTTAGGAGCGACAATTACTGAGAAGTTTGACACTATCAGACACTGCTGACTGACGTGTATTATTCACTAGACTTGTGCGTTATTGTCACGCTCCCCGGGTCCCGACGTCGTTCCTCACTCACCGCTCCGGTCCCCGGGTCCCCTGCCTCCAGCCACACGTCCTCCTCAGCACCGCTCCCTGCTCTGGCCTCTGGCACCCGGGCGTCGCGCATGTGCATTAGGGCACGCGCGCGGTCACTGACCTCCTCTTAAAGGCCCTGCACTCCCTAACAGGATATTGCATCAGTCAGGGTCAGGTATATTAGGAGCTTCCTGCCTGGAGGGCGTCGCCTGTTCGTCGAGTTCTGCAAGCTAGAAGTCCAGGTCCCTTGTGCCTTACTCGTACTAAAACTTTGTCTCTTCTGTAGAGCCTGCTCTGCCTCCGTAACCGGTCCCTGAATCCAGTATTGCCAAGAGGTTCTCCGGTGTCCGTCGGCGGGGAATCCAACCACCGTTTCGGCAGCCTGTGCCTTTCTGGTATTTCCGACTTCACCCAGCTGCCTTCCCGTCACACCCAGCTAACCCGGATCCAGCCTGAGTTTCCTAACCGGTACCCATACTGGACTCCCGCAATTGTCTCCGAGGACTCTGTGGCTCCAAAGACTCCGTTTTACCCTTTCCCTGTGGGACGCTACCCCGGTTCTGCTAGTAGTCCGGCTACCGTGTACCTAGGCCCTCTGGTGGGGTGACTGGACAATCCCTGTATAGGGGTTAGCTCCAGGTTGCTTCACTGGGGGAGTCCGGTACACGGCCCAGAGGATCCACCATCACTCGAACCTAACAGTTATATACTAGTTTGTGCAAAACGCACACAAGTGCACCTGTACGCTGCCACCGACAGGCACACACGTGCGGTTTTTAAATGCACGCACGGACGCACTAAGAACCTAACAGCTTTTTAGGAGCGACAATTAATGAGAAGTCTGACACTATCAGGACTGTTTTAGACTGTGTACACCAGCCCCAGATATGATGAAGGCTGGTATACGGTCACCACTAGGAATGACTATATACCCTGCCTGCCTGTATACAGCTACAATAGTCCTGAGAAGGATTCTTCTGGTCACTAGCCTGTATTCCGACCTGGCTATACCCTACCTGCCCTGCCTGTATACAGCAACAATAGTCCTGAGAAGGACTCTGCTCCTGTACTCCGACCTGGCTATACCCTGCCTGCCTGTATACAACTACAATAGTCCTGAGAAGGACTTCTGGTCACACTGTTTGTCCCTGAAGCAGCAACACTCTCCCTGCACTGACTGTCTGGATGGCTGTGTGCAGAGCACAGCTCGCCCGCCGGTATAAAGGCTTGGTCACGCTGTGCAGGCCGGCCAATCACTGCAATTCCACAACTAACAGGGCTGTGGCATTGCAGTGGTCTGCCAGCCAATGCCTGCATGAGGGCTGGCTCTCAAAAGAGCGCCAACATGCAGGGATGAAGACCACGAGTACAGCACGAGTATCGCGAGATTACTCGGTCCCCGCCGAGTAGCCCGAGTACAGTGATACTCGTGCGAGTACCGAGTAGTGACAAGCATACTCGCTCAACACTAATAAACACTAGATAAATACTTTGGAGAATTGATTTACTTTAAAATAATACAGTCAAGGATATAGTTAAAGTTTGTGGTAATTGAATAGACTAAAAAGTGATTGTAAAGTGTTTGTTAATCAGTTCTTTGCCAAGTGTAAAAATGCTGGCTACATGAAAGTACCTTTCAATTTAGTGAAATACAGCATAAGCATTTTGAACTTAATGTTCTGCAGTCAGCCTAACCAGACCACCCTCACTAGGTATTATTTTTCCAACATATGGATTCTTTTAAAATTGCAAGATAATTTATACCTAAAATAATCTTATGCTTCCCTTTCATAGCCACAGGTATCTAAATTGAGGATGTAAGGGTACATTTGTGTAAAGTAACACAGCACGATTATCATGAGCGAGCATTTCTAGAAATAATCAGGTTAAGTAGCCAAACATTTGTTCACAGGCTGAAATTATGTTTCTGTTTGTATAAAAGATCATCATTCTGAGCAGCACATCGTCCTATGTAAACAGGCTTGTGCTGCTGAGAAATGGCAGCCAAAGTGCACATAACAATCTATTACTGATTAAATATAATCTAGAAGGATATTAAACACTTGCCAAGTGGAAAATATGTCATTTAACACTACTAGTTGGGTTGTTTAAACCCACCTCAACCTCTTCATGACTGATGATGTATATTTACGATCTCAGCAGCATCCATTCCTTTGATACGGGCTCACACACTGAGCCCGCATAGTTTCCTGCACTTGAGGACGGATTTTAATTTTTAGTTATTTTTCTTTAAGGGAAAATGTCACATACATTGTTTTTTAACTAATCAAAACCAGATTGTGACTTCTTTTATAATCTGTATTGCTGATTGCAGATTATTGAATTCTGACTTCGGTACATTTATGTAAGATGCTCTCTTGCCTGTTTGGAGATATGGACCTTGGACATAAATATATATATATATATATATATATATATATGTATATAACTCGCCCACCCCAGGTCTGTGGGACACCCGGTGCCGGGCCGGACTAGTCCGGTGGTAGTCAGTGGTGGCTGGGCCCGGCTCCGTGGTCCTGGTGGGTGTCAGTAGAATATGTGGCTAGATGAATAAAGTTTGTGTTCGTGACGCCACCTGTGGTATGCGGCTATTAAGCCGCCGCTGCTGTGTGAGGCCTCCGGGATGGTGATATGGCAGCAATGGTGGTACTGCTCCCCACAGGTGGAGCAATGCCCGGGGCACAGTTGGTGCTTGTGAATGTCTATGCAGCTGAAATAACAGAGACCACTTCAAAGGTGCAGTTCAAGTTCTTTACTCACAATTCTTGTCACATCGCTGCAGGGACCCTTGGACTGCTGGGACCACTGTCAGGGACCTCCGCCGTTTCTGGGTGATTCTGAGAGTGAAAGCCGGTACCCTTCTCTTAGTGTCTCTTTCTTCTGCTGTCTTCCTTAGCCTTGCCTTTGTTAGGATGGACCTGGCTTGGCCTCCACTACAGCCTCCAGGCTGGGGGGTCACCTGTCGGCTGATTACCCCTTTTCTGGAAGTCTGCTATGGGTGCTGGCCCTGGGAGTCTACAACCTTCCCTGGGCCTCGGTTTTTACTGTTTGGAGATTGTCTTTGCACTCCTCCAGTCTCTAAGGACCATCCCCTGTCGCAGCTTGATCACTCCACCGATGTTAATGTGGAACAGGCCACCGCAGCCTACAACTACCCGTGGCGCCTCTAGGCCCTCTTTCCTTGGGACCTCTAGGACTGCTCATGGTACCTCTAGGACTACCCGTGGCCCTGCGACTCCTTCTGTTTCCTACGTGGTGTCACCTGGACCTCTGGGTCCCAGGATCTTCACCAGGAAGCGTCTCCTTCAGTTTCTCTGCTCCTGCCTGACTTGGAGCTTTCTTTCCTTCTTTCTTGTCTTTCTTTTCTTCTCCTTGCCTGCCTCCAGCAGGCCTCCTCCTCCCTCCTTTCTCTCGTTCTTCCTCTCCAACTACATGCTCACTCTCTCCCTCCCTGAGGTAACTGACTAAACTTGACCTTCCTCTCTGTGTCTGCTCTCAGGTGGCTCCTCCCACCTCCCCAGTTGCTAAGCTACCACCCTATGGGAGCAGGGATGGGTCTTACAGCCCCTCTCAGCATGCAGCATGGGAGGGTTGCCTGCCACTTTCCCTGGTCCCAGTATGTACCTAACAATGGGTGTAGTGTGGATTTACCAGGGGACCGGAGTTCACTCTCTTCCTCTCCCAGAATGGGGCATCACACCGCTGGATGGGGTGCAATGACCTGTGGCGACGGAAGCCTCAGGGGCGCCACACTCCCCCCCAGCAAATCCCAGCACGTCCTCGGGCTGAAAAACAACAAAAACATGTGGGAGAACTGCAAAACATTTTTGGTATGCACAACATAAAACAATAAAACATTTCTTCCCTTTATAAAGAAACTATGTGTGCACTTCCAGTTCATTGCACGGTTTGGGCACTTCCCCCATAATTCTGGTAGGGGGCACAACGGGTGCAACTATATACATTGTTGGCTACAACAAGTCCAGTAGCCCGGCAGTTCGTTTCTTTCAATCAACAATACGACACAATCAATCAGCCATTAAGTCCAATGGCCTGGTTACATAAGACACATACACATTCACCGGGGCCCACATTCCAGTTCAGTGGCCCGGTAACACATAAACATGGGGATGACGTCTTCAAAAAGCATGAGGGGCAGTACAGCAGGAAAGGGTGTCATCTTCGAAAAGAACATTGGGGTAAAACACAAGGGACATCTTCAAAAAGAATGAGGGGCAGACAGGGGCTATTTACAGTTCAGCATCTCTTCTTCCTTACTCACGAGGGTTAATGCGAGGGTCCCACTCCGGCATTGCTCCTGGCAGTAGGTACGCTGACGATATCATCGTCTGGGTCCCCTGAGCGCTGGTCCCTGACCTTCTGCGCTGTTCTGCAGCCTGGATTGGAGTGGGACTGCTTGCAGGTGTTGCACGGCGCTGCTGCAGAGGGCTGCTTGTCTGCAGGGGGCTGTTGCTGTGGTCTCTAGGGCCCTGCTTTGGCCGGGCTCCCTGCATCACACACGCCATGGAGATCCTGGTCTGCGTCTCCTGGGTGACTGTCGCAGGACCTCTGCTCAGTTCTGTGTCCTGGGTCTGCCTTGAGGCGGTGCTGCTGCCAGGGGAGATGCTGCGCTCTTGCACTGTGCGGCGCCACTCTGGCTCTTCTGGGGCCGCTTCTTCCCGCAGGATATGTACATGCAGCGCGTACCATCCACGGTCCCCCATCAGCCGTATATACTCCACCACATCACCCGTCTTGGCATCGCGCCCTGGGTGGCCTCTGGGCAGGTGCTCCTCGATGTCTCTTCGAGCTACAAACACATCCTTGCCCAGGCCGGGCTCCCTGATGAAGCCCCAGCCACCAACTTGTCTGAAGTCCACTACTAGGCCCCGTCGCACTGGGCCCTCGGATCCCTTCAGGGCCTTCCTGACTTCTTCTTTGGAGGCCAGATTAGCGACTTCTCTGGCCCGGCGTTTCTCCTCCCGGAGTTCCCGCTCCCTCTGATACTCGATCACCAGCCTCTGGCACGTTAGCTCGTTGGCCAGGGGGGTCGCCTCAGGGCGCAGCGGCCGCTGCAGCCCCCTGCTTTCAATGGGCGCTGCGTCCCAATTCACTCCCGGGGATGCCATTCCCAGGAGGCTCACAGGGGGACCCGGTAGGGGGCCCGCTAGTTGTTCAGGGTTTACCCCTCCCCAGGCTCCGTCTGCGGGGGTCTCAGGCAGGCCTCCGGTGCCCCACCGGGCGTCCGCGGGGTAGGCTGGGAAGGCCAGGGGGTCAGTGAAGGGGCTAAGCGGGGGCGCGTGGCGGGGCCCTGGGTCCGGACTGGACGGGGTGTCTGGTTGCTCACCCTGCTTCCGCTCCGCGGCATCCATCCACCGCTCCAGATCCACCGGCACCCTCGGCGTTTCTTTCTGCCGCTCCGCTCCCACTTCCACACTGCTCAGCCTCCGGGCCAGGACTCGCACTTCTTCTCTCAGCAGGTCCAGCTCGGGATCCACTCTTCCGGTCCCTGGTGCACCTTGCTGCAGCTCCTCCGCCATGCTACCGACCTGGGGAATGCTGCCTCGAACACTGCTCGGGTGCTCGACCACGCCACTCGGCTGCACCCTTTCCCTTCTTGGAGGCGGGGCCAGGGGCTGCACTAGCATCTGGCGCCAGACTGGCGCCCAGCCCATCACGACTGGCATCACTCCGTTTGCGATAAGGTACATTTTCTTTATCTGCTGGTCTGGCATTTAGACTCTCTTTGCAAGCCGGCCAGCTTATCTGGTCGCCATTTCTTCTTTTTCCGCCTTCTATGGCGGGCACCGCTTCGCGCTCTTTTCTTGGACAAGGGGGCGGGGCTTCTCTTCGCGCCCTTTCTTCTTGCACGCCCCCCTTCTTCCCGCGCTCAGTGTCTTCAATGGCGGCAGTTTCTCACAGTAAAACACAGGCTATTTCACGATTCTTCAGGCGCACAGTACCCGGTGTGACCGGGCACGAAATCCTGTTCGTGACGCCAAAGTTGACTCGCCCACCCCAGGGCTGTGGGACACCCGGTGCCGGGCCGGACTAGTCCGGTGGTAGTCAGTGGTGGCTGGGCCCGGCTCCGTGGCCCTGGTGGGTGTCAGTAGAATATGTGGCTAGATGAATAAAGTTTGTGTTCGTGACGCCACCTGTGGTATGCGGCTATTAAGCCGCCGCTGCTGTGTGAGGCCTCCGGGATGGTGATATGGCAGCAATGGTGGTACTGCTCCCCACAGGTGGAGCAATGCCAGGGGCACAGTTGGTGCTTGTGAATGTCTATGCAGCTGAAATAACAGAGACCACTTCAAAGGTGCAGTTCAAGTTCTTTACTCACAATTCTTGTCACAGCGCTGCAGGGACCCTTAGACTGCTGGGACCACTGTCAGGGACCTCCGCCGTTTCTGGGTGATTCTGAGAGTGAAAGCCGGTACCCTTCTCTTAGTGTCTCTTTCTTCTGCTGTCTTCCTTAGCCTTGCCTTTGTTAGGATGGACCTGGCTTGGCCTCCACTACAGCCTCCAGGCTGGGGGGTCACCTGTCGGCTGATTACCCCTTTTCTGGAAGTCTGCTATGGGTGCTGGCCCTGGGAGTCTACAACCTTCCCTGGGCCTCGGTTTTTACTGTTTGGAGATTGTCTTTGCACTCCTCCAGTCTCTAGGGACCGTCCCCTGTCACAGCTTGATCACTCCACCGATGTTAATGTGGAACAGGCCACCGCAGCCTACAACTACCCGTGGCGCCTCTAGGCCCTCTCTCCTTGGGACCTCTAGGACTGCTCGTGGTACCTCTAGGACTACCCGTGGCCCTGCGACTCCTTCTGTTTCCTACGTGGTGTCACCTGGACCTCTGGGTCCCAGGATCTTCACCAGGAAGCGTCTCCTTCAGTTTCTCTGCTCCTGCCTGACTTGGAGCTTTCTTTCCTTCTTTCTTGTCTTTCTTTTCTTCTCCTTGCCTGCCTCCAGCAGGCCTCCTCCTCCCTCCTTTCTCTCGTTCTTCCTCTCCAACTACATGCTCACTCTCTCCCTCCCTGAGGTAACTGACTAAACTTGACCTTCCTCTCTGTGTCTGCTCTCAGGTGGCTCCTCCCACCTCCCCAGTTGCTAAGCTACCACCCTATGGGAGCAGGGATGGGTCTTACAGCCCCTCTCAGCATGCAGCATGGGAGGGTTGCCTGCCACTTTCCCTGGTCCCAGTATGTACCTAACAATGGGTGTAGTGTGGATTTACCAGGGGACCGGAGTTCACTCTCTTCCTCTCCCAGAATGGGGCATCACACCGCTGGATGGGGTGCAATGACCTGTGGCGACGGAAGCCTCAGGGGCGCCACATATATAAATATCAAAAGATATTATAGGGAACTATATTTTTTTGGAGAGTTTTCTATACATGTTCTCATGTTTAGAGATATGCAGATTTCATTGTGCAGGAAGGTGGAAGACGTGAGCTGTGACACTACCTGCAGTGAGTAGACTGGCCAGTGGACGGGCAGGTGGGTGCGTGCATGCACCTCATCATTTTCAGGTCCCCAACTACTACATATAATGTGTCAAAAGAGCCCAAGCACATCTGACCCCTCTGCTGCAACCATACAATGTAAGTAGCTGTGACTAGGGCCAATTGTATAACTAGAGTCCAAAGGGCCAGGGTGCAAAATTTGGGCTCCCCCGGCATGTTGGTTAAATGTATGGGTCCTTGTAACATTCTAAATCCTATAAAAACATACAAGTTTCCCCCATCCCTTCTTCATTTTGAAGAAAGGAAAAGGGGACAGTCTGCGGCATGCAGAGCGTGCCATGGCAAATTTTGACCGTGCCCCTTGCCGCACCCCTAGCCACACCCATTTGGCAGTAAGGGTCATTCAGCAGATGCCCCGGACTGTCCGGACATAGCAGCCAGAATGTTCTCATATTTATGTGTCACTATGTGACATGTTGCTTACTTGTGTCTATAAGGCCCCTTTCACACGTCAGTGATTCTGGTACGTTTGTGCTTTTTTTTAAACGTACCAGAATCACTGACATACGCAGACCCCTTATAATGAATGGGTCTGCGCACACGTCAGTGATTTTTCACTGCACGTGTCTCCGTGCGGCGTACCCGCGTGTGCGTGATTGCTGCACGGAGACATGTCCATTTTTTTCTGGCATCACTGATGTTCCACGGACCACGCAGTGGTGTGGTCCGTGAAACACGTGCCAGAAAAAATTTAAATTTTAAAATAAAAAACATTTTAACTCACCCGGCGTCCAGCGATGTCCTCTGCAGCCCGTTCTCCCTGCTGCTTCTAAGCCGGCTGATTACTGTCGCGCACATTCATTATGCACGACACAGCCGACCCGGAAGCAGCTGCTGCGGGGGTCACCGCCAGCCGGATGCTGCGTCGCGGGAGCGATCAGCACCATGGACAGCGGGAGCGGGCGCAGGTGAGTGAATCTCTAAGTGCAATCACGGGCCACGGAGAACGGAGCCCGGATTGCACTTAGACAACCCACGTGTGTCGAGATTCACGGCACACGCAGGGACATGTGCGTGTTTTACACGCTAGTGAAAAACGTCTGTGTTTTTCACTGACGTGTGAAACGGGCCTAAGGCAGTCTTCACAGGTTGCATAAATCAGGTGTTTTTTGTTTCTGCTGTTGTCTGCACCAAACTACACAATAACAATCTTCTCTGGTTTTTCAATTTTTGAGGCATTTTTTATGCCTTTCCTCCATTATTTAATGCGTTTTTGGTTCAGATGTGAATCTGTGTTTTTGAGGCTATGTGCCCACATTGCGTTTTTTCATGCGTTTCTGCAGCGTTTTGAACTGCACCTTTTTAGTGCCAAAATGCATGCGTTTTGATTTCCCAGCAAAGTCTATGAGAAACAGGGATTTCTTGTGCCAATCATGCTGTTAAAAACGCTGCGTTTAATTTGCATAAATTTGGGTCAAACACTCAGCGTTTAAAGAAGCAACATGTAATTGTTTTTGCCATTTGAGGTGCGTTTTGCAAACATTGAAGTTAATGAGAAGTAGCAAAAATCAAGAAACATCAAAAATCCTGCGTTTCACCAGCTTTTTAGGTGCAGAAAACATGCGTTTTGGACTACCAAAACGCATGCTTTTTGCACATCAAAATAATGATTTCATATGTCCCTTTATACACACACATAGTCCGACAATTAAAACATTGAAAAATATCTATTTAATGCTATTTTTGTGGTAAATATCATATTACTGCTAAGATTTTAATAAATATATCTATTTCCATTATTTATATACAAAATATAGATTTGATTCTTTTTTTCCCCTTTTTTCATTTTGTTTTACTATTTAAACTTTATTTAGCAGTGTCTTTATGTTTAAAACGCATCTATCAAAACGCAATGGAAAAGCAGGTAAAAAGCGCTAAAAACGCATCAGAAACGCGGTAAATACGCATGCGTTTTTAGCGCTATTTTGTGGTCAAAAGCAACTTTGGCTAAATCAATTACTGCCAGAGGATGCGTTTAGAAATGCAAGGACCTCAACACAACGTGGACACATAGCCTAAGTGTTTTTATTGTACAGAGAACCTTTTTACTGCATTTTTTTGAGCTCCACATAGAAACCTCTAGAGAGAAAAAAGCACCAAAACTGCAGAGTTCAGCAGCGTCTTTTCATGGAATCACATCCACTTTGCTTGGACAATTAAACACAGCAGAATTTATGTGCAAAAAACAGCAGAAAAAAAATGCAGCATTTACATTACATGTGAACACGGACTAAATGTCCAAGCAAAGTGGATGAGACGTCACGAAATTTCCGCCCTTGGTCTAAAGACGCTGCTGAACTCTGCAGTTTTGGTGTGTTTTTTTCTTTATGGCTGTGTGCGCACGTTGCATCCTGGCCAGTGCGGAAAAGAACGCACCCTCTGGCAGACGTGACGCTGCGTGTTGACAAAAAGAATGCATCCAAAATGTATGTATTTTGGATGCATTTTGCATGCATTTTACATGCGTTTTGGGATGCATTTTTGTCAGTGCTTTCCCACGGCAATTCAGCTCTGCTACATGTCTGCTGACAGCAGACACAGACAGAGTTGAGCGATGAGAATGAACTCGGATGAACTGCACCTGACTTCATTGTCATCCCGCGGCTCTTTCTCTGTATGCTGTCATGAACTCAGATGAACCTCCGAGGTCAGTGCCAGGACACAGGAGTCCGCAGCAGTGACATCAGAGCTTCACCCGATTTCACTGACATCACGTGGCTCTCTCTGTGTGGCAACCTGATTTGCTGTCACACGTGAAGGACTCATCTGTGATAGCAAATCCCCTGAGTGACTGCAGTGAGCTGCGCCATCAGCTGTGCTTTCACTGCAGGTTACTCGCGGCCACACCTGCAGTCCTCCACCGAGAGAGGTGGCCGCGGGTAACCTCAGTGACAGCAGAGTTGATCACGCGACTCACTTCAGTTGCTGCATGGAGCTCACAGGAGCGGTGGTGTTCTACTGCCGCTCCTGTCAGCTTTCGATGTAGCAGAGCTGGAAGCGTTGTGGGACCTTGCGTGGATTACGTCGGACCTGGAGGTGGTTTTGAGGGATTAATAAAGTGGTGAAAGAGGGTGTTTTTGTCTTTCATTACAAATAAAGGATTTTTTGGATGTGTGTGTTTATTTACTTTAACTTACAGGTTAATCATGGAAGGTATCTCTGAGAGACGCCTGCCATGATTAACCTAGGACTTAGTGGCAGCTATAGGCTGCTGCCATTAACTCCTTATTACCTCGATTGCCACCGCACCAGGGCAATTCAGCATTAGCTGGGTAGAGTCCCGGGACTGTTGCATCTAATTCCTTTCCCAAGAAGCTGCAAAAACCCTAATACATGCCCTTATTATCTCCAGTCTGGATTATTGCAACCTCCTGCTCTGTGGCCTCCCTTCTAACAGTCTCGCACCCCTACAATCTATTCTAAACTATGCTGCCCGGCTAATCCACCTGTCCCCCCGCTACTCCCCGACCTCTCCTCTCTGCCAATCCCTTCACTGGCTTCCCATTGCCTAACGACTCCAGTTCAAAACACTAACCATGACATACAAAGCCATCCACAACCTGTCTCCTCCCTACATCTGTGACCTAGTTTCCCGGTACTTACCTACACGTAAGCTTCGATCCTCACAAGATCTCCTTCTCTACTCCCCTCTCATCTCCTCTTCCCACTATCGCATCCAAGATTTTGCCCGTGCCTCCCCCATACTCTGGAATGCTCTGCCACAACACATCAGACTCTCGCCTACCTTGCCAAGCTTCAAAAGGAACCTGAAGACCCACCTCTTCCGACAAGCCTACAACCTGCCGTAACCCTCAGTCTGATACAGCGCCGCACAATCAGCTCTACCCTAACCTACTGTATCCTCATCTATCCCTTGTAGACTGTGAGCCCTCGCGGGCAGGGACCTCTATCCTCCTGTACCAGTCTGTGCCTTGTATTGTTTTTTGTTTTTTTTTTTAAACATTTTATTTGATGTCAGCAAGCACATATCATCAACAAGAGAACATGTTGTTACATTCCATAAAATTTCTCCGGATCGTACAATGCTTCTGTTACATCATTTTCTTTTTCATTGTCACAACAATTTCATCTCCATAGAATTATCTTAACAATAATTTACTCTAACTTAACTGAACTTAAGTGCTGAATTTAAGATAAGTGCATAGTTTCAACACAATTACATAGTGGTGATAACTGTAATTGTTGAATTTCATTAGGGGATTGTGTGTCTGTTTGTGATTCTGTGAAAAGGGAAAAAAAAAAAAAAAAAAAAAAAAAAAAAAGGTTAGTCTTGTGATTTAATTAGTAGGATTAGTCACATCTGTTTCTAGAAGCTTCCAGCAGCTTCTGTACATCTATATAAACCAGCCAGTGCGAGCGAGGTACTGAACTGAAGTAAAGTGCTGAATTTAAGATAAGTGCATAGTTTCAACACAATTACATAGTTTGACACAAGAACATAGTTTGAATTTATCCTTAGACGTTTCCCATTGGGTTTCTTTCGTTTTTTTCTCTTTGTTTTTCTACTTTACTGTTGATCCCCATTTGATAGGTGCTCCATGGACAATGCTACCAGGTGTGTATCTTGTCAGATGTATGCATGCCTTGAGCAGCCGTTCGAGGGTGAATATGTCTGCACTCGATGCAAGCATGTTGCGTGTTTGGAAGCCAAGGTAACTGATCTAAATAAGCAGCTTGCAACACTAAGGGGCATTGCAAACCTGGAGAGGAGTTTAGAGCTCACTGAGCTTTCTCTGGCTGGGGCCAGTGATATGGAGGAGGGTGGAGGTGGGGAAGATCAGGACCCAGAGGTAGGTAGCTGGGTAACAGTTAGAAGAAGAGGTAGGGGGAAAAGTGTCAGGGAGCCTAGTCCTGACCTGGCACAACCTAGTAAATATGCCTGTTTGGCTGATATTAGGAATGAAGGGCCTGGACTAGGGTCACTACAGCAGGACGTTGCTCCTAGCAACCAGGAAAACAACTGCTGTAGGAAGGAGGGAAATAGGAGTGCAGCAAAGCCCAGACAGATGTTGGTGGTAGGGGACTCTATAATTAGGCGGACAGACAGGGTCATCTGTCGCCGAGACCGTGAATGCCGAACAGTGTGTTGTCTGCCGGGTGCTCGGGTTCGGCATATTGTGGATCGGATAGACAGATTGCTGGGTGGGGCTGGGGAAAACCCAGCGGTCATGGTGCACATTGGTACTAATGACAAAGTTAGAGGCAGGTGGAAGGTCCTTAAAAATGATTACAGGGAACTAGGAGAGAAGCTGAAGTCCAGGACCTCCAAGGTGGTGTTTTCAGAAATACTACCGGTGCCACGAGCGTCACTAGAAAGACAGCGGGAGCTTAGGGAGATAAATATGTGGCTTAGAAATTGGTGCAGGAAGGAAGGGTTCGGGTTCATGGAGAACTGGGCCGACTTCTCAGTCGGCAACAGGCTCTACGGTAGGGACGGGCTGCACCTCAATGGGGAAGGTGCAGCTGTGCTGGGGGAGAAAATGGTCAGACGGATGGAGGAGCTTTTAAACTAGGATCGGGGGGGAGGGAGGGTAGTGGAGCAAATAAGGGGATAGATAGAGCAGATAGAGACAGGGAGACGGTAGGGGTCAATGAAGGATTGGGGGGGATGGGACATGCAAGGAACGTAGGGAGGCTAGGAGTAATAAAGGTGTTAATAGGATTAAATGTCTACTGGCAAATGCAAGAAGTCTTGCAAACAAAATGAATGAATTGGAGACTCTTATGTCAACCATGGATTATGATGTGGTGGGCATTACGGAAACCTGGCTGGATGAAAGCCATGACTGGGTGACAAACATACAGGGTTATAGTACATTTAGGAAGGACAGGAAAGGCCAAAAAGGTGGTGGGGTGTGTATATTTATCAAATCTAACCTAAAACCTGTGTTGTATGATGACATTGAGGGGAACAGCAACAATGTAGAGTCAGTATGGGTAAATGTACATGGGGAGGGGAATAATGGAAAAATGCTAATTGGAGTTTGCTATAAGCCTCCTAACATACCTGAACAAATAGAGGGTGAAATGCTGGAACAAATTGAAAAGGCAGCTAATAATAATAATCGGGTTCTTATTATGGGGGATTTTAACTATCCAGACATTCAGTGGGACATAGAATCTTCTGGTTCTGCTAAAAGCTGTAAGTTCTTATCTACCATTCAGGACCATTTCCTCTCTCAGATGGTAGATGAACCGACCAGGGGAGATAATTTGCTAGATCTGGTCCTGTCAAATAGACCGGATACAATTTCAAATCTACAGGTCCGGGAGCACTTGGGCACCAGCGATCATAATATGGTAAGCTTCGACATAATATTCAATAGAACATTTCAAAGGGGGAATGCTAAAACCTGGAATTTTAGGAAAGCTGATTTCAACAAATTAAGGGAAGAGCTTAAATGTGTAGATTGGGACAGAGTCATGGTAACTGGGGATACCGAACATAAATGGGGTAAGTTTAAGGATATACTGCTAGAGTCCTGTAAAAAACTTATACCCAGTGGTAATAAAATGTCCAGGAATAAAAAGAAACCACTATGGATAAATAAGACTGTACAAAGTATAATAAAACAAAAACAAAGGGCGTTTAACATCTTAAAGGCTGAGAATACAGAAATAGCATTGCAGGAGTATAAAGATATCAATAGGCAATGCAAAAAAGAAATCAAACAAGCAAAACTAGCTACTGAAACAAAAATCGCCAATGACATTAAAATAAATCCCAAAATCTTTTATAAATACATTAATGCCAAAAGGAAAACAAAGGATAGTATCGGACCCTTAAAATATAATAACAAGTTAGTTATAGAGGACAAACAAAAAACTGAGATATTAAATAGGCATTTCTCATCTGTATTCACCAAGGAACTGACTGTACCAGGGATCATTCAACAAGTGAAAAATCAAAGTCCACCACCCGATATAATTAATTTAACACAAGATGAAGTACGCCTACGTCTGAGTAAATTAAACATTGACAAATCCCCAGGGCCAGATGGCATTCATCCACGAATATTGAGGGAATTGAGCTCCGTAATCGACAGACCGCTGTATCTCATCTTTTTAGACTCACTTGTAACAGGGTTGGTGCCTCATGATTGGAGGATTGCTGATGTGGTACCGATATTTAAGAAAGGTAAGAGGGTAGATCCAGGCAACTACCGTCCAGTAAGCCTGACATCAGTAGTATGCAAAGTTTTTGAGGGCATTTTAAGGGATGACATGCAAAAATATATTGCAGAAAATAATATGATAACTGACAAACAGCATGGATTCATGAAAGATAAGTCGTGTCTAACCAACCTGTTGGGGTTCTATGAGGGGGTAAGTGCAAACCTGGATATTGGTAATGCAGCTGATGTGATTTATTTGGACTTTGCAAAGGCATTTTATACTGTACCACATAATAGCCTTATACTAAAGCTCCAGAAGCAAGGACTAGGGGACACAATATGCAACTGGGTAAGGAATTGGCTAAAAGATAGGAAACAAAGAGTAGTCATAAATGCTACATTCTCTAAATGGGCTATAGTCAGCAGTGGGGTGCCGCAGGGATCTGTGCTAGGACCAATTCTTTTTACTCTCTATATTAATGACCTTGTGGATGGGATTGATAGTACAGTGTCAGTCTTTGCCGATGACACCAAACTATGTAGGATATTAAAAACTGACCTGGATAGTACAATATTACAAAAAGATCTGGATAAGATGTCAGAATGGGCAGATACTTGGCAAATGAGATTTAATGTTGATAAATGTAAAGTAATGCACCTAGGACGGAGTAATCCTATAGCTGCGTATACATTAAATGGAAGTAAACTCGGGACTACAGAACAGGAGAAGGACTTGGGTATTCTCATTACAAATAAGCTGAGCAGCAGCACTCAATGTCAGGCAGCAGCTGCTAAAGCAAACAAGATTCTAGGGTGTATAAAAAGAGAGATTAGATCCCGTGATCCCAACGTATTGTTACCCATCTATAAATCACTTGTAAGGCCACATCTGGAATACGGGATCCAGTTTTGGGCTCCACATTTTAAAAAGGACATTCAGAAGTTAGAGTCAGTTCAAAGGCGGGCAACTAGACTATTACAAGGAATGGAAGGCCTCCCATATGATGGCAGATTGAAAAAGTTAGATATGTTTAGCTTAGAAAAAAGACGTCTCAGAGGAGATCTCATTTATATGTATAAATACATGTGTGGTCAATATAAAGGACTGGCACATGACTTATTTCTTCCAAAAACAATACTAAGGACCAGGGGGCACTCACTGCGAGTGGAAGAAAAGCGATTCCGACACCTAAATAGGAAAGGGTTCTTTACAGTTAGAGCGGTCAGACTGTGGAATGCCCTACCACAAGAGGTAGTAATGGCAGATACTATAACAGCTTTTAAAAAAGGGCTGGATGATTTCCTCAGTACACAAAACATTGTTGGTTATAAATGACTTAGTGACTAAATGTAGAACTGGTGGAGGAAGGTTGAACTAGATGGACCTAGGTCTTTTTTCAACCTAAGTAACTATGTAACTATGTAACAACCTAACCTATTTGTTCAGTTCAGTTGGTCCTTTGGATGCTCCCTACCTTCAGTGTCCCTAGTGTCCCTGCAATGTCTTCCACACAATACCAAGACGTGTGTTCAAATGCTTTAATTAACTGGGTGATTTCCGTCTGTGTGAAGCTTTGCTCAATAAATGTTCTCCATTTTTTGAAGAATCTTTTAGTGGACTTCTCCTTATGTTTCTCCAAATCCAGTTTGTCGTACATCATTATTGTTTTTAGGGTATCAACTATTTCTGTATTTCTCGGTGTCTGTCTTATCAGCCAGTTCCTAAGTAGGCATTTCTTGACTACAAGCAATACTACGTGTATTACACCTGGAATGTGAGCACTTGCTCTGTCAGTTTCTGTAGGGGCTTCTATACAGTGAAACAAACAGGCCTGAGGGGTGACGGGTATAACTACTTTCCAAATCCTCAATATGTACGCCACCGCTTCCTCCCTCACTCGTGGGCATTCCCATATGCAGTGAAACAGTTTTGCCTTATGGAGTCCACATTTAGGGCAATGGTCCAAGAAATGCACTGGTGAGCTGCTATGTGGTATATTAAAGGCATATGTTGCGTTGTGTACTAGCTTAAATTGCATCTCCCTCCATTGTTCGTTTATCATTACTTTCTTAACAGATTCCAACTCCCTTAGAATTTTATCATAGATGTCCGGATCGCCCAGAGCAGTCTCCCAGGTTTTAAATATTTTCTCTTTCCAGGGGCCCTGTACTTGATCTCTCAATCGTTGGTATATGATCGAAAGGGATTCATGTCCCGCTCCCTGACCAATCAATACATCAAAACTACCCTTCTTCTCAGCCTTCCCGACCTCTTTTACCACTGATGTGTAATGTGTTGTTATTTGTAAATATTGTAGGTAATGGTGATTTTCCATGTTAAATTTTTCCGATACCTCCGCCCAGCTCAGAACTCTCCCCTCCTCTGTTTTCAGTAAGTCACACAACCTCCGTATCCCCCTCTGCTTCCATCCTTGAAATAATTTTTGAGACCCTTGAATAAAATTTGGATCCTCCCACAACGCGGTAAATTTTGAAAGACAATAAGGGAGTCTATACAGTTTTCTCAGTGCTCTCCAGGCCCCCACCGTGTCTTTTATTAAACAGCTCTGTTTCACGTACGTTGGTATTTTATCTAGCTTCATATGTAATACCGCTACCAAGTTAAAAGGGCTTGTTAGCGCCCTCTCCAGCTGAACGTTAGAAAAGAAGGTTGTCCCATTGATCCAGTCTTTTATATGTCTGGCAAGCGCCGCTAAGTTGTACAATCTAATCATGGGCATTTGTACCCCTCCGTCTTTTTTCTGTAGACACAGCTTTGAGTAGGCTACTCTTGGTCTCTTTCCCTGCCATAAAAATTTTACAAACGCTTTTTGCAACTTGTTGATATCGGTGTGTTTCAGCAGTAAGGGAATAGTTTGTAGAGGATAGAGCAAGCGGGAGAAGCTGATCATCTTTATCAGATGTGCTCTGCCAAACAGGGACAGGGAAAGATTTTTCCACCTGTCTAGCTCTTTAGTTATTTTTTCAATTAGGTGTGGATAGTTAAGTCTGTATAATGACATTGAGTCTCTGCCTATTTTAATTCCTAAATAAGTGATGTGGTGGGGAGCTATGGCTACTTCTATTACCTCACCTTGCCTATTTCCCAGGGGTGTCAAATATAGAATCTGACTTTTACTGATATTTATCCTGTAGCCTGAAAAGGAGCCAAAGTAAGCCAGTTTGTCTATTACCTTCTTCAGATGATTGTCTGGGTCTGACATAAATAAAGGCATATCGTCTGTAAAGCAGGTTAGTTTTATCTCACTATTCCCCACCTTGATTCCTGAGAAATCTTCTGATTTTATTAAGTATTGGGCTAGTGGTTCAAGGGCCAAGTCAAACAGAAGAGGGAACAGGGGGGCACCCCTGCCTGGTCCCCTTCTGTAGCTGAAAAGATTTTGACAGAAAGCCCATTGTGGAAATTCTAGCTTTAGGTGTAGCGTAAAGTGCCTCCATATAGTTCCGAAAACTACCCATTATGCCAAATTTATCTAATACTAGCCCTAACCAATGCCAATTTACATTGTCAAAGGCCTTTTCCGCGTCTAAGGCCAAGAACGCAGGGTTCCCCTTTATCAGGCCCAGCCTTTTTGTTCCATCTAGTACCGCCAACACTGTGCGAATGTTGAATACTGCTGACCTATTTCTAACGAACCCCACTTGATGTGGTCCTACTATCGATGGGAGGATCAATGCTAGCCGGTCTGCCAGGATTTTAGAGATTATTTTAATGTCTTGATTTATCAGCGATATGGGCCTGTATGATGAAGGGTCCGAGGGGTCTTTTCCTTGTTTGTGTATTACCTTTATATACGCCATATGGCCAGACTGTAGTAGAATTTTATTTTGGAGAGTGTAGTTGAAAACTTTTACTAAAGTGGGCATAACATCTTCCTGTAGTATTTTATAAAATTCCCCCGTCATTCCATCGGGGCCTGGGGCCTTGTTATTTTTAAGGTTTTTCACAACTGTTCTCACTTCCTCCTCCTTTATTGGGGCATTGAACATTTCCCTGTCCGACTCCGTAATTGTGGGTAGTGACAGATTGTTTAGGAAGTTGCCTC
Source organism: Anomaloglossus baeobatrachus (assembly GCF_048569485.1). Lineage (NCBI taxonomy): Eukaryota > Metazoa > Chordata > Amphibia > Anura > Aromobatidae > Anomaloglossus > Anomaloglossus baeobatrachus. The sequence goes on from NC_134360.1 coordinate 124,384,253, forward strand.
CTTCTGTGTCATTTGCTGGCCCTTGTTCATATAGTTTTTTGTAGAATTCTCCAAATATGTCATTGACTTTCTTTGGGTCATTGTGGCTAGCCCCGGATGGGTCCCTCAACTGAGTTATGGATGTTAAAGGAGTTATTCCCTTTGCCATTCGTGCCAGAAGTGAACCTGCCTTGTTCCCGAATCTAAAATAATGTGATGCAATTCTCTGGCCCCTCATCCTCTCTGCCCTGTCCACTCACAAGTCAAATTCTGCTTTCTCTTTTATCCACTTGTTCCTATTACCAATAAATGGATTATTAATGTAGTTTGTGTATGCTTCTCTGGTCCTTCTGCTGGCTTCAGTGTATGCTTTAGTTGTTTTGTTTCGCAATGCTTTCACATATCCCATTATTCTTCCCCTTAGTACTGCCTTAGCTGCGTCCCAGTATAAATGGGAGTTCTCCTCATGCGCCTTATTATCCCATGTATATTCCTGCCACCACATTTTCACCAGTTTTTGGAAGTTCTAAGTGGAAGTTCATAAGTGTGAAGGGAATCTCCACAGTATGTCTGTTCCCTTGGGGTAGATTTCTTCTAGGTCTAGGAGTAATGGGGCGTGATCTGATATCACCAGATCTTGTATGTCGATCCTCCTCATTTTGTTGAGTAGACCCTGTGTTAGTAGAAAATAATCTATTCTGGATCATGTGCTATGGACGTGGGAGAAATGAGTGTACTCTCGGTCTGCCGGGTGTGAGTTTCGCCAAGCATCTATTACACTAGTATGTTCTGTGAATAGATTCAGCACCCTGTCATGTGTCCTGGCTACCATGCGTTTGTGTCCTGTGCCCGACCTATCTTCTCTGACGTTCATAACCGTATTAAGATCCCCTCCTATTATTATGTTCCTTTCTGGGTCCTCCAAAGCCTGCCTCTCTAACTCCTGGAAGAAAATCTTATTACTCTCATTTGGTGCATATACTTTATAGATTTTGAGTCGTCCACATGGGGTATCAAGCAAAGCTTTTTGTATTCTCCCATCTCCATCATTTTCCTGTGTTATTACCTTACAATTTGCCTGCTTTTGGAGTAGTATTAACACACCTGCTTTATTATTTTGGGCTGAGGATCCCATCACTTCTCCCACCCACATTTTGCACATTCTGGTGAAATCCTGATTTTTCAAATGGGTCTCCTGAAGTAGGGCAATGTCTACTTTAACCCCTTAATGACCCATGACGTACTGGGTACGTCATGGATCGTGTGCCGGTAAGCCCCGCCCCCTGCCGCCGGCAGGCGGCGGCAATCCGCACACATATCATCTGCTATCAACAGCTGACATGTGTGCCTGCTAGCCGCGGGTGTAATCGCTTCCACCCGCGGCCATTAACCCCTTACATTTCGCTGCCAAAATCTTGGCAGCGATATGTATATGGGCGCCGCCATGACAGTCACTTACCCTGCCCCCACCGGAAGTCACGTGACATGATCACGTGACTTTTGGCGGTTGCCATGGTAGCACAGGGTCATGTGATGACGCCTGTAGCTAACATGAGTCACTTCCTCTCAATGCCGGAATACAGCCGGCATTGAAAGTGAAGCAGCAAATCTGCAGTTCTCAGCTCTGTAGCTGAGATCTGCAGATAGTGCAGAGCGATGGGATTGCTGATCGCTATAGCCCCCTAGGGGGACTAGTAAAATAAAAACAAAAAGTAAAAAAAATTAAAAAAAAATAAAAAAACCTAAAAGTTCAAATCACCCCCTTTTCACCCCATTGAAAATTAAAGAGTTAAAAAAATAAAAAATACACACATATCTGGTATCGCCACGTTCAGAAATGCCCGATCTATCAAAATATAAAATCAATGAATCTGATCAGTAAACGGTGTAGCGGCAAAAAAATTCCAAACGCCAAAATTACGTTTTTTGGTCGCCACAAATTTTGCGCAAAATGCAATAACAGGCGATCAAAACGTAGCATCTGCGTAAAAATGGTACCGTTAAAAACGTCAGGTCGAGACGCAAAAAATAAGCCATCACTGAGCCTTAGATCCTGAAAAATGAGAACGCTACCGGTTTTGGAAAATGGCGCAAAACGTGTGCCACGTTTTTTGGACAAGCTTGTGAATTTTTTTAACCCCTTAGATACAAGGAAACCTATACATGTTTGGTGTCTACAAACTCGCACCGATCTGAGGCATCACATAGATACCTCAGTTTTACCATATAGGGAACACAGTGAATAAAATATCCCAAAAACTATTGTATGATCACACTTTTTTTGCAATTTTTCCGCACTTTGAATTTTTTTGCCGTTTTCCAGTACACTATATGGTAAAACTTATGGTTTCATTTAAAAGTACAACTTGTCCCGCAAAAAACAAGCCCTCATATGGCAAGATTGATGGAAAATTAAAAAAGTTATGCCTCTTGGAAGAAGGAGAGCAAAAAACAAAAACGCAAAAACGGAAAGTGCCCGGGGGCTGAAGGGGTTAAGCTTCTTTAAGTGCCTCAATATCATTCGTCTTTTGTGTGGCGACTGCAGGCCTTTAACGTTCCATGACACAATTCGCATCCTTATATATTACTTGAAATCTTACTTCTTATCCTATCTTAACTAAAACCTTCTTAAAACCTGTCCACCGCGTCTCTCTCTGGTGGTGCAAAAAAAAAAAAGTCAATTAAACCAAGAAAATAACACCACTATCCTATATCCTTTGTAGGAAAACACAGTTGCGGACTTCACTTTTTTTCCCGCATGTATGTAGGGACTCCTACTGATCCCTCTTTTGCTCCTCAAAATATGTTCGCTTTCTTGAGCTTCCACACTTCACTTAAAGGCATGTTAAACGTAGCTTCAGAAATATATACAAGTATCCCCAAGCCCTGAGGACTGAAAGTAGGTTGAACCTCGACCCAGTATATAGAGGCTCATTCCCAGGAGAGATGAAGGAAAAGAAAAGAAAGAAAAAGGAAACAAGAGGAAGAAAGGAGGGAAGAATGGAGGAGGGGTCCAGAGGATGGTTATGGGAAGGAGAAGGGTCGTAAATGGGGAGAGGTGTGAATGGGATGGGGGAGATGATTGGGACGAATGGGGTGGGAGGTAGTTTGTGGGTGGGAGAAAGTGTGTAGTTGGGGGGGGGCAGGAGAGGGTTTGTTTGTGGGTGGGAAAGGGGGTGTGGGTGGAAGGGGGTGGAAAGTAGTTTGTGGGTGGGGGAGTGTAGTTGGAGGGAGTGGGAGGGGAGTGTGGGTATGGGGGTAGAGGGAGGCAGTTATGTGTTGGAGGGGGGTGCATTTGGGTCATGGGATAATAATGGGGTTGGGCAAGACAGGGAAAGAAGGAGGACAGAGGAAGAAAGAAAAAGAAGAGAGAAAAAAAAAAAAAAAAGAAGGGGAAAAGCGGGGGTATGGAGAGGGACTGTGAGTGTCTGGGTTATGGTAGAGTTAACGCTTTCAGGCCCACATCATAAACTCCAGACCCCCATACAAATCCCCCTCCCCCATCGCTCCTTTACAAACAGCATCAATACTCCACATTAAACATTAGCAATTTTGCCCCTGTATGGGCTATTTTATGTCCTCACCCCCTCTGGGGAGTAGCATCCCCACTCTTTGCCAGGGGCGACGATTTTGCAAAAGTCTTGCCCACATAGCGTCTTGCCTGATCAGGGGCCATGAATGTCTCTGTACCTCCTCCTGGGGCAAAGATTTTAAGGATGGCCGGGAATTGCAAAGCAAATTTTATCTTCTTTCTGAAAAGCTCTGTGCAGACATCGCTGAAGGCTGCTCTTTTCTTTGTGACCTCCGCCGAATAGTCACTGAATATCAGAATCTTATGTCCTGTTACCACCGTGGGGGATGTCTTCTTCCGAAATGCTTGTAAGATGTTAGTTTTATCCACAAAGTTCAAATATCTGACAATCACTGGTCTGGGTCTTGGAGGTGTGTTTACACTTGTGTGCTGGGCTGGGGTCCCACTCTGTGTGCCCTTTCAGCCTTGAGTGTATCAGCAATCCCCAGAGCGTGAGGTATGTCCTCCATGCATATCCCCATTAGCTGGTGAGGGGTGATAGTTTCTGGGAGCCCGATGATTCTTAAGTTGTTTCGTCTGGAGCGATTCTCGAGATCATCAATTTTATCTGCAAGTTGCTGGTTCAGCCTGGTGACTTTTTGCAGCTCGGCCTGCACCTCTCCCAACTCATCCTCTGCAGTGCTGAGTCTATTCTCCACTGTAGCCAGTCTTTCTGATTGCTGTGAGATGGCTTCCTGCATTTGCTTCAGGGCATCAGACACTGTCTGCTCCAGCATTTCCTGAAGCTTGGGGGTTAACATCTTTACCACCTCATCAGCTAGGGAATTGTAAGGCCTTGTGCGCACTAGGCGTTTTTGCCGCATTTTAGCGGCATTTTTTACCGCGTATTTGTGCTGAAAACGCAGTGACATTGCTTCCCCAGCAATGTCTATGGGTTTTCAGAAGTGCTGTCCGCACACAGCGTTTTTTTGTAGCTGCGTTTTTGTGGTGACCACAAAAATGCAGCATGTCAATTATTTCTGCGTTTTTCACTGCATTTTTCACCCATTGAGTTCAATGAGATGTTCAACAACGCAATGAAAAACGCATATAGCCGCGTTTCTATGACTAAAAACGCAGCTATAAACGCAAGGGGTGGGTACTACAGTGACGTGTACAGGAAGAGGATTCCTTCTGTTGGTAAACACAGAAGCAGGAATCCTCCCGGTACCGTCACCGCTGCGTCCACCTCCCGTCCTGTGCATGTCAGCTCCGTGCGGCGCCATGTCTGGGCGGGAGGTGGAGGCAGCGGCGAAAACAAAAGTGAACAGTAGAAAAAAAAAAATGTCATCTATACTCACCTGTCTGCAGGGTCCCGGTGCCATGCCCGCTCCCAGCCCCTGTCTCGGTACCGCCGCTCTGGCTGTGTGTAGTCTCCCCGGGGCAGGACCTTGCTTGCAGGACCTGGCGGTGGATCACCTGATGCAGTCACCTGACTCATCAGCTGATCGTAGTCTCGCCGGCTTTTTCGCGCCTGGCCGACTATCAGCTGATCCTGCCGTCAGGAGACTTCATCAGCTGATTACCGGCAGCTCCTGCAGCGATGGGACAGGAACAGACTCCTGTCCAATCGATCGCTCCAGGAGCTGCCGGTAATCAGCACAGCACATAAGTGAGTATTTTTTTTTTTTTTGCACTGATGCTTCAGCTGATTGTATAATCGGCTTTTATACAATCAGCTGATGTGTCATGTGATTCACGTAGTTTAACCTGACACATCATCTGATCGCTTTGCCTTCCAGCAAACCGATCAGATGATATTGGATCCGAATTGGACGGTGCGGGACCCTTGACCCAGGATTACTGCGGAGGGGGGTTCTTTATTTCAATAAAGATGGAGTCACTAATTGTGTTGTGTTTTATTTCTAATAAAAATATTTTTCTGTGTGTTGTGTTTTTTTTTTTTTATCATTACTAGAAATTCATGGTGGCCATGTCTAATATTGGCGTGACACCATGAATTTCGGGCTTAGGGCTAGCTGATAATATACAGCTAGCCCTAACTCCATTATTACCCAGCTAGCCACCCGGCATCAGGGCAGCTGGAAGAGTTGGATACAGCGCCAGAAGATGGCGCTTCTATGAAAGCGCCATTTTCTGGGGTGGCTGTGGACTGCAATTCGCAGTGGGGGTGCCCAGAAAGCTTGGGCACCCTGCACTGTGGATTCCAATTCCCAGCTGCCTAGTTGTACCCGGCTGGACTCAAAAATTAGACGAAGCTCACGTCATTTTTTATTTTTAATTATTTCATGAAATTCATGAAATAATTAAAAAAAAAAGGGCTTCTCTATATTTTTGGTTCCCAGCCGGGTACAAATAGGCAGCTGGGGGTTGGGGCAGCCCGTACCTGCCTGCTGTACCCGGCTAGCATACAAAAATATGGCAAAGCCCACGTCATTTTTTTTTTCTTTTTGGGCAAAAAACTGCATACAGTCCTGGATGGAGGATGCTGAGCCTTGTAGTTCTGCAGCTGCTGTCTGCTCTCCTGCATACACTAGTGAATGGAGGATGCTGAGCCTTGTAGTTCTGCAGCTGCTGTCTGCTCTCCTGCATACACTAGTTCTGCAGCTGTCTGCTCTCCTGCATACAATGAACATTTTGAAGAAGGAAATGACATCAGACCTTTTTTTTTTTTTCTTTTTCATCAACAATCTTTAATGGCATTGTGCACTGATTAAAAACGCAGTGAGCAAAAACGCAGCAAAAAACGCACCAAATCGCGGTAAAAACGCGTGCGTTTTTGTCACGTTTTTTTAGCCGCGGGTGCGTTTTTTGAGACAAAAACGCACATAAAAACGCAGCGTGAAAAAAACGCCTAGTGCGCACATACCCTAAGAAATGCTGAGACCTGCAGTGCTTATCTCCTGCTCACCCCCTCCCTCCTGCTGGGTAAGCTGATTACCAGGTTTATTGCTTTTCCTGGGCTTGGTCACCTCCGCAGCCATTTTAGCATTAGGCTATGTGCGCACAGTGCGTTTTTTGCGGCGTTTTTGCGCGTTTTTCGGGTGCGTTTTTGGCCTCAAAACTGCAGGACTTTGCTTCCCCAGCAAAGTCTATGAGTTTTCATTTTTGCTGTCCGCACACATCTGTTTTTTTTACCTGCGTTTTTGAGTTAAAAAAAAAAAATGGACATGTCAGTTCTTTCCTGCGTTTTTCTGCGTTTTCCGCCCATGCAATGCATTTGAAAAACGCAGCAAAACGCAGAGATCAAAAACGCAGCAAAACGCAGCCAAAAACGCACCAAATCGCGGCAAAATTGCATGCGTTTTTGATGCGTTTTTCAACGCAGGTGCGTTTTTGTGCGTTTTTAGCGGCCAAAAACGCACAAAAACGCAGCATCAAAAAGACGCAGTGTGCGAACCTAGCCTAAACGCACAAAAACGCACCTGCGTCAAAAAACGCATGCGTTTTTGCCGCGATTTGGTGCGGTTTTGGCTGCGTTTTGCTGCGTTTTTCAAATGCATTGCATGGGCGGAAAACGCAGAAAAACGCAGGAAAGAACTGACATGTCCATGTACAGATGTGTGCGGACAGCAAAAATGAAAACTCATAGACTTTGCTGGGGAAGCAAAGTCCTGCAGTTTTGAGGCCAAAAACGCACCCGAAAAACGTGCAAAAACGCCGTGAAAAACGCACTGTGCGCACATAGCCTTAGGGCTGGTTCACACTAAGCGACAGCGACAACGAGGTCGCTGTTACGTCACCATTTTCTGTGACGTAACAGCGACCTTGTAAGTCACTGTTATGATCGCTGCTTAGCTGTCAAACACAGCAGCCGAAGCAGCGATCATAACCGCGAGAGCAGGGAGCCGTGCACACTGCTTAGCGCTGGCTCCTTGCTCTCCTAGCTACAGTACACATCGGGTTAATTAACCCGATGTGTACTGCAGCTACATGTGCAGAGAGCAGGGAGCCGCGCACACTGCTTAGCGCTGGCTCCTTGCTCTCCTAGCTACAGTACACATAGGGTTAATTAACCCGATGTGTACTGCAGCTACATGTGCAGAGAGCTGGAGTCGGCAGCACAGGCAGCGTGAGAGCTGCGGGGGCTGGTAACTAAGGTAAATATCGGGTAACCACCTTGGTTACCCGATGTTTACCCTGGTTACAGCTTACCGCAGCTGCCAGATGCCGGCTCCTTCTCCCTGCTCGCTTCATTTCGTCGCTCTCTCGCTGTCACACACAGCGATCTGTGTGTCACAGCGGGAGAGCGCCTTTGAAGAAAACGAACCAGGGCTGTGTGTAACGAGCAGCGATCTCGCAGCAGGGGCCAGATCGCTGCTCAGTGTCACACACAGCGAGATCGCTAATGAGGTCACTGTTGCGTCACCAAAACCGTGCCGTAGCAGCGATTTCGGTAGCGATCTCGCTATGTGTGAAGCACCCCTTAGCCCGGCTGCTTCTTTGTTGGGCTGGGGAAGATCCCTGTCCTGCTGTCCCCTTCTTGTGTACATACCTCTCCATTATGTCTGAGGGGCATGCACACTGTTTTATCTCCTCTTTCCCACCTTTTATCAGCTTGTTTGTGTGCTTGGTACTGCAGGGGCTTGATAAAGAAGCAGGAGCTCTTCTCACAAGCTGCCTTCCATGCGAGCGCAGAACCCGGAAGTCGCCTTGTATTGTTTATGATTATTGTACTTGTATCTATTATGTATACCCCTTTCACATGTAAAGCGCCATGGAATTGATGGCGCTATAATAATAAAGAATAATAATAATAATAATCTAATGGATGCGGCAATTCCGGGTGGCTGCTGGCTGATATTGTTAGGTTGGGGGGCTCATAATGTTGAGCTCCCCATTCTGAGAATACCAGCCTTCAGTCATGTGGCTTTACCCTGGCTGGTATCCAAAGTGGGGGGAACCGCACATCGTTTTTTTTTATTTATTTATTTATTTTACTGCTTAATATAGACACGCCCACCAGCGGCTGTGATTGGTTGCAGTGAGACAGCTGTCACTCAACGTGGAGGAGTGTCTGACTGCAACCAATCATAGGCGCCGGTGGGCGGAGGAAGCAGGGAATACGAAATGGATTAGTGAGCGGCCGGCATTTTCAAAAGAGGAGCAGCCACCACAGTGTGAACGCCGTGCAGCGCCGTGTCGGTGATCGTGGATTGGTGAGTATGAGATATGGGGTGGGAGGGAGAGACCGACATGGACAGAGAGAGAGATAGAGACAGAGACAGAGAGAGAGAGACCGACAGACTAACCGAAAGAGAGAGAGAGACCGAAAGACCTGCATTTATTATGTCAAAAACACATGCAGTTCGCTAGTAAAAAGCAAGTGAAACGCCTCAACAATATATTTTTATTACATTTTTTATGGGTTTTAATAAAGAAAAATAATAAATTGTGCCTTTTTTTACGCCATTTACTGATCCCAATCAATAATCTGATCACTGTGTTGATGGCCCCATCATGGTATATATGTCATTATCCTGCGCCCCTTCCTGGTATATAAGGTCTTCATCCTTGGCACATCCTGGTATATATGGTACTGATCCTGGGTCCATCCTGGTATGTATGTCCCCATCCTGGGCCCATTCCTGTGATACATGGTCCTACTCCTTGACCCCTTTAAGATTTATATGGTCCTCATCCTGGACCCTTCCTGATATATATGGTCCCCATCCTGGTATATATGTCCTTATCCTGGGCACCTTCCTGGTATATATGGTACTCCTCCTGGGTCCCTTCCGGGTTTACAAGGTCCTCATCCTGGGCCCATCCTGGTACATATGTCCCCTTCTTAGTATATATGTCCTCATCTTAGGCCCATTCCTAGGATATATGATCCTACTTCTTGGCTCCTTTATGATTTATGTGGTCCTCATCCTGGACCCTTCCTGGTATGAAGGTGCATCTCAAGACATTAGAATATCATCAAAAATTTTATTTATTTCAGTAATTAAATACAAAAAGCAAACATATATTATATAGAGTCATTACAAACATGATCTTTCTCATGTGTTTATTTCTGTTAATTTTGATGATTATGGCTTATAGCCAATGAAAAATCATTATCTCAGAAAATTAGTATGATTGCCACAAAACACCTGCAAAGGCTTCTGAAGTGGTTAAAATAGTCCCTTAGTCTGGTTCAGTAGACTACACAAGCATCGGGAAGACTGCTGACTTAATAGATGTCCCGAAGGCATTCATTGACTCACTCCACAAAGAGGGTAAGCCACAAAAGGTCATTGCTAAAGAGGCTGGCTGTTCACAGAGTGCTGTATCCAAGCATATTAATGCAAAGATGAGTGTAAGGAAAAAGTGTGGTAGAAAAAGGTGCACAAGCAACCGGGATATCTGAAGCATTGATAGGATTGTTAAGAAAAGGCCATTAAAAAAATTGGGAGAGATTCACAAGGAGTGGTCTGCTGCTGGAGTCAGTGCTTCAAGAGTCACCACACACAGATGTATCCAGGACATGGCCTACAACTGTCGCATTCTTTGTGTCAAGCCACTCATGACCAAAAGACAACGCCAGAAGTGTCTTACCTGGGCCAAGGAGAAAAAGAACTGGACTGTTGCTCAGTGGTTCAAGGTATTGTTTTCAGATGAAAGTATATTTTGCATTTCATTTGGAAATTGCGGTCCCAGAGTCTGGAGGAAGAGTGGAGAGGTCACAGTCCAAGCTGCTTGAGGTCTAGTGTGAAGTTGCCACAATCACTGATGGTTTGGGGACCCATGCTTTCTGCTGGTGTAGGACCACTGTGTTTTATCAAGATCAAAGTCAGCGCAGCCGTCTACCAGGACATTTTAGAGCACTTCATGCTTCCTTCTGCCGACAAGCTTTTTGGAGATAGAAATTTCATTTTCCAGCAGGATTGGGCACCTGTTCACACTGCCAAAAGTACCAATACCTGGTTTAATATCCACAGTATCAATGTGCTTGATTGGCCAGCAAACTCGCCTGACCTAAACCCCATAGACAAGCTATGTGGTATTGTTAAGAGGAAGATGAGAGACACCAGACCCCACAATGCAGACGAGCAGAAAGCTGCTATCAAAGCAACCTAGATTTCCATACCTCCTCAGCAGTGCCACAGCCTGATTGCCTCCATGCCAAGCCACATTGATGCAGTAATTCATGCAAAAGGAGCCCCAACCAAGTATTGTGCATTTACTGTGCAGACGTTTCAGTAGTCCAACATTTCTGAGGTTAAAATCATTTTTTCAGTTGGTCTTATATAATTTTCTAATTTTCTGAGATAATGACTTTTGGGTTTTCATTGGCCGTAAGCTATAATCATCAACATTAATAGAAATAAACACATTAAATAGTGTCATCTGTGTTTAATGACTCTATATAATGTATGTGTTTCCCTTTTTGTATTGAATTTCTGAAATAAATTACCTTTTGATGATATTCTAATTGATCGAGCTGCACCAGTATATGGTCATCATCCTGGTATATATGTCCTTATCCTGGGCCCCTTCCTGGTATATATGGTACTCATCCTGGGTCCCTTCCTGGTTTACATGGTCCTCATCCTTCGCCCATCCTGGTATACATGTCCCCATCCTGTTTCATATGTCCTTATCCTGGGCCCCTTCCTGGTATATATGGTCATAATTCTTGGCCCCTTCCTGGTATATACAGTCCTGTTCTGTCTACTACACATAGAATAACTAAAACATTGTATTCCCCTCTTCTCTGCTCCCACAAAACGTGGCTTCCTCATCCACAGCCAGCACGCAGTGACCCACAGCTAGCATCGGAGTGCACGCCATGACGTATGATGCCACTATTATGCATCTTCCCCAGTCACGGTACAGCGGATGTATACTGTCAGTCACTGTTTGGTTGGCAGCATATATTGCAGCTCAGTGATCTGCTGGGTCTCTGTGTGCAATGCATTTAAGCTGGATTTGCACCCTTGGACGCACAGCCAGCTGAAGTAGATGCTTGGGTCGGTGGGTCCTCTCCACTCCGGGAAAACTTGTTAGCAGGTAACATCTTACTGCATCTTACTACATCTTACTGCATCCAGATAACATCTTACTGCATCTCAAGAGAATATTGTCATCTGCTAGTTGAAAAAAAAAAGTAACAATAGCAGGGACTAAAACTTAACTTTTACTAGTTATCGATAAAATAACAATAAAATGACAATAAAGTGCAAGTGCAAAAATACAAGGTGCCAAAAATACAGAAATGGAATAATCTCACCCGAATTTTTCTCCACAGGCAAGGATACCAAGCATAAACAATCAGAGCGGGCTGCAAACACTGGGTTAAAGTCTCAGTTTGTCATGTACAAACAACCCTTGTCGTGCCCCATGTAAAGCTTCCGCCCTAACAAGGGCAGCACCCTAGTGAGCTGTCTGCCGCACAACCATGTAAAAAAGAAACGCCCTCCCAACGCGTTACCCTCTCAGTAAAGAGAGTTCATCGGGGGAGAGAGAAAAAGGGGGGATAGGTACAGCTTGGAGCAGGTACCAGACCTGTATGTTAGGTCCAAAAAAACCTGTGTGTGCAATGATAAATGGTGGTTCTAAAAAAAAAACAGACCGAAATTAACAAGTGGAATGTGTGTTTTAGAGATGAGCGATGTTCGATTCGAACCGTTCGCCAATATCAAATTCGAGTGATTTTGGGCGGTGTTCGAGTCGTTCGATGAACTAGAACGATTTGCTTCAAGTTCAGCCATTCGAGTTGCCGTTCAATAATGGTTCGATCAACAAAAGCGCAGCTAGTTACTAGCTGGCTTTTCACTGTAATACTGTCAGTATTAGTATTAGTAATAATGATATTATCAAAATTCAGCGTATAATGTGCAGGGGGGACGGGGTTTAGATCAGTGTTGCTGAGTGCTGAAAGAATGGCGATCGCCATTTTTTTTTCCTAACCGCACGTACAGTGGGGCGGGCCAGGCTGACAATCACAGACACACACACAGCGAAGTGGATTTTTGCCAAACAAGCAAGGGCATGTGTCATTGGCTGTGCATGTCACATGTCTTTGCCCTATAAGACCCGGCCATTTTCCCCATCGCCGCCATTATCTCTCTGCTGCGGGTGTGTGACAGTCACTGCTCCCACTGCTGCTGCTGCTGTGTGCGCTATACACTTATACATTGCAATCTACACATCGGTTTAGGGATTAGGGACTACTTGTAATTTCAGCCCTTTTCAGGGCTACATTACAGCAGTTCATAGCCATTTTTGCTAGGCAGGTCTGTGCAAGCGCTGTGCAACGGTTTATCACAGCGTCTGCCTAAATCAGCTCAGGCAGTTCCTTGGGGCATAGTTTCATTGTCTGGGATAGTAAGTGAGGGTTCCTCTGCTGACAAGAAAGCTAGATCACCTCTGCATTGTACACCACCTCTCCATTTTTGCTACGCCATTTTAAGTGCAAAAAGTGCAGGCAGTTCCTTGGGGCATAGTTTCATTGACTGGAATAGTCAGTGGGGGTTCCTCTGCTGACTAGAAAGCTATACAACCTCTGCATTGTACACCACCTCTCCATTTTTGCTACACCATTTTAAGTGCAAAAAGTGCAGGCAGTTCCTTGGAGCATAGTTTCATTGTCTGGGATAGTAAGAGAGGGTTCCTCTGCTGACAAGAAAGCTAGACCACCTCTGCATTGTACACCACATCTCCATTTTTACTATGCTATTTTAAGTGCAATAAGTGCAGGCAGTTCCTTGGGGCATAGTTTCATTGTCTGGGACAGTAAGTGAGGGTTCCCCTGCTGACAAGAAAGCTAGACCACCTCTGCATTGTACACTAGGGTGACCGCAAAAAAATCGATATCGGAATTTTGTCCGCCTGGACCCCACAAAACGATTCCCCTTTCCAGATATTGAGATAACCAAAATTTGAGCTTCATCAAACGACATTAACCCGTGCCGCTCGTCGCTCAAAGTTTGAAAAAATCCAAATTTTTGGCCAAAAAGCTGTCATATGGAGCCATAACTCCAGAAAGGTAAATAATAAAATCACGCTTAATATCTCAAAAGAAAGCTAATGTTGTTCTTCAAAATTTATATTCTATACATAATTGTTGTTATTTTAAGTCAAACTGAGTTACAACAGCTTTTAGCCCCAAGAACGTGACCTGGTACCACTAGGAGCATACTTTGTGTATTTTGTTATTAAGTGATACATTTTGGGGTTTTTTTTGGTATATTTTTGAGTTTAAAGTAGAAATAAGTAATACTGATAAGTCTAATGACATTTTTTATTTTAAAATATAAAAATGAGATATATAATACATACAAAACAGACACAGAAAAGATACAGACGTAGTACCTACATGAGTTGATAATTTTACATAGTTATCGAACCTATTCTTTTGTTTTTTGCTTTTGTTAAAGTAGTTTTTGAAACGTCAGAATATAATGCTCGGTATTTGCTTACAACTTGCAGGACATATTGCTTTTGTTCTTCATCTTTTGTCAGAAGGTCGTTAAAGTCGATTATTAATTTAACACCACGCTCAGCCATATCATTAACTACTTTTAATGTTTTGACAATTTTCAATCCTTCTTGGAAGTCATTATTTTGAGACCAGGTGTTTGGATTTTGTCTTAGGAAATCTGTTTTTATATTAAAATTGGTCAAAGAATGTAAATGTTTCTTTGGTAAGTAAATTTACCAATCCTCCATCAACTACCTCTTTTAATTTTTCTTTCCTAACTTTTGGATTTACAACCCTAGCATGCTCTGATGGTTCATCTGTGCTACTGAGCAATTTATTAGCCATTAACAACTTTTCATCGTCTGTAATGGTGGGATCAAAAAACGATAATCCCACCAACTCTGCATTCAAATACCACAAATGGTTCGAAAATTTGGTCAGGGCTATTTCTGCAATGTCATTGTCACATTCTTTATAGTTTAAAAGACTATGCAAAATACCTAAATCTTGCTTTGGCGCAAGATGAGCTTTGGAGCATTGAACCAAGCTTTACAATAAATTTTAACTAGGAAAACAGAAATGGTACGCACAGAACTTTCTTCTTCTTTAGACATCTTAAATTGATGACGAAAAATGAACATTTTTAAGCAGTAAATAGCCTTTGCCATCCACCTAGCGTGATGAATGGCTCCTGGAGTTCTAAAACCCACAACATTGCCGTATAGTGATCCAACAATTACGAGAACCAACTGCAACAGCTCCTTGTAGTCATCTTTGGGGTGGCTCTCAGTTAATTTGGTCTCGAATTCAGCAGTAACATTTGAAATTACTTCTGGAGTTAGCTGCTTTTGTATTAGATTGTCACTGATACCTGTGTCATATTTTCCGTTGTCTATCTTGGGCCACGCAGTGAGGAATCTTTTGAAAATGTCTGGATGAGGTCCAGTGGTTGATCCCATTTTTATGTCGAATACGCCTCTTAACACAATTTCCAAGATATGGTGACGGCAAGCTAGGTGTAGCAATTCTCTTCCTAACATTTGCTCCAATAGGACGCATGCTCCTTTGAGTCTTCCCGTGTTTGATGCTGCAGTGTCGAAGCACATCGCCTTGACGGTGTTGGGAAGACCCCATTCCTGTAGGCATTAATATACGGCTATGGCTTGTTCCTCTCCAGAGCTGCTTGCTGTTACAGGAACTCCCAGCAGCTGTTCCTTTTCGCCATATGAATATGCTCATGTTTTAAAACACCCGGTAAAAGTTTTCCGTCCCAATGGACAACCACGGGCTCTTTTTCAGGAATGTTTACTTTATCTAAAATTTTTTAGTATATTGTTCTCTGAACATTTGCCTTCTAGAATGTAATAAAGTTTTTGAGACTTTGTACTCAAGAGGATCAAGGTTTAGTGCTTCTAGAGTAGCTATTAAAATTCTTGTGGCATTGCTGTCGGATACCTTACATCGATCTAACACAATGGATAATTTCATGTTTAAAATCTCTTTAGCGCCCCTTGCAAATGAAACTTTCATCCTCTTGCTCTCAGATGGTCCTGGATCTTCTGCAGCTTCTTCCGGGATGTCCATTTCCTCCAAGCTCTCAAGTTCCTGGTAGATGCTGTCCTCTTCAGTATCTTCTTCTTCTTTTCCTTCTTCGAGCTTGTCTTCATCATCCGTCTCTAAGAAGCAACCAAAGAAAGAGAAAAAAAAGACTATAAAAACTTGTCATTTTAGCAGAATAGTAATAATACATAGTTACTAAATTACCTACTTCTAATTATCAATAGGTATTATTTTAAGAATATAAACTTAATCATAAAGATGCCAAATGATGCTCTCATGTACAATTTTCTTTCAATTATAATGAAACTATTTTCTTATTTGTTTATCTACTTTTTAGAATAACAATAATAATAAAATAAACTCACCAATATCAAAAGTTTCTTCATCGATTTGTCGGTTCATTTTTGCAAGTTCTTTTTGCACCTTGATTTCTTCAGCTCGAGACAACTTGAGATCCACTCCAGCCATGGAACCTGGGCGGCCCTTCTGCCTCTGTTTCAAGAGAAATGCCTTATCTTCTTCCGATTTCATCACAGCCAAGGCATCTTGTTGAGCAATATCAAAGAGATCATTCAACTTTTCAACAAACTGTTTAAATTTGTTCTTGGCCGTTTCCGATGTTTTCTTCCGGTCTTTTTGAAGACTTCTCCACTCGGCGTGAAGTTTATCCAGCTTAGTAATTGCATCCTGCTCATGTTTAGTCAGGATTCGAGCTTTCCCCCAAAAAATGAACACTTCTCGTATGGTCAGTTTTGCTAATTCTCTTACAGTTAATTTCACAGTACGTAAATTATAAAATAAAGCACATAAGACTTGATGATTTGAGGGTAGTTTACAACTGGTGATCTGGTGAATGGGATAGCCCACAAGAAATATTTTATCCTTGTTCCGGCTTTGTACACCTGATGTGAATGCCATTTCAGAGTCCAATAGGTAAATAATAGTGATGAGCGAGTACTAAAAAGCTCGGGTGCTCGAGGCTCGGGCCGAGCATCCAAAGATACTCGTGTACTCGGCCCGAGCACCGAGCCCAATGTTATCCTATGGGAGACCCGAGTATTTTTATGAAATGACCCCCGGCAGCATGTAGAAACCCTAAAAATGTCACAAAAGTCTCAGAAGAGTGCTCAAATGACATGGCAACAGCATGGGGAAGACCCCTTGAAGCATTTATCACTCAAAAGTCACAGCTGTGAACAATTTTGTCCGCATTTTACGCCATTTTTACGTACTCACCAGAAAACCTTCCAAAATGACACCAAAATGAATTTTCATGGCGGAAATGTTAAGGGCACATACCCAATAGTGAGATAGAGCTGGTGTATGTTACTTTTTGAGATTAATACATGAAAGATTTTACGTAAAACATTGTGTGGCACTCCGATGTCCAAAACGCACGTTTTGTGCTTTTTACTAGCGATGTCGGTCATTTTTTTTTTCATTCTATCTCCCGTCGGTCGGTCTCGCTCTGTCGGTCTCTCTCTGTCTTGTCTGTCCCCCTCTCACAGTCTGTCGGTCAGTCTCCCCCCTCTCTCTTACTTACCGTTCCCCGATCACTGCCGCGGCGCTGCACGACTGTTCACTAAACTCCAGCGGCTTTTCCTCTTTTGAAAAAGCCGGCCGCTCATTAAACAATCTCGTATTCCCTACTTTCCTGCTTTTCGGCGCCTATGATTGGTTGCAGTGAGACACGCCCCCACGCTGAGTGACAGGTGTCTCACTGCACCCAAACACAGCAGCCCGTGGGTGTGTGTATACTGTGCAGTGAAATAAATAATTAAATAATTAAAAAAAATGGCGTGCGGTCCCCCCAATTTTAATACCAGCCAGATAAAGCCATACGGCTGAGGGCTGGTATTCTCAGGATGGGGAGCTCCACGTTATGGGGAGCCCCCAAGCCTAACAATATCTGTCAGCAGCCGCCCAGAATTGCCGCATACATTAGATGCGACAGTTCTGGGACTGTACCCGGCTCTTCCCGATTTGCCCTGGTGCGTTGGCAAATCGGGGTAATAAGGAGTTATTGGCAGCCCATAGCTGCCAATATGTCCTAGATTAATCATGTCAGGCGTCTCCCCAAGATTCCTTCCATGATTAATCTGTAAGTGACAGTAAAAAAACACACACACCCGAAAAATCCTTTATTAGAAATAAAAAACAATAACAAAGTCCCTCATCACCAATTTATTAACCCCGACAAACCCTCCATGTCCGGCGTAATCCACGGACCTCCAGCGTCGCGTCCAGCTGTGCTGCATGAAGGTGACAGGAGCTGCAGAATACACCGCCGCTCCGGTCAGCTTCACACAGCAACTTAGGTGAGTATAGCGATCAGCTGAGCTGTCACTGAGGTTACCTGGATGCAGCGGTGGCCACGGGTAAGGCTAGTTTCACACTTGTGTTGAACGGCATCCGTCACATTGCGTTGTGTAACGCATGTGACGGATGCCTTGCAAAAAGTGTGATAATAAAGGCCACGGATTCCAGTGAAATAACGCATTGCGTTAAGTTTTCTTTGGGCCGAGAGAGAGAGAGCACCCATCATCCCCGCGCACAGCCCGACATCCCCGCACACAGCCCGACATCCCCGCACACAGCCCGACATCCCCGCACACAGCCCGACACCCCCGCACACAGCCCGACACCCCCGCACACATCCCCGCACACAGCCCGACATCCCCGCACACAGCCCGACATCCCCGCACACATCCCCGTACACAGCCCGACATCCCCGCACACATCCCCGCGCACAGCCCGACACCCCCGCACACAGCCGCACACAGCCCGACACCCCCGCACACAGCCCGACACCCCCGCACACATCCCCGCACACAGCCCGACATCCCCGCACACAGCCCGACACCCCCGCACACATCCCCGCACACAGCCCGACATCCCCGCACACAGCCCGACATCCCCGCACACATCCCCGCACACAGCCCGACATCCCCGCACACATCCCCGCACACATCCCCTCACACAGCCCGACATCCCCGCACACATCCCCGCACACAGCCCGACATCCCCGCACACAGCCCGACATCCCCGCACACAGCCCGACATCCCCGCACACAGCCCGACATCCCCGCACACATCCCCGCACACAGCCTGACATCCCCGCACACATCCCTGCACACAGCCCGACATCCCCGCACACAGCCCGACATCCCCGCACACAGCCCGACATCCCCGCACACAGCCCGACATCCCCGCACACATCCCCGCACACAGCCCGACATCCCCGCACACATCCCCGCACACAGCCCGACATCCCCGCACACATCCCCGCACACAGCCCGACATCCCCGCACACATCCCCGCACACATCCCCGCACACAGCCCGACATTCCCCCACACAGCCCGACATCCCCGCACACAGCCCGACATCCCCGCACACATCCCCGCACACAGCCCGACATCCCCGCACACATCCCCGCACACATCCCCGCACACAGCCCGACATCCCCGCACACATCCCCGCACACAGCCCGACATCCCCGCACACAGCCCGACATCCCCGCACACAGCCCGACATCCCCGCACACAGCCCGACACCCCCGCACACATCACACACAGCCCGACATCCCCGCACACATCCCCGCACACAGCCCGACATCCCCACACACAGCCCGACATCCCCGCACACAGCCCGACATCCCCGCACACATCCCCGCACACAGCCGGACATCCACGCACACATCCCCGCACACAGCCCGACATCCCCGCACACATCCCCGCACACAGCCCGACATCCCCGCACACATCCCCGCACACATCCCCGCACACAGCCCGACATTCCCCCACACAGCCCGACATCCCCGCACACAGCCCGACATCCCCGCACAGAGCCCGACATCCCCGCACACATCCCCGCACACATCCCCACACACAGCCCGACATCCCCGCACACATCCCCGCACACAGCCCGACATCCCCGCACACATCCCCGCACACATCCCCGCACACAGCCCGACATCCCCGCACACAGCCCGACATCCCCGCACACAGCCCGACATCCCCGCACACAGCCCGACACCCCCGCACACATCGCACACAGCCCGACATCCCCGCACACAGCCCCTCACACAGCCCAACACTACAGCCCTCATCATTCCTACACACATCCCGAGACTACCGCACCCATCATCACCGCACACACACACCGGCATTACCTCAGTGACGTCCCCGCTGACAGCGCCATTCACTTCAGCTGCTGCGTGGAGCTCACAGGAGCGGCGTTCTACTGCCGCTCCTGTCAGCTTCATGTAGCAGAGCTGGATGTGTTGCGGGACCTCTGGATTACGTCGGACCTGGAGGGGTATTTGGGGATTTTAATAAAGTGGTAAAAGAGGGTGGTTTTTTTGTCTTTTATTTCAAATAAAGGATTTTTTCGGGTGTGTGTGTTTATTTTCTTTAACTTACAGATTAATCATGGAGGGTATCTCGTGGAGACGCCTGACATGATTAATCTAGGACTTATTGGCAGCTATGGGCTGCCAATAACTCCTTATTACCCCGATTTGCCAATGCACCAGGGCAAATCGGGAAGAGCCGGGTACAGTCCCAGAACTGTCGCATCTAATGGATGCGACTATTCTGGGCGGCTGCTGGCTGATATTGTTAGGCTGGGGGGCTCCCCATAATGTGGGGCTCCCCAGCCTGAGAATACCAGCCTTCAGCCGTATGGCTTTATCTGGCTGGTATTAAATTATTTATTTCACTGCACAGTATAGACCCGCCCACCGGCGGCTGTGATTGGTTGCAGTGAGACAGCTGTCAGTCAGCGTGGGGGCGGGTCTGTCTGCAACCAATCATAGGCGCCGGTGGGCGGGGAAAGCAGGGAATACGAGATTGAATAATGGGCGGCCGGCTTTTTCAAAGGAGGAAAAGCCGCCGCAGCAGTGTGGACGCCGTGCAGCGCCGCGCCGGTGATCGGTGAGTATGAGAGAGGAGGGGAGAGGGGGAACAGAGACCAGGAGTGATTTTAAACGATTTTGATCGTTCTGCTGGACATGCTGAGCATGTGCAGTAGTACGTGACGAAATCTGTCAGCGGATTCCGCCGCTTAGCGCATAGCGGCGAAAACCGCCACCATAGACAATCATTAGACACCGTGGCGGATTCCAACGAAATCCGTCATGGTGCGCTATTTTAACGCTCCAAAAAACGTTACATGCTGCGTTCAATCCGCTAGACGCAGCGTCAAAATAACGCCGCTGCGTCGTCCAGCGGATGCAACGCAGACACTTGCGTTACAGTGCGTCGTCCATACAACTCTATGGAGAATAGCGCGGCCCGTTAACGGACTGCGCTATTCTCCATAGTGACGGAAGGCGCTTAACGCAAGTGTGAAACTAGCCTAACCTCAGTGACAGCTCAGCTGATTGCGCTACTCACCGCCGCTCCGGTCAGCTCCATGCAGCAACTGAGGTGAGTATAGCGATCAGCTGCTGTCACTGAGGTTACCCGCGGCCACCGCTGGATCCAGCGGTGGCCGTGAGTTACCTGACTGACAGCAGCTGATCGCGCTACTCACCTCAGTTGCTGTGTGAAGCTGACAGAAGCGGCGGTGTATTCTGCAGCTCCTGTCACCTGAATGTAGCAGAGCTGGACGCGACGCTGGAGGACTGTGGATTACGCCGGACATGGAGGGTTTGTCGGGGTTAATAAATTGGTGATGAGGGACTTTGTTATTGTTTTTTATTTCTAATAAAGGATTTTTTCAGGTGTGTGTGTTTTTTAACTGTAATTTACAGATTAATCATGGAAGGAATCTCGGGGAGACGCCTGACATGATTAATCTAGGATTTAGTGGCAGCTATGGGCTGCCATTAACTCCTTATTACCCCGATTTGCCAACGCACTAGGGTAAATCGGGAAGAGCCGGGTAGAGTCCCAGAACTGTCGCATCTAATGTATGCGGCAATTCTGGGCGGCTGCTGCTGACTGATATTGTTAGGCTGGGGGGCTCCCCATAACGTGGAGCTCCCCATCCTGAGAATACCAGCCTTCAGCCGTATGGCTTTATCTGGCTGGTATTAAAATTGGGGGGGACCGCACGCCGTTTTTTTTATTTATTTATTTATTTTACTTCACAGTATAGACACGCCCACCGGCTGCTGTGATTGGCTGCAGTGAGACACCTGTCACTCAACGTGGGGGCGTGTCTCACTGCAACCAATCATAGGCGCCTGTGGGCGTGGAAACCAGGGAATATGAGATGGCTGTGTACAGAGCACAGCGCGCCCGCCGGTATAAAGGCTCGGTCACGCTGTGCGGGCCGGCCAATCACTGCAATTCCACAACTAACAGGGCTGTGGCATTGCAGTGGTCTGCCAGCCAATCCCTGCATGAGGGCTGGCTCTCAAAAGAGCGCCAACATGCAGGGATTAAGACCACGAGTACAGCACGAGTATCGCGAGATTACTCGGTCCCCGCCGAGTAGCCCGAGTACAGTGATACTCGTGCGAGTACCGAGTAGTAACAAGCATACTCGCTCATCACTAGTAAATAAGTTAACTAGAAAAAAGAAACAAAATATATTACAAACTTTAATTTAAATAAAATCTTTTCAAATATCTTTTAAAATAATATTATAATAGCTATAAAAACAATAACACACACACTTGGAAAATTAAAAAAAAAAACATTAAAATATCTTCACTGGATAATTGTTCGATCTAACCAGCTCAAAGGCACTTTAGAAACTAAACTAAATAAAATAAATAAACTAAATAAAAGGTCGGTTGTACGCTGAAGTAAAATCACCATCCCTAAAATAGAAATTACATGCACCCTGTGTGTAACATATAAATTTTGAAGAACAACATTAGCTTTCTTTTGAGATATTAAGCGTGTTTTTATTATTTACCGTTCTGGAGTAAAGCTCCATATGTCAGCTTTTTGGCCAAAAATTTGGATTTTTTTCAAACTTTGAGCAACGAGCGGCACGGGTTAACGTTGTTTGATCGAGCTCAAATTTTGGCTATCTCAATATCTGGAAAGGGGAATCATTTTTGGGTCCAGACAAACAAGATTCCGACATTCCCCCCCCCCCCTATGGAGATCCGGTCACCCTATTGTACACCACCTCTCCATTTTTGCTACGCCATGTTAAGTGCAAAAAGTGCAGGCAGTTCCTTGGGGCATAGTTTCATTGTCTGGGATAGTAAGTGAGGGTTCCTCTGCTGACAAGAAAGCTATACCACCTCTGCATTGCACATCACCTCTCAATTTTTGCTACGCAATTTTAAGTGCAAAAAGTGCAGGCAGTTTTAGTGGCATAGTTTCATTGTCTGGGATAGTAAGTGAGGGTTCCTCTGCTGACAGGAAAGCTACACCACCTCTGCATTCTACACCACCTCTCCATTTTTGCTACGCCATTTTAAGTGCAGAAAAGTGCAGGCAGTTTTAGTGGCATAGTTTCATTGTCTGGGATAGTCAGTGACGTTCCTCTGCTGACAACAAAACGACACCGCCTCTGCATTCTACGCCACCTCTCCATTTCTGCTACGCAATTTTAAGTGCAACAAACAGTGTCGAATTTGTTCACAAACAAAATGAGTGGCAAAAGGACAGATGCTGGTGGAAAGGGGAACAGGCGTGTTGGAAAAGGAAAAAAATGTTTGTGTCACTGGGGTAGGTGGTAAAGCATCAGTAACATCTGTTGAAGAAAGACCATCTTCCAGCAAAAGTAAGATGTCTACTACTTTCCGTGGACAATCTGATTTGATCCCTTTGTTATGGAAATGACCATTGCTACCAAAGGTAGATGAGGCACAAAAACAGCACATGCTTGAATGGATCTCAAGTGCTCCATCAAGTGGCCTCTGCTCCACCTCTACTTCAACATCCCAAAGACTGCAGTCCTCTGAGTTGTCACCTCAATCGCACTTGCTTTCTACCAGCTCTCAAGTCTCCACCCGCCCTGCAGAGTATGGGGTAACATAGATGGTTGAGTCTGCAGAGCTGTTCAGTCACACTATAGCCTGGGAATCAGAGATCTGCTTCAAAGCTACAGTGAGTGCAGACAAAGAAATGATCTGCAGTGATGCCCAGAAGCTTTGTGAGTCAGATTCAGGCCCAGATGAAGAAGGTTCTGAGCATAATGTAGACCCTCATTCCCAACTGAAACTACTCTTGGTAGCGACAATGAGGAACATGCTGATGACGATGAGACTCAGATACCTGATTGGAATGACAACTTAACTATTCGGTCAGGGCAGGAAGAGATTGGCTCTGAGGACGAGGGGAGAGCAAACACACAGGGTGATGATGAGGTTGTAGATCTCACTTACTATCAACCCCCAGTCAGGCACTCGATGAGGTCAGCAGAGGTGGTGGAGGAGAATGCAACAGACGACGAGGTTAGCATGCCCCTTCCTGGACACAGATAGAGTACT
This sequence comes from Anomaloglossus baeobatrachus, assembly GCF_048569485.1. Taxonomy (NCBI): domain Eukaryota; kingdom Metazoa; phylum Chordata; class Amphibia; order Anura; family Aromobatidae; genus Anomaloglossus; species Anomaloglossus baeobatrachus. The sequence continues at coordinate 124,408,137 of NC_134360.1, forward strand.
GAAAGCACGTCAACAACTGCCTCCTCAGCCACAACTCTGACTCTGAGCACAAGTCGGGGTGGCATTGCAGGTCGCATGGGCACTAAGCCTAGCCTGGTCCTTTGTTGACATTGCAAAGGCTTTCCCAACTCATGTCATCTGTAAGAATTGTCGCCAATCTCTAATAAGTAGAGTCCAAAGTCAATAGTTTGACTACTTCGTCCATGAACCGTCACATACATATGAAGCATAAGTCGCAGTGGGAAGCTCACTGTGCTACAATGTGGCCTAGCACCGTCTGCCCCTTCAAGTGCATCCGCGCGCTCTTCATCCTCTATGACTGTGGGGACAGCAGTCACACATGCTTTTGGATGCAGACCTTCCACCTCTTTAACCGTAACAGGCAGTGTGATTGGCAGGTCGTCAGTTGTTTTGGAAGTGGAAACAGATGCTGGTGTTGAGCTCTCTCAGACATCGAGAGCACCACTTTTGGATGAAGGCAACATTATGTGTCCACCTGCACTTTCCTCACAGACCAGCAGTTTTCCAGGGACACCCTACTCAATGCCGTCTCAGCACAGCAGCCAGCCCTTGGTCCCTCAGATGTGGACAAGTAAAAGACCATTTCCTCCTAGCTATGACAAAGCTAAGAGATTGACTTTCACCATCTGCAAGCTGTTGGCTACAGAAATGCTGCCTTTCTGCGTGGTGGACACAGAGAATTTTTTAGACCTTATATCCGTCGCAGTGCCCCAGTACCAGATGCCCAGTCACCACTACTTCTCCAAGAAAGGTGTGCCTGCGCTACACCAGCATGTCGCACACAACATCACCGCTTCCTTGAGAAACTCTGTGTGTGTGACAGGGTGCATTTCACCACAGATACTTGGACCAGTAAGCATGGACAGGGGCGTTACATGTCGCTGACTGGGCACTGGGTAACTATGGTGAGAGATGGAGAAGGGTCTGCTGAACAAGTCTTGCCGTCCCCACAAGTTGTGCGTCAATCCTCTGTATGTAGAAGTTCCTCAACTGCTTCTGCCTCTTCCACCTTGTCTGGGTCCTCCACCTCCACCCAAAGCCTGTCTGGTCAGGCCACCCACGTTGTAACTGCGCACAAGGAATCCCACACACCTCCTTACTATGCTGGCAGCAGAGCTCACGTGTTGAACCTTGTTGTCCAGCAATTTTTAACCCACTATCCCGGCCTAGATGGGCTTCTGCACAGGGCATGGTCACTATGTGCTCACTTTCGGCGTTCACACGCCGCAGCTGAACGACTTGCATCGCTCCAGAAGTCTTTCGGCCTGCCGGTTCACCGCCTGAAATGCGATGTGTTGACACACTGGAATTCAACTCTCCACATGTTGCAACGACTGTGGCAGCACCGCTGAGCCCTGGTGCAATACGTTAGACCATTTCCTCCTAGCTATGACAAAGCTAAGAGATTGACTTTCACCATCTGCAAGCTGTTGGCTACCTGCAGCCTGGGAAGGCCGTGTGTGACAATGCTGCAAACCTGGGTGCGGCCCTTTGCCGGGGCAAGGTGACACCTTGTATGGCTCACGTGTTGAACCTTGTTGTCCAGCAATTTTTAACCCACTATCCCGGCCTAGATGGGCTTCTGCACAGGGCATGGTCACTATGTGCTCACTTTCGGCGTTCACACGCCGCAGCTGAACGACTTGCATCGCTCTGGTGCAATACGTTAGACCATTTCCTCCTAGCTATGACAAAGCTAAGAGATTGACTTTCACCATCTGCAAGCTGTTGGCTACCTGCAGCCTGGGAAGGCCGTGTGTGACAATGCTGGAAACCTGGGTGCGGCCCTTCGCCGGGGCAAGGTGACACCTTGTATGGCTCACGTGTTGAACCTTGTTGTCCAGCAATTTTTAACCCACTATCCCGGCCTAGATGGGCTTCTGCACAGGGCATGGTCACTATGTGCTCACTTTCGGCGTTCACACGCCGCAGCTGAACGACTTGCATCGCTCCAGAAGTCTTTCGGCCTGCCGGTTCACCGCCTGAAATGCGATGTGTCGACACACTGGAATTCAACTCTCCACATGTTGCAACGACTGTGGCAGCACCGCTGAGCCCTGGTGCAATACGTTATGACGTATAGCCTGGGCCAACGAGATCCAGAGGTGGGGCAGATCACGCTGCAGAAGTGGTCTCAAATCAAAGACCTATGCACCCTTCTACACAGTTTCGACATGGTGACGAAGATGTTTAGCGCTGAGAATGCCATTATCAGCATGACAATTCCAATCATTTACATGCTGGAGCACACTCTAAACAGTATTCGGAGTCAGGTGTTGGGACAAGAGGAAGGGGAGGAAGTACAAGAGGATTCATATGCAGAAGGGATACTAAGATATGCAAGGTCCAGACGGTCAGCATCACCAAGGCAGCAGGCATGGGACGGTGAGGGAGAGGCAGTGGCATAGCTACTGCTTTTGCCGCCCGGGGCGGTTGCCAAATTTGCCGCCCACCTCCATTGGCCGTCGATAATCCACAAACTTTCAAAAATCCGGAAAACCATCAAAATATTTATTTTTCATGGAACTACAATCAAAGATCTAACTGTAGACTGCTGCTATTAGTCCTAGACTTTCACCTTTTTACACACATGTAGGCCTATTATACACACACACAGCTCTGCAGCATACATACAGACATACAACTCCGCAGCTGCTGCATACATACATATATATATATACATACAGGCACACACAACTCTGCAGCTGCTACATACATACAGACACACACAACTCTGTAGCTGCTGCATACATACAGACACACAACTCTGCAGCTGCTGCATACATACAGACACACACAACTCTGTAGCTGCTGCATACATACATACATATATATATATACATACAGACACACACAACTCTATAGCTGCTGCATACATGCATACATACAGACACACAACTCTGCAGCTGCTGCATACATACAAACACACACAACTCTGTAGCTGCTGCATACATGCATGCATACATACAGACACACACAACTCTGCAGCTGCTGCATACATACACACACACAACTCTGTAGCTGCTGCATACATGCATACATACAGACACACAACTATGCAGCTGCTGCATACATACAGACACACACAACTCTGTAGCTGCTGCATACATGCATGTATACATACAGACACACACAACTCTGCAGCTGCTGCATACATACAGACACACACAACTCTGTAGCTGCTGCATACATGCATACATACAGACACACAACTCTGCAGCTGCTACATACATACAGACACACACAACTCTGCTACATACAGACACACACAGCTCTACTGCATACATACATACACACACACACACACACACACACACACATAACTCTGCTGCACATATAGAAACACACGCGGCTTTTGGGGGCCCGCACACGCGGCTCCTGGGGGCCCGCACACGTGGCTCCTGGGGGTTGGGGAAAGCCCATGCAGCTCACTGGGGCCCATAAACCGGGTGACTGGGAGGGAGTATACAGGTCGAGGGGGGTAGCACTTACCGCTCGGTCACGGAGGAGAGGGGCCCACACAGCGCCGGAGGTCGCTGGCTGGCACTGCGCCTCCTTCATCTGTGGGACTGAGCAGGCCGTGCGGTAGCTCTGCCCACAGATTAAGCTCAAACCAGGAGGACGCTGTGGTCTTAAAGCAGGGGTGGGGAACCTTTTTACTGCTGGGGGCCATTAGGAAGATTCTACCAACCTTCAGGGGCTGCACCAAATTATTAACTTGAAAATGACCCGGCTATAATTGGTCAAACAATTAACTCTCCCCTATACCCTTACTGTGGCGGCCGGAGCTGATTCTCTTTGGTGCGGCTGTGATGTTTGCTTCTCACAACGGTTTTTCCAGGTTTGTCTTTGTTTGGAGCGCAGATTGGTAAATCATATATATCACACAGGAGACACAGTACATACACACACCGCTCTGACACTGGCCGTATACTGCACACAGCCTTCACACAGTTGTCATATTTTACACCGGCCATATATATAGTACACATGCACAGGAGATACACACACAAGCCATACATAGCATTCAACATGCCGTATACACAGTACATAAGGAGAAGAAAAAAAGCTCTGCAGGTAAACATGTGCACACCAGGAATTAGATATACCAATAAACCTCACAATATGAAACTTTATTAAGTGCCAAACACAACAAACACAGCACACACACACACGCCGTATACACAGCACACACACACGCCATATACACAGCACACACACACACGCCGTATACACAGCACACACTCACACACGCCGTATACACAGCACACACTCACACACGCCGTATACACACCACACACTCACACACGCCGTATACACAGCACACACTCACACACGCCGTATACACAGCACACACTCACAGACGCCGTATACACAGCACACACACACACACACGCCGTATACACAGCACACACGCGCCATATACACATATACACAGCACACACACGCATGCCATATACACAGCACACACGCACGCACGCCGTATACACAGCACACACTCACACACGCCGTATACACAGCACACACACACACGCCGTATACACAGCACAAACTCACACACGCCGTATACACAGCACACACTCACACACGCCGTATACACAGCACACACACACACGCCGTATACACAGCACACACACACACGCCGTATACACAGCACACACGCCGTATACACAGCACACACACACGCCGTATACACAGCACACACACACACGCGCCATATACACAGCACACACACGCATGCCGTATACACAGCACACACGCACGCCGTATACACAGCACACACTCACACACGCCGTATACACAGCACACACACACACGCCATATACACAGCACACACACACACGCGCCATATACACAGCACACACACGCATGCCGTATACACAGCACACACACGCGCCATATACACAGCACACACACGCATGACGTATACACAGCACACACACACGCCGTATACACAGCACACACACACACGCGCCATATACACAGCACACACACGCATGCCGTATACATAGCACACACTCGCACACGCCGTATACACAGCACACACACACACGCCGTATACACAGCACATACACACACGCGCCATATACACAGCAGACGCACGCACGCCGTATACACAGCACACACTCACACACGCCGTATACACAGCACACACACACACGCCGTATACACAGCACACACACACGCGCGCCTTATACACAGCACACACACGCATGCCGTATACACAGCACACACGCACGCACGCCATATACACAGCACACACACACGCGCCATATACACAGCACACACACACATGCTGTATACACAGCACACACATACACGCGCCATATACACAGCACACAAACGCATGCCATATACACAGCACCCACACGCACGCCGTATACACAGCACACACGCACGCACGCCATATACACAGCACACACACACACACCGTATACACAGCACACACGCGCCATATACACAGCACACACACGCATGCCGTATACACAGCACACACACGCACGCCGTAAACACAGCACACACGAACGCAAGCCGTATACACAGCACACACGCACGCACGACGTATACACAGCACACACGCCGTATACACAGCACACACGCCGTATACACAGCTCACACGCCGTATACACAGCTCAGGCTAGTTTCACACTTGCGTTCAGCGCATTCCGTCACTATGGAGAATAGCGCAGTCCGTTAACGCACTGCGCTATTCTCCATAGACTTGTATGGACGACGCACTGTAACGCAAGTGTCTGCGTTGCATCCGCTGGACGACGCAGCGTTGTTATTTTGACGCTGCGTCGGGCGGATGGAACACAGATATAACGTTTTTCTGCGCTTGGCGGAGTGTCAAAAAAACGCAACCTGCAGGAATCCGTTAGGCGTCCGTTGTTTTTATAATGGATGCCTATGGTGGCGGATTCCGTTAGAATGCGTCATTTGACGGATTCCGTTAACGCAGCTGTCTTTACACAACTGCGCATGCTCAGATGTGTAAAGTCAAGGAAAAAAAACTATAATGGATTGCGTTATTTTGTACGATCCGTAGCATGCGTTGTGCCACTATATACAACGCATCCGTTGCATGCGTCACACAACGCAATGCTACGGATCCCGTCCAACGCAAGTGTGAAACTAGCCTCACACGCCGTATACACAGCGCACACGCCGTATACACAGCGCACACACGCCGTATACACAGCGCACACAGCACACACGCCGTATACACAGCACACACACTGTATACACAGCGCACACACACTGTATACACAGCGCAGACACAGCACACACGCCGTATACACAGCGCACACACAGCACACATGCCGTATACACAGCAGACGCACACGCCATATACACAGCACACACAGATATAAGTACCTGCTGCTTAATTGCCCTGTAAGATCAGGTACAGCACAAGTGATGGATGCAGAAGCTCAGCTCAAGGGCTGGCTTCATTCTCGTCTTTTCTCTCCAAGAAAAGACCTGATAGACCTGAGCAGCCGAGCACAGAACGGGAGGGTGAGAGGCAGAACGCACGGCACTATACAGGCCCCTGCCCCATCACTCTGCTTCTAGCTGCAATTTCACAGGGGAGCATGTAGGAGCCAGAGGGAGGAAGTCCCACCCCCAGTGCTGTCTGCCGGCAATAGTCAAGATGAGCGGCTGCCCGAGCACCGCAGCCACCGGGAATCTGCCCCAGTGCCCCGGGGGTCGCAGAAAAGGTCATCGCGGGCCAGATGTTTCCCACCCCTGCCTTAAAGGGACGGCAGCCACAGTTTCCTGCCGAGGACTGCGGTCCCCGGAACTTAGCCCGGGGACAGCAGAACTGAAGGCGAGTGGCCAAAATGCCACCCCCCTGACATGTGCCGCCCAGGGCGGACCGCCCCCTCCGCCCCCCCTTTGCTACGCCACTGGGGAGAGGGATTAACAAGGGCGCATGGTAGCAGCCAAAGTGTTGAGGAAGGTGCAGGAGCCGAGGAAGAAATGGAGGACGAACTGGCGATGGGCATGGAAGACTCAGCAGATGAGGGAGACCTTGATCACATTTCTGTTGTTCGAGGTTAGGAGGAGAGGTCAGAGGAAGGAAGCATGATTCTCACCTCGCCGCCACCAACACAGCAATGACTTGGTCCTCCTGGATGCACAAGACACATGAGCTCCTTCTTGCTGCACTACCTACAACATGACCCTCGGGTTGTCAGAATTAGAACTAATGCTGACTACTGGGTTGCCACACTCTTAGATCTCCAGTACAAGTCAAAATTTGCCGAAATAATTCCAGCCATATAAAGGGCCGCATGTATGCAGGAGTATCAGCAGAAGCTGTTATGCAATTTTAGGTCTGCTTTTCCACTAAACACCAGTGGTGCACAGCGTGAATCTCACAGTTCTAACTTGCCAACCATGGGACTGTCGAGTCATCATCAGTCAAACCGTACCAGCAACACCGTATCTGGTAGTAACAGCAATTTTATGGAATCGTTTCACGAAGTTTTTAGACCATCCTTTGCAAGGCCACAAGACACAAGAAGTTATTTTGTGTCATAGTCAACGCCTGGAGAGGATGATACAGGAGTATCTCCAAGTGAATATCGATGCCATGACTCTGCAACTGGAGCCGTGCTCATTTTGGGCTTCCAATCTGGAAAAATAGTCTGAGCTCGCCACTTACGCCTTGGAGATCTTGTCGTGTCCCGCTGCCAGCATTCTCTCGGAACGTGTCTTCAGTGCTGCTGGGTGTGTGTTGACAGATAAGCGCACGCGTCTGTCCAGTGACAATGTGGACAGACTAACGTTCATCAAGATGAACAAGTCATGGATCCGCAAGGACTTTTCTACCCCTGTGTGATCCTGGGGAGAGTAAAGGCTTGTGGATTTTGATTGTGCTTCATGCAAATCAACATGTCAAGTTTGCAACTGGGGGACAATTGATGCCACTTAAGTGGTTTCTGTTGCCCAATTTTTGGAAAAAAGGGAGACTCTGGTTGGAGTCCCCTTGCTGTGTTTAAAATGATCCAAGATGAAGAAGTCATGGATCAGCAAGGACTTTTCTACCCCTGTGTCATCCTGGGGAGACAAAAGACTGGATTTTGATTGTGTAGGGCTTGCTTGTGTTATTAGTTAGGAATGAAGTGTAATAAATGGATCTTTTTTATTTTGCCCTTCCGATGTACTGCAGATGAAGCGAAGTCCACAATTATGAGTTATTAGCAACTGTGGCTTATTTCAATGCACTTAAAAGCCTATGTCGGCTTCTTCATCAAGAAAAACCACAAGCACAGTATCACAGTGAGAGCTTGGCAGTATTTAAATGTTTAGCATTTATAAAAAAAAAACACCAAGGTGACGCAGCATCACATGTTAACAGTTCAGGGGTACATACATAAAAAACGGGAGACTAACAGACATGATGAAAAAATAAATTTCCAAACATTGTGTAAAACTGTGGAATGAAATAGATTAAATAAACTCAGGAAAAAAGGAACAATGTTTTAATAAACGGATTTTTGTGTACTCACCGTAAAATCGTTTTCTCTTAGCCATCATTGGGGGACACAGGACCATGGGTATTATGCTGCCTATCCATAGGAGGACACTAAGTAGATGCAAAAGCATAGCTCCTCCTCTGCAGTATACACCCCCTGGCCGGGCCAGTCAAGCTCAGTTTTAGTACACAAGCAGTAGGAGAAAAAAACAGTAAAAACTTACCTCAACAGAGAAACATGAGAAAAAAAGAGTCATAACCAAATAAGGTACTGAGAGAACCAAGGCCTAACAGGGCAACAGGGTGGGTGCTGTGTCCCCCAATGATGGCTAAGAGAAAACGATTTTACGGTGAGTATACAAAAATCCGTTTTTCTCTGACGCCTCATTGGGGGACACAGGACCATGGGACGTCCTAAAGCAGCCCATGGGTGGGAAACATAAAAGAAGACAACACAACACAAGGACTAGGAACCAGTCCCAGACAGCCTGGAGCGCCTACTGAGAGAGGTGCTCTACTGCCGTTTGCAGAATTTTCCTACCCAGATTTGCCTCAGTTGAAACCTGGGTATGGACTCTGTAATGCTTTGAAAACGTATGTAGGCTAGACCAGGTCGCAGCCTTACACACCTGTTCCACTGAAGCCTGATGCCGAATGGCCCACGAAGCGCCAACTGCTCGCGTGGAATGAGCCCGCAGCCCACTAGGAATGGGCTTGAGTTGCAAGCGGTAGACTTCCTGGATCGCAGAGCGAATCCAGTGAGCCAGCGTCGCCTTTGAAGCTGCCTGTCCCATCTTAGGCCCCTCAGGAATGACGAACAAAGAGTCCGTTTTCCTAAAGGGGGCTGTCCTGGATATGTAATATCTGAGAGCTTTGACGAGGTCTAATGAATGCAGAGACCTTTCCACCCTATGAACCGGGTGTGGACAAAAGGAAGGCAGAACAATGTCCTCGTTCAAATGAAACGGGGTAAGAACCTTTGGAAGGAAATCCGGAAGGGGGCGCAGAACCACCTTGTCCTGGTGAAAGATCAGAAAAGGCTCGCGGCAAGAGAGTGCTGCTAGCTCCGAAACCCGTCTGATGGACGTAATTGCCACCAAGAATGTTACCTTCCAGGACAGAAGAGCAAGGGAGGATTCCTTGAGGGGTTCAAAGGGAGACCACTGGAGACCATGCAGAATGAGGTTGAGGTCCCATGGTTCAAGCGGCCGTTTGTACGGGGGAACTAGATGGGAAACGCCCTGGAGGAAGGTCTTGACTTGCGGTTTTTGAGCCAGGCGGCATTGGTAGACGATTGAGAGCACTGAGACCTGCCCTTTAAGGGAACTGAGAGCCAACCCCGCTTGCAAGCCAGACTGTAGAAAGTCGAGAATTCTGGGGATGGCCAGAGGCATAGGCTGGACGTTAGTTTCCCTGCACCATGAAAGGAAGATTTTTCCACGTACGGTGGTAAATGCGGGATGAAGCAGGGACTCACCGGGACTCCCTCTGCCTTGATCTTCCTGATTACCCACGGCAGCAGGGGTAGAGGTGGAAATATGTAAGGCAGGCGGAAGTGGTGCCAGGAGCAGACTATAGCATCCGCGCCTATGGACTGCGGGTCGCGTGACCTGGCTATGAACGCGGGTACCTTTGCATTCAACCTTGAGGCCATTAGGTCCACGTCTGGTGTGCCCCAGTGAGTGTAGATGTGTACAAACACATCTGGGTGGAGAGACCATTCTCCGGCAGCCAGGCCTTGGCGACTCAGAAAGTCTGCTGCCCAGTTCTCTACCACCGGTATGTGTACCGCTGATATCACTGATCCCGTCGATTCGGTCCAGCTGAGGATCTTGTGGGCCTCGAGATAAGCCGCTTTGCTGTGGGTGCCCCCCTGCTGATTGATACAGGCTACAGCTGTCGCATTGTCCGATTGGACTCGAATCTGACGACCCGCTAGCAGAGGGCAGAACGCTCTGAGCGCGAGGAAGATCGCGCGGAGTTCCAGGATGTTGATGGGTAGGAAAGACTCCTGGGGCGTCCAACGTCCTTGAGCAGTGTGGTGCCGGTACACTGCTCCCCAGCCTAGGAGGCTGGCGTCCGTAGTCAGGACCAGCCAGTTCACTGGGAGAAAAGATCTCCCCTTCAATAGGGAAGAGGACCGAAGCCACCAGCGGAGTGCGTACCTGACTGAAGGCGTCAGGTGAAGATGTCTGTCCAGGGAGAAGGGGCTCTTGTCCCAGGCCGCTAGAAGGGCTAGCTGCAGTGGGCGGAGGTGCAGTTGAGCAAAGGGTACTGCTTCCATAGCCGCCACCATCCTGCCGAGCACTTTCATGCTGAATCGAATGGAGTAAGATGGAGGACGTAGAAGGCAGCGTACCGCTCATTGAAGAGCGAACGCCTTGTCCTGAGGGAGAAGGATCAAGCCCCGACGGGTGTCCAGGGATATGCCCAGGAAGGTGATGGATCGTGATGGGATTGGGGATGATTTGTCCAGATTCACTAGCCACCCTAAGCGGGATAGGGTGTCCACAGTGATCTGTACGCTGGTTGAGCAGTCGCGGAAGGAGGGGGCCTTGATGAGGAGGCCGTCCAAGTAAGGGAGAACAACTACTTCCCTGGCGTGAAGGACACTCATGGCGGCCGCCATGACTTTGGTGAAGACCCTTGGTGGGGTGGCAAGGCCGAAGGGTAGAGCTACGAATTGAAAGTGGGAGTCCTGAATTGCGAAGCGGAGGAACTTTTGGTGATCTAGGAATTCCCCTTCGACCATGGATGCAATAATGGACCTTAGGGACTCCATTCTGAATCTCCGTACGTGCACATGTTTGTTTAGTGTTTGAGGTCCAGGATGGGTCGAACTGACCCATCCTTTTTGGGGACCACAAAGAGGTTGGAATAAAACCCCCTGAACTTCTCATCGTCTAAGACAGGTATTATCACTCCTGCTGTTTGGAGCGAGTGGATTGCTGAGAAAAAAGCTTTGCGTCATTTTCGAGTCTTTGGGGGGTTTGAGAGAAAGAACCGACTAGGGGGTCGGGTCCGAAATTCTATGTGGTAACCGGAAGACACAAGGTCTCGCACCCATTTGTCGTCAGAGGCGGCAGCCCAGATGTGTTGAAAGAGCCACAGACGACCTCCTACAATGAGTGTATCTTCCGGGGTGTCGAAGGAGTCATGAGGGGGGAAAACGTCGTGGCCGAGTCTCCCTAGTCCTGGACTGTTTCGGTCTAGGCTGCCATGACGAAGTGGGTTTCGGGGAGAGCTGAGAAGATCGGTCCCTGCGTAGTCCGCGGCTGGTGGCGGGGACAGCACGGGATGTCGACCAACCAAATGAGTTCCGAAAGGAGCGGAACGAGGACTGTGGACATCTGGTGAAGGACGTCCTGGACTTCAGCTGGGGGAGGGAGGTACTCTTTCCTCCCGTGGCGTCAGAAATGAGCTTGTCCAGACGTTTGCCAAACAATCGGTCTGGAAAAAAGGGGAGGCCCGTGAGAGACTTCTTGGAGGCAGAGTCCGCTTGCCATTGTTGGAGCCAGAGAGCGCTACAGATGGCTATGGTATTTGAGATGGTAAAGGCTGCGCAGGTAGCAGCGTCCATGGAGGCCTGATTGAGGTACTCCGCCGCAGCGGCAATTTGAGCTGTTACCTCTGTGAAGGTATGAGTGAACTGGGATTCCTCAAGTGAAGTGTTAAGGGAGTCTGCCCAGACCGAGATCGCTTTTGCGACCCACACAGAGGCAAAGGAGGGCGAGAGGGAGGAACCCGCAGCCTCAAAAGCAGAGCGGGCGAGGTGCTCCACCTGTCTGTCTGTTGGGTCCTTGATGGAGGAACCATCGGGTAAAGACAGGAGCGTCTTTGTGGTAAGGCGAGAGACCGGGGGGTCAACCGAGTGCGGATTGGCCCAGCCCTTAGGGGCAGGTGAGGCAAAAAGGTACCGGGACTCCATGAGTTTTCGGTTACCGAAGCGCCTGTCAGGCTTCTCCCTTTGCTTTGTGAGGATATCCTGAAACTCTGCGTGATCAGCGAAAACCTTTTGGGGTTTCCTTGCCCTCTTAAAGGAGACCACATGGTCAGTGGTAGTGGATGGGGGATCCTCCACATGCAGAGTTTGGTTGATTGCTGCTATAAGGGAGTCTATTGCAGTTTGATCATCTGGGGGTGATGAAAACAAGGAATCCTCCTGGTACAAACAGTATTCTCCCTCGTCCAGCTCATCAGAAGCCGTGGAGCGTGTGGGAGAGCCTGCCCTGTGTGCTCCCGAGGGAGAGCCCGCTCTAGACACCCGGCCGCGTGCTCTTTTCCTGATCCCTGCAACCGGTGAAGCATATGCCCGGATTACCTCAGAAGAATCCTCCATAGGGGTATCCTCAGGCTGCATTCCGTCCAGGGACCCAGAAGGGTGTGGAGGACGACATTGCATAGCCAGTACCAGGTTCTGTGACAGTTTTTCCATGGATTGGGACAGAAACTGTGCCCATTCCGGTGGGCTGGGGGCCCTAGGCTCTGGGCTGCCGGTTGCGTTGGTGGTGGCAGGGGGGTCTTGGGGGGCTATAGGGGCACAGGACTCACAGAGAGAAGAGGTGTGTTTACGTGGTAGCTCAGCGTGGCAGGCAGTGCAGGCTGAATAATAGACTATGTGGGCCTTAGTACTCTTAGTGCCCTTAGATTTCTGCATGTTCCTAATAGGAGTATGCCAGAAGGGGGAGCAATTAAATGTTGAATGTTTCATTTCATTTCCATGTCATCATCCTTGGCCTGCTGTGCAGGGGCCATGCTAATATGCTAATCAATCTTCTGTGTAGCTCTGCCTTTGAGCATATGTGCTGCCAAAGCTAGCACTGCTCAGCAGAGCTACAATTGAAGCAAGCACCTCACTAGAATCAGCCGATGACCCTGTCCACAGGAGGGATTAAGCAGTATGAAGATCTTCGCATGCTTTCCTGGGGGGGCGGGGCTTATCGTGGCCGTGGGGGGCGGGGCTTAGCGCTAAAAGAACGGGAAGATGAGTCAGTGTGCCCCCCCCTGCTGTGGGTAGTAAAAAATGGCGGGAAGGGAGCTTCTCAGTTTTCCTCCCTCTCCCTACAGTCAGCACACAGCTTGTCACCGGTGGTTATCAGCCGGCTTTTCTGCTAGAGCAAATAAACAGAGCAAATAAAAACAGCGTGAGTCCCTGAGCCCTGGGCCCTCCCCCCTGCCACCAGGAAATTATCTGCAAGACTTTCTGGAAACAGCAGAACTTCCCCCTCCTCCAGCCAGCAAGCTAGAGAAAGTTAACACTGTGTGTGCAGGATCCTTGCTCCTTGCACATAATAAATACTGTAAATGTCCTGGGAGCCTTCCCTGCAGCGTCTTTTCTCCCTTTGTCTGGGAAACCAGTCAGGGGGGATCTCACCTTAAAACACTGCTTTCCAGGCAGTGAATATAGCAGAGTCAGTTTGCTGTGTCGGTGTCATATTCAACTCAGAGCCTGCAGAAAGGGGCTGAGGAATTGGTGCCATCTTCAACTCCGAGCCTGCAGAGAGGGGCTGAGGAATTGGGCTATAGGGGCACATGCCTCTACCCTGGGCTTTGGAAAATCGGTGTCTGTGGAACCCGTCGTCCAGCCCAGGATCCAGCGTCGCAGGAGGGGGTACATGGAGGCGACACTCCACGTTCCCGCCCGTTGGTGATAGTGGGAGATCGGTCCCAAAGGAAACCGTCGCCCTCAAAAAATAACAAACCTTGAAAGGAAGTGCCTCCTACAGACACTAAGCTAAAACTGAGGTTGCCTGGCCCGGCCAGGGGGTGTATACTGCAGAGGAGGAGCTATGCTTTTGCATCTACTTAGTGTCCTCCTATGAATAGGCAGCATAAAGGCTGCTTTACACGGTACGACCGATTGTGCAATTTCACAATCGATCGTACCCGCCCCCGTCCTTTTTGCGTCACGGGCAAATCGCTGCCCGTGTCGCACAAAGTCAGTAACCCGCGTCACACATACTTACCTCTCGTGCGACCTCGCTGTGGGCGGCGAACGTCCACTTCCTGGAGTGGGAGGGACGTTTGGCGTCACAGCGACGTCACACGGCCGCCAGCCAATGGAAGCGGAGGGGCGGAGATGAGCGGGACGTAAACATCCCGCCCACCTCCTTCCTTCACATAGCCGGCGGCGGCCGCGTGACGCAGGTGAGCTGCTGTTCATCGTTCCCGGGGTGTCACATGGAGCGACGTGTGCTACCCCGGAAACGATGAACAACTAAATTAAACGATATTATGGAACCTAGCGAGCAGTACACGACTCACGATTTGTGAGCGATACTGCGTCCCTAGGAGGTGTCACACAGGCCGGCATCACCAGCGATGCCGGATGTGCGTCACAAAAACCGTGACCCCGACGATCTATCGCACGATAGATTGTCTGGTGTAAAGCAGCCTTTACACCCATGGTCCTGTGTCCCCCAATAAGGCGTCAGAGAAATGTATTCTAAATTGTGTTTGTGAAAAAAGGAGAGAAAAAAGAAAATAACTATCATCAGTGTGATAGATGACTGATCCATGATACACCTACAGTATGCGTGTAGCTATGGGAGAGGAGCATGCTGACAATAGAGGAGAGATCCAGATGTTGAAATGTTACTGTAAAATAAATGAGAGGAAAATTGTGCTTGGAGAAATAAAAACATGACATAATTAGGAGCAGGTAGTTTGGGGATTAAATGGACAGTGGTGTAATGCTGTTATCAATACTTATTTTTTAAATACTAAACCAACAAAAAGTACATCTGTGCCCCAAACCACAAACAGACCCTACAAAAAAAAAGGAACAAGCTGCCAATGGCAATGAGCATGCCTATCCAATGTGCAAGTAAATGACAAAAAATATATTAGAAAAAAAACATTGTGCTAAAAAATGTGGACATGAATTTTGATGGTCTATTAAATAAAAATGTAAACAAAATCTACATAGGGGATAATAGCCCTATATGCAATATATCACAGTTAGATTGCAGATATTCGACATTGAGTACCCGTCATACAACGGTCAGTGCAGGAAGTTTGTAAACCGATATACTATATTTCTCTCAAAGTCAGATTATATATGAAATCATTTAAAACAGATCTTGTCAGCATATCAGTTTCATGTCACAATGTGGGCACCGATATACAACATGAAAATTTACAAAAAAGACAGGTATGAGCATATGTTCTGATCATAAATAATAACATTGATAAATGCTAATGAACATAGCTCTTCAACCCTTTATTGAAATAGCACTTTGCAATAGGAAATGCCCAAATAATTATTTACAGTAAATAAATTGACCTGCAAGGTAATAGGAAGCATTACATATTATATTAGGGAAACAAGTTATGCTGGCATAATCCCCGAAAGCACATACCATTGTCAGCGTTGTTCTGTGTCTTGCTTCCATCACCAGGGAAGTCACCAGCCAGGGTTTCCTGGATACTGCCTCACGTCTAGCAGCAGTTTTGTCTTCCTTTGCATTTGGGACTATTAACATAAGAAATTTGGTAAAAGAACTTCACTTGTACCCTGCGCTATAAGATATCTCTCACAGCGATAAGTGTGTGACTCACTTCATCTGGTACATGCTTGCGGTGATTATGCTAGTATAATTTGTTTCACTAATATATTATGCACTGCTGAATGTAACCATGCAGGTCAGTTTAATTACTAAAGAGATCAGCTACCGTGTTTCCCCGAAAGTAAGGCCCTGTCTTACATTAATTTTACCCCCAAAAGTCCCACCCTGCCTTACTTTCGGGGGAGGCCTTACATTGGAAAAAAAATGACAATCCTCCCCCCTGCAGCCTCCCCATTGTTTGAGATCCGGCATCCACCCCTTCCTCCCCCCTGCAGCCTCCCCATTGTTTGAGATCCGGCATCCACCCCTTCCTCCCCCCTGCAGCCTCCCCATTGTTTGAGATCCGGCATCCACCCCTTCCTCCCCCCTGCAGCCTCCCCATTGTTTGAGATCCGGCATCCACCCCATCCTCCCCCCTGCAGCCTCCCCATACAGTGGTTCTGCCCCCCACTCTGCCACCACACACACTGACACATACGGTACCGGTACAGCCCCACACGGCACCCACACACATATCGTACCGGTACCGTACACACACACACACACACACTGACACATACAGCCCCATACGGCACCCATACACATACCGTACACACACACACACACACACACACACACACAGAGTTTCGGAACTTACCGAAATCGGAGCGAGCCTGCAGGCGGTGACGTCGCGGCTGATTTCGGCCAATCAGCTGCGAGCCGGCTGACTGGCCAATCGCAGCTCGAGCTGAGGGCCAATCAGCTGCGAGCCGGCTGACTGGCCAATCGCAGCTCGAGCTGAGGGCCAATCAGCTGCGAGCCGGCTGACTGGCCAATCACAGCTCGAGCTGATGGTCAGCAGGGAGCCTTGCGGGGGCCATTCACCGGAGGCGGACCACGGGTGGCACGAGACTGGAGAAGGCCTGGATGGAGCGAGGGAACAGCGGCAGCGGTAAGTTCCTCTACTTTCCCCAGGGACCCCCACCCATATGCGGCCTTACATTACGCTGCGACCACCACCCATAGGCGGCCTTACATTCCCCGGCCCCCCCGCTACCCTGCCTTACAATCGGGGGGTGCCCTACATTGGCGGACCCCCCCGAAACCCCCACCCTGCCTTACTTTCGGGGGGGTCCTACTTTCGGGGAAACACGGTAGTTGCGGTCTTAAGAAATCCCTACCTAACACGGGCCCTATGCAATAACCCCTATATGAGCATTCTTGACATTGGAGCGGAAGCTAGAATCCAAAAAGGAGAGGCCCCATTCGGAGCCATGAAGTAGCTGCTTTAGAAATGCCCACTGCTGAGCCAGATTGGGCTAGTGAATTACGACAAGAGATATGAGAAATCATCGGGAAATTATGTAACATAAGAAGAACCTCTTCTACTTCCTAAGGAACAAACTCTGTACCCCGGTATGAAGAGAGACTAGAGCAATGGTATCTCCCATCCAGAGACCAGCGGAGCTAGCCAAGTCACACGCCAGATGAGCATAGATCTCGGTGTTGGCCCTGTGGAGGTAGGGGATTCATATCGATGAATTGCCCCACTTGAGAAAAACCACAATGAAGGTAACCATTAAACTAACATGCCCCACAATTGAAGAGCACACTGCGGGGCTCTGTTTCCTTGCAGAGGGGAATAAAGACTACAAAGACATTGTTTCTGAGAACCACGTCTTGTGATCTGATGAGATAAGATAAACTTATTTGGTTCAGATGGCTTCAAGCATGTGTGTTGGTACCGAGGTGAGGAGTACAAACATAAGTGTGTTTGGCCTATAGTCAAGCATGTTGGTGTCATGGTTTTCATGCTACATGAGTGCTGCTGGCCATGGGGGCCTACAATTCATTTAGGGAACCATGATTGCCAACATGTACTTTGACATACTGATGCAGTGCATGATTCCATCTCTTTGGCAACTATCGCACAAGGCAGAACTCCAACATGAGAATGACCCCAAACACACCTCCAAGATGACCACTGCCTTGCTAAGGAAACTGTAGGTAAAGGTGCTGGACTGGCCAAGTATATTTCCAGACCTAAACCCTATTGAACATCTGTGGGGCCTCCTCAAATGGAAGGTCTTTAACATCCACCAGATCTGTGATGATGTCACGGAGAAGTGGAAGAGGATCGAGTGGCTCCTGTGAAGCTCTGGTGAACTCCATGCTCAAGAGAGTTACAGCAGTGCTTGAAAGTAATGGTTATTGTAATGTTATGTCTTCAGCTTTGTTCCATTAAAAGATATTATATATATATATATATATATATATACAGTCATATGAACAACTTTGGGCACCCCTATTAATGTTAACCTTTTTTCTTTAAAACAATTTGGGTTTTTGCAACAGCTATTTCAGTTTCATATATCTAACAACTGATGGACTCAGTAATATTTCTGGATTGAAATGAGGTTTATTGTACTAACAGAAAATGTGCAATCCGCATTTAAACAAAATTTGACAGGTGCAGAAGTATGGGCACCTCAACATAAAAGTGACATTAATATTTTGTAGATCCTCCTTTTCTAAAAATAACAGCCTCTAGTCACTTTCTGTAGCTTTTAATGAGTTCCTGGATCCTAGATGAAGGTATATTTGACCATTCCTGTTTACAAAACAATTCCAGTTCAGTTAAGTTTGATGGTCGCCGAGCATGGACAGCACGCTTCAAATCATCCCACAGATTTTCAATGATATTCAGGTCTGGGGACTGGGATGGCCATTCCAGAACATTGTAATTGTTCCTCTGCAACGCCTTTCTGTATGACCTAACAACTCAATTTTTGTTTCATCAGTCCACAGGACCTTCTTCCAAAATGTAACTGGCTTGTCGAAATGTGCTTTAGAATACCTCAGGCGACTCTGTTTGTGGCGTGCTTGCAGAAATGGCTTCTTTTGCATCACTCTCCTATACAGCTTCTCCTTGTGCAAAGTGCGCTGTATTGTTGATGCACATTGACACCATCTGCAGCAAGATGATGCTGCAGGTCTTTGGAGGTGGTCAGTGGATTGTCCTTGACTGTTCTCACCATTCTTCTTCTATGCCTTTCTGATGTTTTTCTTGGCCTGCCACTTCTGGGCTTAACAAGAACTGTACCTGTGTGTTTCCATTTCCTTCCTATGTTCCTCACAGTGGAAACTGACAGTTTAAATCTCTGAGACAACTTTTTGTATCCTTCCTCTGAACAACTATGTTGAATATCTTTGTTTTCAGATCATTTGAGAGTTGTTTTGAGGAGCCCATGATGCCACTCTTCATAGGAGATTCAAATAGGAGAAGAACTTGCAAGTGGCCACCTTAAATACCTTTTCTCATGATTGGATACACCTGCCTATGAAGTTCAAAGCTCAATGAGATTAGAAAACCAGTTTAGTGCTTCAGTAAGTCAGTAAAAAGTAGTTAGGAGTGTTCAAATCAAGATATTGATTAGGGTGCCCATACTTTTGCACCTGTCAAATTTTGTTTAACCCCTTCACGACCATGGACGGATCTTTCCGTCATGGTGCCCTGGGCCTTAACGACCAAGGACGGATCTTTCCGTCATGGCGTAATCGCGCCTCCGGTGACGGCGATCGGTTAACATAAACCGCAGATGTGACCGATCTCTCCAATCACCATGGACCTGTTGCCCCCGTCAACGTCACTTGTCGTCCCTGCAGCACGCCAGCAAAGTGAGTGTATACAGTGCAATGGCAGGGCGACAAGCTCCAGTCCCATGCTGTTATGTGACTGGAGCATGGGACCCGGAAGTTGCCGCGCTGCCATTGCACTGTATGAAACCGGCGAAAAGCCTCCCGATCTGCCGCCGCTGCCTTCCGCGATCTGCCACCTGTCTCTCCGATCTGCTGCCCGCACCCCCTCCCCTCGTGATCTGCTCTCCGCACCCCCACCTCCACAGCTCCCGATCCGCCGCTGTCCTCTGCGATCTGCCACCTGTCTCCCCGATCTGCTGCCCGCATCCCCACGCCTCGTGATATGCTGCCCACACCTTCACTCCCACACCTCCCCACCCCTCGTGATCTGCTGCCCGCACCCCCACACCTACCGATCCACCACTGCCCTCCGCGATCTGCCACCTGTCTCCCCGATCTGCTGCCTGCACCCCCACTCCTCATGATCTGCTGCCCGCACCCCCACCCCCACACCTCCCGATCCGCCGCTGCCCTCCGCGATCTGCCAACTGTCTCCCCGATCTGCTGCCCGCACCCTCACCCCTCGTGATCTGCTGCCCGCACCCCCACCCCCACACCTCCCGATCCGCTGCTGCCCTCCGCAATCTGCCACCTGTCTCCCCGATCTGCTGCCCGCACCCTCACCCCTCGTGATCCGCCGCTGCCCTCCTCTGTCTGCCACAGTGTCACCGCTCTCCCCGATCTGCTGCCCGGCCCCTCCCCCTCATGATCACCTGCCCGCCCGCTCTCCTCCGTTATGTGCTGCGTGCCCCCTCTCCTCCGTTATGTGCTGCCCGCCGCTCCCCCTCATGATCGGCTGGCGCCCCCTCCCCTCCGTGATGTGCTGCCCACTACCCCCAACTCTCACCCCCGTGATCGGCTACCTGCCCCCTCCCCTGTCACCCCCGTGATGTGTACTCCCTCCCCTGTCACCCACGTGATGTGTGCTCCCTCTCCTGTCACCCCCGTGATGTGTGCTCCCTCCCCTGTCACCCCCGTGATGTGTGCTCCCTCCCCTGTCACCCCCGTGATGTGTGCTCCCTCCCCTGTCCCCCCCGTGATGTGTGCTCCCTTACCTGTCACCCCGTGATCTGCTGTCCGCTCTCCCGCCACCTCTCACCCCCATGATCTGTGCTCCCTCACCTCTCACCCCCGTGATCTGTGCTCCCTCACCTCTCAACCCCGTGATCTGTGCTCCCTCACCTCTCACCCCCGTGATCTGTGCTCCCTCACCTCTCACCCCCGTGATCTGTGCTCCCTCACCTCTCACCCCCGTGATCTGTGCTCCCTCACCTCTCATCCCCATGATCTGTGCTCCCTCACCTCTCACCCCCATGATCTGTGCTCCCTCACCTCTCACCCCCATGATCTGTGCTCCCTCACCTCTCACCCCCGTGATCTGTGCTCCCTCACATCCTCTCACCCCCATGATCTGTGCTCTGCTCACCTGTTTCCCCCGTGATCTGCGGTGCGCTCCCTCTCCCACCTCTCACCCTCCCCGATCTGCTTCCTCCTTCATCTCCTGTGATCCTGCTGCCTAGATCCATCCTGTAAGGTAACTATCCCCAATCTCACCTCCCACTCCCCTTCCCTCCCATCTTCCCCACCCCCCCATCCTCTGCCGCTCCTGCATCCACTGCACCCTCTCTCATCCGCCCCCACCCTATCCCAGCCGCCTCCACCCTATCCCAGCCGTCTCCGTCTCACAATCACAGATGCTCCCTTTATATGCCGCTGCCCCCCCATCTGCCGCCCCCCCATCTGCCGCTGTTCTGATCCATCCTGTAAGTATTGTTCATGGCTCTTTTCTAACTATCCCCAATCGCATCTCCCACTCCTTCTCCCCCACCTGCTTGCCGCCAAGTGCTGAACAGCTACGTGATTGGCTGATCAGGTACGTAATTGTTGCTCTAGTTTTTGCTTTTTTTGTGCACCCCCAAATAAAAAAAACAAAAAAAAAACTTGAACAATTAGGTACCTGATCAGCAATCGTCCTGCAGTCGTACTCGACTTTGGACAGGACTTCTTTTTTCCATCCCACCTAGTCCCCCCCTTTTTTTGCAGAACATTCGTGCGTGCGCCCTGTTTTTTTTCTATGCCATGGGGGGTCTAGTTTCCAAAATGGGGTCACATGTGGGGGAGCTCCACTGTTTTGGCAACTCAGGGGGTCTCCAAACACAACATGGAATACGCTAATTATCCCAGACAATTTTGCGTTTGAAAAGTCAAATGACACTCCTTGCATTCCGAGCCCTGCTGTGCGCCCAAACATTTGATTTCCACCACATATGAGGTATCTGTGTACTCAGGAGAAATTGCACCATACATTTTATGGTGCAATTTTTCCTGATACCCTTGTGAAAAAAAAGCTACCTGGTTGAGGTAACAATTTTGTGGTAAAAAATTTTTTTTTTATTTTCACAGCTCAACTCTATTAACTTTTGTGAAGCCCCCAGAGGATCAAAGTGCTCAATAAACATCTAGATAAATTCCATGAGGGGTTTAGTTTCCAAAATGGGGTCACATGTGGGGGAGCTTTACTGTTTCGGCACCTCAGGGGCTCTCCAAGCGCAACATGGTGCGGCTAATGATTCCAACTAATTTTCTGTTCAAAAAGTCAAATGACGCTCCTTCCCTCCGAGTCCTGCCGTGCACCCAAACAGTGGTGTTTCGCCACATATGAGATATCTGCGTGCTCATAAGAAATTGCCCAACAAATTTTGGGGGTTCATTTAATCCTGCTACCCTTGTGAAATGCAATATTTGAGGCTAAATTAACATTTTTGTTGCAAAAAGTAAAATGTTCATTTTTTCCTTCCACATTACTTTAGTTACTGTGAAGCACCTGAAGGGTTAATAACCTTCTTGAATGTGGTTTTGAGTAGCCTGAGGGGTGCTGTTTTTAGAATGGTGTCACTTTTGGGTGTTTTGTGTCATGTAGACCTTTCAAAATCTCTTCAAAAGTTATGTGGTCCCTAAAAAAGTAGCTTTGTAAATTTTGTTGTAAAAATGAGAAATTGCTCATAAACTTTGAACCCCTATAACTTCCTTAATTTTTTTTTTCCCCCAAAATTGTTCTGAGGTAAAGTAGACATGTGGGAAATGTTATTTATTAATTATTTTGTGTCATATGTCTGGTTGGTTTTAGAGCATAAAAATTCAAAGTTTGAAAATTACAAAATTTTCAAAATTTTCGCGAAATTTCCGTTTTTTTCACAAAGAAACGCAACAAATATCGGCCTAAGTTTACCACTAACATGAAGCCCAATATGTCACGAAAAAACAATCTCAGAATCACCGGGATCCGTTGAAGCGTTCCAGAGTTATAACCTCAAAGTGACACTGGTCAAAATTGTAAAAAATGGCCTGGTCTTTAGGGTCAAAATAGGCTTGGGGCTGAAGGGGTTAAATGCAGATTGCACATTTTTTGTTAGTACAATAAACCTCATTCAATCCAGAAATATTTTTCAGTCCATCAGTTATTAGATATATGAAACTGAAATAGCTGTTGCAAAAACCCAAATTGTTATAAAGAAAAAAGGTTAACATTAATAGGGGTGCCCAAACTTTTTCATATGGCTGTATATACAGTATGTATATATTTACATTTTATATATTTTTTAGAAAACACAATTAACCTAAACCTGCACCTGATGCTAATTACTGTACCATACCGGTAGCCCTAGCTAACTATTTCTAAACTAATTACTCCCCTAACTAATGCCCTACACCTAACTAAAGCTATCCAATAATGGACCAATCCACTTAGGGGCAAAAAAATAAGATATAGAAAAATATCATACAGTCATATGGAAAAGTTTGGGCACCCCTATTAATGTTAACCTTTTTTCTGTATAACAATTTGGGTTTTTGCAACAGCTATTTCAGTTTCATATATCTAATAACTGTTGGACTGAGTAATATTTCTGGATTGAAATGAGGTTTATTGTACTAACAGAAAATGTGCAATCTGCATTTAAACAAAATTTGACAGGTGCAAAAGTATGGGCACACTAATCAATATCTTGATTTGAACACTCCTAACTACTTTTTACTGACTTACTGAAGCACTAAATTGGTTTTCTAACCTCATTGAGCTTTGAACTTCATAGGCAGATGTATCCAATCATGAGAAAAGGTATTTAAGGTGGCCACTTGCAAGTTGTTCTCCTATTTGAATTTCCTATGAAGAGTTGCATCATGGGCTCCTCAAAACAACTCTCAAATGATCTGAAAACAAAGATTATTCAACATAGTTGTTCAGAGGAAGGATACAAAAAGTTGTCTCAGAGATTTAAACTGTCAGTTTCCACTGTGAGGAACATAGGAAGGAAATGGAAGAACACAGGTACAGTTCTTGTTAAGCCCAGAAGTGGCAGGCCAAGAAAAATATCAGAAAGGCAAAGAAGAAGAAAGGTGAGAACAGTCAAGGACAATCCACAGACCACCTCCAAAGACCTGCAGCATCATCTTGCTGCAGATGGTGTCAATGTGCATCAACAAAACAGCACACTTTGCACAAGGAGAAGCTGTATAGGAGAGTGATGCGAAAGAAGCCGTTTCTGCAAGCACGCCACAAACAGAGTCGCCTGAAGTATGCAAAAGCACATTTGGACAAGCCAGTTACATTTTGGAAGAAGGTCCTGTGGACTGATGAAACAAAGATTGAGTTCTTAGGTCATACAGAAAGGCGTTATGCATGGAGGCAAAAAAACACGGCATTCCAAGAAAAGCACTTGCTACCCACAGTAAAATTTGGTGGAGGTTCCATCATGCTTTGGGGCTGTGTGGCCAATGCCGTCACCGGGAATCTTGTTAAAGTTGAGGGTCGCATGGATTCAACTCAGTATCAGCAAATTCTTAACAATAATGTGCAAGAATCAGTGACGAAGTTGAAGTTACGCAGGGGATGGATATTTCAGCAAGACAATGATCCAAAACACCACTCCAAATCTACTCAGGCATTCATGCAGAGGAACAATTACAATGTTCTGGAATGGCCATCCCAGTCCCCAGACCTGAATATCATTGAACATCTGTGGGATGATTTGAAGCGTGCTGTCCATGCTCGGCGACCATCAAACTTAACTGAACTGGAATTGTTTTGTAAACAGGAATGATCAAATATACCTTCATCTAGGATCCAGGAACTCATTAAAAGCTACAGGAAGCGACTAGAGGCTGTTATTTTTGCAAAAGGAGGATCTACAAAATATTAATGTCACTTTTATGCTGAGGTGCCCATACTTTTGCACCTGTCAAATTTTGTTTAAATGTGGATTGCACATTTTCTGTTAGTACAATAAACCTCATTTCAATCCAGAAATATTACTCAGTCCATCAGTTATTAGATATATGAAACTGAAATAGCTGTTGCAAAAACCCAAATTGTTATAAAGAAAAAAGGTTAACATTAATAGGGGTGCCCAAACTTTTTCATATGACTGTATAAAGAAGCAAAATGACACAGGAGATGGAAGATAAAACAGGATGACTGCTATGTCACTGTGAAAATGGGTGATTTTAAACTGATTTAGATGGTTTCTGTAAAGAAAGCCATGGACCCCATAGGGGGGAGGGGCGACATGACCAGAGGGAAGGGAGGGAGTGAGGGGTTAATAAAGTTATAATGAGGGGCATTATGGGAAGATATAGGAGATTGGTGGAAAAAGGGTCCCTGTAGGGGAGGGGGGGAGTATATAAGTGATGAGGGAGGGTCTTACCTCCCCTTTTGGACTCTGGACGGCAACAGATTCTGACCGGACCTAGGACCAAGACCAGGACCGACTAGCCATCTCCAGGATTCATGGCGGACCTCCAGGAACTGGATCGGATGATCCGAGCGGCGATGGCGGTGCACGGGGCCCAGGCAGTGCAGTCTCACTTCAGGGCTGCCTGGGTTTCCCCGTCGGCACCTGCCCCTTGCTCCCCCCCTCGCCGTGGGCGGCGTTCCAGGCCCCCTGTCAGGTACTCTCCAGGCGCGGGGGGAGCGATGAGGCCCAGTGAGAGCCCCCCTCGGGACCCTCCGCGGCAGGGCGGGCAGCGGCAGCTCCCTGCGTCCGCTCCGGCCGCCGGGAGGAATCTCCGGCGAGGCCGCGATGGCCATGAAGGGGGCGTGGCCAGCTTGGGGCCTTCTTCCGGTCTCAGGCCTCGGGCTGGAGTACAGAGCCCAGCGGCGTCTCCCGGCCGGGAGCGAGCCCGGCGACGGACGGAGGCCAGCGGCGGCCTGGATAGCGGTGGGCCCGGCCTGGGGCCTACTTCCGGTCCCAGGCCGCGGGCTCAATTTTGCAGGCCGTCGGCAGCCCGGGAACCGGGCCGTGCCCAGCAAGAACCGGAGGCACGGAGAGGGGGCGTGTCCAGCCTGGGGCCTGCTCTGGACGCCGGGCCCCCGGCGGTGGGGCACGTCCCGGCGGCTGCTTCTGGACAGGAGCGTGCCCGGCTGACGATGGAGGCCAGCATTACCCCCCGAGGACGGTGGGGTGGCCGGGCGCAGGCAGCCAGCAGGGGGACCGGTGTGGGCAGGCGCCACCCGGATACCTGTACGGCTGCGGAGGGCAGGAGGGACGGCGGGAGCCCCGCAGGGACCGCCAGGTCCCTCAGGTCATCAGCACTGCGCCCGGCGGCCGCGGACTCCCTCGGGCGGGGGATGACCCAGCGGGAGGTCTCGGTCAGAGGCCCTGGAGGGCAGGAACCAGCGGTGGGGAGCCCCCTGAGCTCGGGGAGAGGCTCCTCCAGGAAGAGGACTCGGTCAGCGGCGGCCCAGGGGACAGGACGGTCTTGTGGGCTGTCGCCGCACAGAAAGCAGAGGACACCCACCGCCAGTGCCCACGTGGCTGCCCAGGAGGGTGGCTGTGGTGGAGGGGATGCATCGGCTGCGTCCTCTGGAGCTGGGACGGTGGAGGACGGCTACAGTGAGGAAGAAGAAGGAGCCCTCAGGTCGGGGGATGAATTAGAGGAGCCGATGGCGGACGACGTTGCAGTATCGAATTCCATCTCCGCGTCACGGTCGTGTGAGCTAGCCGTGGATTCGGCATTGCTTGCGGCGCGGGGTGCTGGTGCTGGGGAGGTGGCTGCGGGCACGGCAGCGCCAGAGGGGTCAGCTTTGCTTAGCCAGTTGCTGGGGCTTTTGCAGGGTTTAGCGCGAGCGCCGGCGGCGGCCTGGACGCGGTCGGTGGTGGATGGCGCAGCGGCAGCTAGCAGCGAGAAGGCGCCGGTGGGGGCGGGTGTAGGTAGCGGAGT
The DNA here is from genome assembly GCF_048569485.1 of Anomaloglossus baeobatrachus. Classification (NCBI taxonomy): domain Eukaryota; kingdom Metazoa; phylum Chordata; class Amphibia; order Anura; family Aromobatidae; genus Anomaloglossus; species Anomaloglossus baeobatrachus. The sequence goes on from NC_134360.1 coordinate 124,435,107, forward strand.
AGTGGAGCCTGCAGGCGATAAAGCGGGAGAAAAGGAGAAGGAAAAGGAGGATGAGGTGGTGCGGCTGGATGATAGGGCTAAGAGCGAGGTGTATGTGTGCTTTGAGGAACCGCTAGGGGCGCACCTCAAAAAAGAGGTGAGGGAAAAAATTTGGAAAGGGGAGTATGTGGAGATATTTTCCTTACTACCCCTGGAAAAATTTAACCTAGACAAGGTGAAGCCGAGTGATTCCAAGAAGGAAAAAGAGGAGGAAGAAAAACGCCGTTATAGGCTCATTCCTCGTTCCTTTTCCAATTGGTTGCAGGCGTTCGCAATTTTGGCTAGCGTGGTAGGGGAAAAGGAGCCGGAGCACTGCTCGGCTCTTTTCGGCTATATGGATGCAATCAGGGAGGCGTATCGCACGTACGGGGGCTTGGCATGGCTGCGGTATGATGAGCAGTTTAGGCAGCGGAAGGCATTGCGGCCCGGCATGCAGTGGGATCATAAGGACATTTCCTTATGGATGCGCTTAATGGCGGCCCCGAGCCAGCCCTTTCGTGACGGTGCCGGGGAACGGGAGCCGGGCCCTCGGGGATCCAGAAAAAGGGTTTGTGCTGGCAATTTAACGAAGGCCAGTGCAAATTTGGTGCAGCATGTAGGTTCAAGCATGAGTGCTCCGGCTGCGGGGGGGGACATAGTTTGTCCAAATGTTTTAAGAAAGGGAGACGCAAGGCCGGGGATGGGTCTGGTAAAAGGGAGGACGGCAGTGAAAGTAGGGGTGATGGCGCCATTTTTAAATAGGTATCCGGATGGGGCAGCGGCGTCGCTTTTGCGGTTTGTTTTTTTGTACGGGTTTCAGATTCCGTCGACGGTTGAGGCATTGCCTCCGGTTTGTCGTAATTTACGGTCGGCAAGGGATCACCTTATGGTTGTGGGTGAGAAGTTGGGTAAAGAGGTTGAGCTGGGCAGGATGGGGGGCCCATTTGAGAGCCCTCCGAGCAGTAATTTGGTGGTGTCCCCGCTGAGGGTGGTGCCAAAGAAGGAGCCGAATAAATTTCGGCTCATTCATCATCTTTCATTTCCGGAAGGGTCGTCTGTGAATGATGGCATTGCGCCGGAATTGTCGGCGGTGTACTACGTCTCTTTTGACAAAGCGCTGGACTTGGTACGGTCGGCAGGACGCAGTGCATTGATGGCAAAGGCGGATGTAGAATCGGCGTTTCGTTTGTTGCCGGTGCATCCGGAGAGTCAGCACCTTCTGGGTTGCTGGTGGAACAGGAAGTTTTATGTTGATCGTTGTTTGCCCATGGGCTGTTCGATTTCTTGTTCATATTCTGAGGCTTTTAGTTCCTTTGTTGAGTGGGTGGTGCGGGACGTGTCCGGCTTGTCATCCATTATTCATTATTTGGATGATTTTCTGTGTGTTGGTCCGGCGGGTTCCATGGTTTGCGCTGGTTTGTTGTTCGCTTTGCAGAGTGTGGCGGGATCCCTTTGGTGCAGGAAAAAACGGAGGGGCCGGCGCCGGTTATGCGGTTCCTGGGGATTGAAATCGACTCGCTGGCCATGGAATGTAGGTTGCCGGAGGACAAGATTGTGGATTTGCGGAGCGCGGTTGCAGCAATGCTGGCAGCAAAAAAAGTGCGGCTTAAGGTGGTACTGTCTTTGCTTGGAAAGCTGAATTTTGCATGCAGGATTATGCCGATGGGGCATGTTTTCGCCAGGAGGTTGGCAACAGCTACGGCAGGCGTGCTGTCCTCGGCGCATTTTGTGCGGGTCACGCGGGAGATCAAGGAAGATTTGTTGGTTTGGGACGTCTTCTTGCGGCATTTAAACGGCCGCACTTTGTGGTTGAAGAAGGTGGTGCCCAATGATGCGCTAGAACTGTATACGGATGCGGCCGGGTCTCGGCGCCATTTTTCAGGGTCATTGGTGTGTGGGGAGGTGGCCCGAGGATTGGCGACAGGGTGGCCTGGTAAAAAATCTGGCCCTGCTCGAGCTGTTTCCAATCGTGGTGGCGGTCGCAATTTTCGGGACGTAAAGTGTGCTTTCATTGCGATAATCAGGCGGTTGTGCATGCAATAAACAGCTTGTCAGCGAAATCTGGACCGGTAGTAGCATATCTGCGGCATTTGGTGCTCAAGTGTTTGCTGGGGAATATTCATGTGGTTGCGAAACATGTGCCGGGGGTTGATAACGGGGTGTCTGATGCTTTATCTCGTTTTCAGTTCCACAGGTTTCGGGAGTTACTGCCGGGGGCAGACGAGATCGGAGCGGTGTGCCCAGAGGAATTGTGGAGCCTGGTGAGGCAGTGATTGCGGGTTTGATTAGGAATTCAGTGACCAAGGTGACTTGGTGCCGTTATGCTAAAGTGTGGGTTGAGTGGCAGGCATTGCTGGGTGAGATGTTTGGTAACGGGCGAGTGGATTATTTATTGGCGCTCTTGGCATTGGTGAGTGAGGATTTTAGGGCTGGGAGGTCAGCATCGGCTGTGGCGCTTAGGGTGGCGGCCGTGGCCTTTTGGTTAAAGGTTAGGGGTGAGCAGGACGTTTCACGGGATTTCCGGGTAAGGCAGGCATTGAAAGGTTTTCGGAAAGGGGTGAAGGTGCGGGACACTAGGCGGCCCATTTCGTTGGACTTGTTACGGCGTTTGGTGGATGGTTTGCAGGGGATTTGTGTCTCAGCGTATGAGACGGTGTTGTTTGAAACTGCTTTTGTGTTAGCTTTTTTCGGGGCTTTTCGGATAGGGGAATTGGTGAGCCCGTCGAGGGTTAGTGGGGGTGGTTTGTTATTAGAAGATGTGTCGGTAGTGAGACAGAGAGTGGAGTGTCGGCTTCGGCGGTCCAAGACGGACCAGATGGGTCGAGGCAGGTTGGTAGTGTGTGTTGTATGCGGTGCAAGGGGATGGCTTGTGCCCGGTGCAGGTGGTGAGTAAGATTTGTGGTCTGCGGGGCGGTCTTCCGGGCCCGCTGCTACGTCACGAGGACGGGGCTTGGTTGTCTCGTTACCAGTTTGTGGCAGTGCTGAGGAGTTGCCTGCACTGGGCGGGTGAGCGCCCAGAGGATTACGGGTCCCATTCTTTCAGGATTGGGGCGGCTACCAAGGCTTCTCGTTGGGGCCTTGGAGATGACATGGTGAGACGGATTGGTCGGTGGGAGTCCTCTCGTTTTCGTGGTTATGTGCGCCCACAGTTATTATCTCGTTGAGGGCTCTGGTTAGAGTTTGTTTGTTCTGCCGTTGGGTTTGTTGTTCTTAGTTGCAATTTGGAATGGTGGTGTTGTTTGTTAAAATTGTTTCCTTTATTGTAGGAGTTTGTCTGATCTGGATCCTGGGGCACTCGTTCGTTTTCTGGGGGGCCCATCGGGCCGACGCTCGCCCGAATGGTCGGCAGTTGGGTGTGGACAGATCGCTGGCGTCGGTCAAGTGGATTGGAGTGCGTGGCATGGAATGGAGCAGGGTCATGCCGGAATTCGAATATTATTGCAGGATGGACAGACCTCCGAACGTGTTGGTTTTACACGTGGGGGGAATGACCTGGGTTCACGGGCATCCCGCGATCTGATTAGGGACATTAAAATCGACCTATTGCGTTTATGGGCACGGTATCCGGGCTTGATAGTGGTGTGGTCGGATATTGTGGCCAAATTTTGGTGGAGGGGGGCTCGGTCGGTTGAGAAGATTAATCGCGCCCAGGCACAAGTGAACAGGGTGGTTGCGCGTTTCGTGCGGAGAAACGGCGGTGTGGTGGTGAGGCATGTGGACCTGGAATCGCCGAAGTGGCAGTTTAGGAGGAGTGATGGGGTTCACCTTAATGACATTGGTTCCGATTTATGGGCCCTAGGTTTGCGTGATGGTGTGGAGCAAGCCTTGGGTGTGTGGCGGGTCCAGGCCACGTAAGGTGTCATGTGTCCTGTCCTGTGGCGGGGGTAGGTCTGGTCCAGAAGCGGTTGTAAGGGATTGGTAGCTGGACCGAGAGGCACTGTCTTGGTATGGTGTCTCTGGGTTCCGGGAAATTGCAGGCACGGGGTTCTGCAAAGTTTGGGGGGTATTAATCCATGGGGTGATTAATACCTCATCTCTGGGTCGGAGTGTTGCGGCCAGGGATATTGGTGTAGGAAAGGGTTTCTGGACCGGGCCTACATAGGGTTTCATGTACCGTTTATTATTATTATGTGTTACCTATTATTGTGTGTTTGGGGTCGCCCGTTGGACGGCGCCAGGCCCGGACTGACAGGCGGGAGGGGCAGGACTTCTCCCGGTGGGCTGACCGGTGGAGGGGTGGGGGGGCCGCCCCCCACCTCTACCGCACTGCCTGCTGTTTAAAATTATTTTGTGGCTGCCGCCACCCGCCGGCCGCCACTATAGCGGCGGCCATCCTCTCCCTGCTGGATGTACACAGCTCCACTGCTGGCTCTATGGCAGGGATGGGGAACCTCCGGCCCGCGGGCCGTATGCGGCCCGCCATGTCCTTTTATGCGGCCCCCGGGCAGATTTCCAGGGGCGGCAGCGCTCTAACCGCCACCGCCGTCTTGCGGGCTGCCGGCCCTTTAAATCCGCACTTACGCTGCTTGTGCGAACCAATGCGTCTCCCACTGGCAAGTGTCAGCAAGCTCAGAACTTACTTTGTGGGCGGGTTTAGCTTCCGTCCCACAGTAGCTTCACAGCTTCTAGCGGTGTGTGCCCGCCCTCTGCAGCTCTGTGCCCGCCCTCTGCCCTCCGGAGATGCGCGCCCGACCTCTGCCCTCCGGAGATGCGCGCCCGACCTCTGCCCTCCGGAGATGCGCGCCCGACCTCTGCCCTCCGGAGATGCGCGCCCGACCTCTGCTTTCCGGAGATGCGCGCCCGACCTCTGCCCTCCGGAGATGCGTGTCCAACGCCTGCTCTCCGGTACTGTGAATCCGGCGCTGCTGTGTCCAGTGTGTTGTGACCTCCTCCCCCCAGAGTTGCATGCAACCCTCAGTGCTGTGTGCCCTCCAATGCTGTGTATCACCCCAGGTTTGTGTGCAGCCCCTCTTGTTGTGCCTGTGCTCTGTGCCCCAGCCCCACTTGTTGTGCCTGTGCTCTGTGCCCCAGCCCCTCTTGTGGTGCCTGTGCTCTGTGCCCCAGCCCCTCTTGTGGTGCCTGTGCCCCAGCCCCTTTGTAGTGCCTGTCCTCTGTGCCCCAGCCCCTCTTGTGGTGCCTGTGCCCTGTGCCCCAGCCCCTCTTGTGGTGCCTGTGCTCTGTGCCCCAGCCCCTCTTGTTGTGCCTGTGCCCCAGCCCCTCTTGTGGTGCCTGTGCCCCAGCACCTCTTGTTGTGCCTGTGCTCTGTGCCCCAGCCCCTCTTGTGGTGCCTGTGCTCTGTGCCCCAGCCCCTCTTGTGGTGCCTGTGCCCCAGCCCCTCTTGTGGTGCCTGTGCCCCAGCACCTCTTGTTGTGCCTGTGCTCTGTGCCCCAGCCCCTCTTGTGGTGCCTGTGCTCTGTGCCCCAGCCCCTCTTGTGGTGCCTGTGCCCCAGCCCCTCTTGTAGTGCCTGTCCTCTGTGCCCAGCCCCTCTTGTGGTTCCTGTGCCCTGTGCCCCAGCCCCTCTTGTGGTGCCTGTGCTCTGTGCCCCAGCCCCTCTTGTGGTGCCTGTGCCCCAGCCTCTCTTGTGGTGTCTGTGCTCTGTGCCCCTCTTGTGTGTCTGTGCTTTGTGCCCCTCTTGTGGTGTCTGTGCCCCTCCGGTGTTGTGTATGCCCCCAGCCCCTCCTGTGTTGTGTATGCCCCCAGCCCCTCCTGTGTTGTGTATGCCCCCAGCCCCTCCTGTGTTGTGTATGCCCCCAGCCCCTCCTGTGTTGTGTATGCCCCCAGCGTCTCCTGTGACTTATACTTCACATTGGAGAAGCTGGGGCATATACATCACATTAGAGTAGCTGGGGCATATACATAACAAGAGGGGATGGGGGCATATACATCACAGGAGTGCCTGGGGGCATTTACATCACAGGATGGCCTGTGGGCATTTACATCACAGGAGGGCCTGGGGGCATTTACATCACAGGAGGGCCTGGGGGCATTTACATCACAGAATGGCCTGGGGGCATTTACATCACAGGATGGCCTGGGGTCATTTACATCACAGGAGGGCCTGCGGGCATTTACATGTGTCCAGCCCCTTGTGTGATGTATGTGCCCCCAGTGTCTCCTGTGATGTATATGCCCCAGCTTCTCCAATGTGATGTATAAGTCACAGGAGACGCTGGGGCATATTCATCACAGGAGAAGCTGGGGGGCATGCAGAACACAGGAGACGCTGGGGTTATATTCTGGCTGCCACAGTAGGGGTGAGTTAATTAATTGTTTGACCAAATATAGCAGGGTCATTTTCACATTGATAACTTAGTGCGGCCCCCGAAGGTTGGTAGAAATTTCAAAATGGCCCCCGGCAGAAAAAAGGTTCCCCACCCCTGCTCTATGGGAACCTGGGCACAGTCTGCTATGGAGTGACACTTCCCTGTGTTCTGCTCAGCACGGAGCACTCAGGAACTTCTCTGCTGTGTGACCTGCCTCTAGCTGGCATTCTGGGTGATGCCAATCGCCTCCGACTCCGACCATGACTCTTTTCTGTTATGGTAATTACACATATCTTTATGGCAAGTTCCAGCTACAGTGCTGGTGCTGCATGCGTACAAGTATGTATTGCAGTGCTAAATTTACCACAATGCTAATGCAAATGGTTATTTTTTTGGAAAGTGATTTTTGCATGTGGGCTGCTTTGGTTTGAGTTCCAGGGCTGAATTTCAGTCCCAGTTCGGCCCTGGACGGCGCCCCCTTGTGTTAGTATGTTAATAATAGGTAATAAAGGCTGCTGTGGCCAATTTGTTTAACCAAGTCGCATGCAGTCGGTGTGTTATTTTTACGTTAAGTTTGGGGGGTATAGTAACCATCACGACCGGAGAATCCTTCCTCAGTGGTCAAGAGCACAGGTCCAATCTCCAACACTGTCACTGACAGAATGAGGAGAAAAGGAACTGAGCTGCTGTCTCCATGCATTGGATAAATGCAGTGATTGGATAGTTACAGTGAAGGAAATAAGTATTTGATCCCTTGCTGATTTTGTAAATTTGCCCACTAACAAACACTTGAACAGTCTATCATTTTTTAAGGGTAGGTTAATTTTAACAGTTATAGAATATCAAAAATAAAATCCAGAGAATCACATTGTATAAACTATATAAATGTATTTGCATTTTGCAGAGAGAAATAAGTATTTGATCCCCTACCAACCATTAAGAGTTCTGGCTCCTACAGACCAGTTAGACCAGGGGTCTCAAACTCAGCTGGGTGTATGGGCCGCACATAGAAAAAAAAATTGAGGGGGCCGAATTCCTTGCAGGACAAAGTGACATTTTTAATGATTTCATGTTTTTTTTTCTATACATCCTTGGATCACTATTTTGAATATTTGTTGCTTGATTATAACAAACCTGCACTTTTTTTGTTAAGTTAAGTTTATATACAGTATATAGATAAAATAATTTTTAATGGCAAAAAAAGTGATGCTTTATTTTGAATATTTTTTTACATTTTATCCCCTTCTTCTAATATTGTTTTACATTTAGCAGCATCATACATTCATCTTAGCTAACATCTTGTAGTAATGTCCCCCATCCTGTAGTAATGCCCCCCTTGTGTCCTGTAGTAATGTCCCCCATCCTTGTCCTCTGTAGTAATGTCTCCCATCCTTGTAGTATTTTGCCTATCCTTGTAGTATCATGCCCAGTAGTATTGTGCCCATCCTTGTAGTATTGTGCCCATCCATGTAGTATTGTGCCTATCCTTGTAGTATTGTGCCCATCCTTGTAGTATTGTGCTCATCCTTGTAGTATTGTGCTCATCTTTGTAGTATTGTGCTCATCCTTGTAGTATTGTGCCCATCCTTGTAGTATTGTCTATCCTTGTGCCTTGTAGTAATATGCCCATCCTTGTAGTATTGTGTCCATCCTCATGCCCATCATTGTAGTATTGTGCCTATCCTTGTAGTATTGTGCCCAGTAGTATTATGCCCATCCTTGTAGTATTGTGCCCAGCCTTGAAGTATTGTGCCTATCCTTGTAGTATTCTGCCCAGTAGTTTTGTGCCTATCCTTGTAGTATTGTGCCCATCCTTGTAGTATTGTGCCCATCCTTCTAGTATTGTGCCCATGATTCTAGTATTGTGCCCATCCTTCTAGAATTGTGCCCATCCTTCTAGAATTGTGCCCATCTTTGTAGTATTGTGCCCATCTTTGTAGTATTCTGCTCATCCTAGTATTGTGCCCATCTTTGTAGTATTCTGCCCATCCTTGTAGTATTGTGCCCATCCTTCTAGTATTCTGCCCATCCTTCTAGCATTGTGGCCATCCTTCTAGTATTGTGCCCATCCTTCTAGTATTGTGTCCATCATTGTAGTATTTCTTCCCATCCTTGTAGTTTTGTGCCCATCTTTGTGCCCTTATCCTTGTCCCCTATTATGCCGCTCTTCACAGACGCCAACAAAAAAAAAAATCTCACTTTTCCTCCGTTCCCTCAGGGCTTCATACTGATCAGTGTTTGCGTTTTGGAGGCAACATGTTTCAGCTGCGTCCAGAGCGCTGGGTTGTACAGTACAAGCAGAGTGGATGGGATTTGTAGAAATCCCATCTACTGTGCGTGTGCGGCCCGCAGCAAACACTGACCTGCGGTGCAGCTTTCAGGGTCGCAAATGTTCTCCTTACTGAGAATACAGCGAGGAGACCACAGCGGCCCGAACCCAGAGCACGTGAGCTCAAGCCTCTGCAATCTCCTGTATTCTCCTGCAGAGGAGACTCGCGGCCCTGCAGTCAGGACTAGAGATGAGCGAACCGGCCGTGGTTCGGCTCGAGTTCGGTTCGTCGAACGGGGGTCCCGTTCGAGTTCGGTTCGGCGAACGTTTGACGAACCGAACTCGAACCGCATAGGAAACAATGGCAGGCAATCACAAACACATAAAAACACCTAGAAAACACCCTCAAAAGTGTCCAAAAGGTGACAAACAACTCACAACACAACACAAACACATGGGAAAGTGACAAGGACATATACTCATGCGAAAACAAAGGAGCTGGACAAGGAAAAAGAGGAGGAGACACAGATATGGGTATATGCAAGGAACGTCCATGCCATTACTGTGCAACTTGAGCCCTGCTCATTTTAGGCTTCCAATCTGGATAAATTGCCTGAGCTCACCACGTACGCCTTGGGGATCTTGTTGTGTCCCGCAGCCAGCGTTTTCTCGGAACGTGTCCTCAGTGCTGCTGGGGGTGTGCTGACAGCTAAGCAAACGCATCTGTCCACTGACAATGTGGACAGACTAACGTTCACCAAGATGAACAAGTCATGGCTCTCAGAGGACTTTTCTTCCGCTGGCTCAGCCAGGGGAGGCGAAAGGCACGTGTATTTTTGAGAGTGCTTCATGCAAAGCATCTTTTTCATCTTGAAAATGGTGGTCAACTGATGCCAGTCAAGTGGGGTGTGTGTGGCCCAATTAGTGGAAACGAGGGAGACTGTGGTTGGAGTCCCCTCGCTTTTGAAAAAAGAACCAAGATGAACAAGTCATGGCTCTCAGGAGGACTTTTCTTCCCCTGGGTCATCCAGGGGAGGTGAAAGGCACGCGTATTTTTGAGAGTGCTTCATGCAAAGCATCTTTTTCATCTTGAAAATGGGGGTCAACTGATGCCAGTCAAGTGGGGTGTGTGTGGCCCAATTAGTGGAAACGAGGGAGACTGTGGTTGGAGTCCCCTCGCTTTTGAAAAAAGAACCAAGATGAACAAGTCATGGCTCTCAGAGGACTTTTCTTCCCCTGGGTCATCCAGGGGAGGTGAAAGGCACGCGTATTTTTGAGAGTGCATCATGCAAAGCATCTTTTTCATCTTGAAAATGGGGGTCAACTGATGCCAGTCAAGTGGGGTGTGTGTGGCCCAATTAGTGGAAACGAGGGAGACTGTGGTTGGAGTCCCCTTGCTGTGTTTTACATGCTTTTAGAAGGGCATGACATGGCTTAGAGCTTGACTTTCAGCATCTGCAAACTGTTGGCTACCAAAATGCTTCCTTTCCAATCTTTTTAACCGAGGATTTTCGAGACCTTATGCCCATCGCAGTGCCCCAAGAGCCGATGCCCAGGCGCCACTCCTTCTCCAACAAAGGCGTACACGTGCTACACCAGCATGTCGCACCAAACATCACCGCTTCTTTGAGAAACTGTGTGAAGGGTGCATTTCACCACAGATACTTGGCCCAGTAAGCATGGACAGGGGCGTTACATGTCGCTGACTGGGCAATGGGTTACAATGGGGAGAGATGGAGAAGGGTCTGCTGTACAAGGCTTGCTGTCCCCACGAGTTGTATCAATCCTTCCTCTGTATGTAGAAGTTAATACACTGCTTCTGCCTCCTCAACCTCGTGTGGGTCCTTCACCTCGGCCCAAACCCTGTGTGGTCAGGGCACCCTTCCTTGTAACTGCGCACAAGGAAAACCACACACCTCCTCCTTACTATGCTGGCAGCAGAGCTCAATGCCATCATGCGGTCAAATGTTTACTTTGAAATGTATGGGAAATGTGAGTCACACCGCTGAGAAGTTGTGGACGGTTAGCTCTGGAGACCAAGTTTCATCAATGGTTGTCTCCACTCAACCAGCAGCCAGGGAAGGCTGAGTTTGACAATGATGCAAACAAAGGTGCGGCCCTTCGCCGTGACAATGTGACACATGTGCCTTGTGTGGCTCACGTGTTGAATCTAATTTTCCAGCAATTTTTAAAACACCATCCCGGCCTACATGGCCTTGTGCAGCGGGTACGCTCGCTATGTGCTCACTTCCATCATTCGCACACAGCAGCTCAACAACTTTCGTCGCTCCAGAAGTCTTTAGGTCTGGTGGTTATGTGGCGCCCCTGAGGCTTCCGTCGCCACAGGTCATTGCACCCCATCTGCGGTGTGATGCCCCATTCTGGGTGAGGAAGAGAGTGAACTCCGGTCCCCTGGTAAATTCACACTACACCCATTGCTAGAGACACACAGGACCAGGGAAAGTGGCAGGCAACCCTCCCATGCTGCATGCTGAGAGGGGCTGTAAGACCCATCCCTGCTCCCATAGGGTACAGCTTAGCAACTGGGGAGGTGGGAGGAGCCAGGGAGAGCAGACAGGGACAGGAAGGTGAAGTTTAGTCAGTTCGCTCAGGGAGTGGGAGAGTGAGGAGTGAGCATGTAGAAGAGAAGAAAGGATCGCAGGGCCACGGGTAGTCCTGGAAGGTGCCACGAGCAGTCCTTGTTGGGTACCGCTGCCGAGGGCCCAGAGGCGCTACGGGTAGCTACAGGCTGCGGTGGCCCGTTCCACAGCGACATCAGTGGAGCGATCAGCTGCGACAGGGGACGGTCCCTAGATACTGAAGGAGTGAAAAGACAGTCTCCAGACAGTAAAAACCGAGGCCCAGGGAATTGCAAGCTCCCAGGGCCAGAACCCAGAGCAGATCTTCAGAAAAGGGGTAATCAGCCGACAGGTGACCCCCCAGCCTGGAGGCTGTAATGGAGGCCAAGCCAAGTCCATCTACCTAAGGCAAGGCTAGTGAAGTCAGCGGAAAAAGGGACACTAAAGAGAGGGAACCGGATTTCACGCTCGGAATCACCCAGAAGGCGGAGGTCCCTGACAGTGGTCCCAGCAGTCTGAGGGTCCCTGCAAGTGTGACAGAAACTGTGAGTAAAAGAACTGGAACTGCACCTTTGGACTCGTCTCTGTTATTCTACCTGCATAGACACTTACAAGCACCAACTGTGCCCCGGGCTTTGCTCTACCTGTGGGGAGCAGTCCCATCATTGCTGCCACAACATCATCCCGGAGGCTTCACACAGCAGCGGCGGCTCAGTAGCCGCATACCACAGGTGGCGTCACGAACACAAACATTAACAAGCAAGCCACATAAACTACTGACACCCACCAGGGCCACGGAGCCGGGCCCAGCCACCACTGACTACCACCGGACTAGTCCGGCCCGGCACCGAGTGTCCCATAGCCCTGGGGTGGGCGAGTCAACTTTGGCGTCACGAACAGGATCTCGTGCCCGGTCTAACCGGGTACTGTGCGCCTGAAGAACTGTGTACTTTGTCGAGAAACCGCCGCCATTAGCGCTGCTGAAAGCGGGAAGAAGGGGGGCGTGCAAGAAGAAAGGGCGCGAAGAGAAGCCCCGCCCCCTTGTCCAAGAAAAGCGCGCGAAGCGGTGTCCGCCATAGAAAGCGAAAGAAAAAGAAGTGGTGACCAAATAAGCTGGCCGGCTGGCAGAAACAGCTTAACGACCGATCAACCGATAAAGAAAAAGAAAATGTACCTGATACTAAGCGGAGCGGTACCGGCCGTGATGGGCTGGGCGCCAGTCTGGCGCCAGTTGCTAGTACAGCCTCCGGCCCCGCCTCCAAGAAGGAAAAGGGAGCAGCCGAGTGGCGTGGTCGAGCACTCGAGCAGCGTTCCAGGCAGCAGTTCCCGGGCCGGAAGCATGGCGGAGGAGCTGCAGCGAGGTGCACCAGGGACCGGCGGAGAGGACCCCGAGCTGGACCTGCTGAGAGAGGAAGTGCGAGCCCTGACCCGGAGGCTGAGCAGCGTGGGGGTGGAAGCGGACCGGTGGAGAGGGACCCCGCTGATACCGGAAGGCCTGGGCCGGTGGATGGATGCCGCGGAGCAGCAAGAGGGTGAGCCAACTGAAACCCTGATCCGTCCGGACCCATGGCCCCGCCACGCGCCCCTGACCAGTCACTTCACCGACCCTCTGGCCTCCCCCGCCGGACCCGCGGAAGCCCGGTGGGGCACCGGAGGCCTGCCTGAGACCCCCGCAGACGGAGCCTGGGGAGGGGTGGACCCAGAACAACCAGCGGGCCCTTTGCCGAGTCCCCCTGTGAACCTCCTGGGAATGGCATCCCCGGGAGTGAACTGGGACGCCGTGCCCATAGAAACCAAGGGACTGCAGCGGCCGCTGCGCCCCAAGGCGACTCCCCAGGCCAACGAGCTGACGTGCCAAAGGCTGGTGGTCGAGTACCGGCAGGAGCGGGAACTCCGGGAGGAGAAAAGGAGGGCCCGGGAAGTCGCCAATCTGGCTTCCAAAGAAGAGGTCAGGAAGGCCCTGAAGGGAGCTGAGTGCCCAGTGAAACGGGGCACTGTTGTAGATTTCCGGCAGAAAGGTGGCTGGGGCTTCATCCGGGAGCCTGGCCTGGGCAAGGACGTGTTTGTAGCACGGAGAGACATCGAGGAGCACCTGCCCAGAGGCCACCCAGGCCGCGACGCCAAGCTGGGTGATGAGGTGGAGTATACCCGGCTGATGGGGGACCGCGGGTGGTATGCGCTGCATGTGCGCATTGTGCAGGGAGAAGCGGCCCCAGGAGAGCCAGAGTGGCGCCGCACAGCACAAGAGCGTAGCATCTCCCCAGGCAGCAGCGCCACCCCCAGACAGACCCAGGCCGCAGAACATTGCAGCCGGCCCGCCACCGTTGCCCAGGAGACGCAAACCAGGATCTCCATGGCGTGCGTGATGCAGGGTGCCCGTCCGAAACAGGGCCCTAGAGACCACAGCAATAGCCCCCTGCAGACAAGCAGCCCTCTGCAGCAGCGCCGTGCCACGCCTATAGGCAGCCCCACTCCAACCCAGGCTGCAGGACAACGCAGGAGGTCAGGGACCAGTGCTCAAGGGACCCAGACGATGATCTCATCAGCGGACCTGCTGCCAAGAGCCGTGCCGGAGTGGGATCCTGACATCTATCCTAGAGAGTAAGGAGGATGAAGAGCTGCCAAACTGTAAATAGCCCCTTATACTTTTTGAAGAAGTCCCTCGTGTTTTGCCCTTGCTTCTTTTCGAAGACGACACCCCTTCCTACTGTGCTGTCCCTGATTCTTTTTGAAGATGTCACCCCCCTGTTATGTGCTACCGGGCCACTGAACTGGAGTGTGGGCCCCGGTGAATGGTTAGGTGTCATGTCATGCCAGGCCACTGGACTTGGTGGCTGGTGTGTGAAGTATGTGTTTTATGTTTTACCAGGCCATTGGACTTAATGGCTGGTATGTTGGTGTTATGTCTGATGCAACCAGGCCATTGGACTTAATGGCTGGTCGAAGATGTTACTTTGATTGTTTGAAACGAACTGCCGGGCTGCTGGACTTGTTGTAGCCAGAAATGTATAAAGTTGCACCTGTTGTGCCCCCTACCAGAATTATGGGGGAAGTGCCCAAACTGTGCAATGAACTGAAAGTGCACCCATAGTTTCTTTATAAGAAGTTTGCAACGTTAAAGTGATTATGCCTCCCATAAAGGGAAGAAATGGTTTTACAGGTTATGTTATTGCATACAAAAATGTTTTGCAGGTCTCCATATGTTTTTGTTGTTTTTCAGCCCGAGGACGTGCTGGGATTTGCTGTGGGGGAGTGTGGCGCCCCTGAGGCTTCCGTCGCCACAGGTCATTGCACCCCATCTGCGGTGTGATGCCCCATTCTGGGTGAGGAAGAGAGTGAACTCCGGTCCCCTGGTAAATTCACACTACACCCATTGCTAGAGACACACAGGACCAGGGAAAGTGGCAGGCAACCCTCCCATGCTGCATGCTGAGAGGGGCTGTAAGACCCATCCCTGCTCCCATAGGGTACAGCTTAGCAACTGGGGAGGTGGGAGGAGCCAGGGAGAGCAGACAGGGACAGGAAGGTGAAGTTTAGTCAGTTCGCTCAGGGAGTGGGAGAGTGAGGAGTGAGCATGTAGAAGAGAAGAAAGGATCGCAGGGCCACGGGTAGTCCTGGAAGGTGCCACGAGCAGTCCTTGTTGGGTACCGCTGCCGAGGGCCCAGAGGCGCTACGGGTAGCTACAGGCTGCGGTGGCCCGTTCCACAGCGACATCAGTGGAGCGATCAGCTGCGACAGGGGACGGTCCCTAGATACTGAAGGAGTGAAAAGACAGTCTCCAGACAGTAAAAACCGAGGCCCAGGGAATTGCAAGCTCCCAGGGCCAGAACCCAGAGCAGATCTTCAGAAAAGGGGTAATCAGCCGACAGGTGACCCCCCAGCCTGGAGGCTGTAATGGAGGCCAAGCCAAGTCCATCTACCTAAGGCAAGGCTAGTGAAGTCAGCGGAAAAAGGGACACTAAAGAGAGGGAACCGGATTTCACGCTCGGAATCACCCAGAAGGCGGAGGTCCCTGACAGTGGTCCCAGCAGTCTGAGGGTCCCTGCAAGTGTGACAGAAACTGTGAGTAAAAGAACTGGAACTGCACCTTTGGACTCGTCTCTGTTATTCTACCTGCATAGACACTTACAAGCACCAACTGTGCCCCGGGCTTTGCTCTACCTGTGGGGAGCAGTCCCATCATTGCTGCCACAACATCATCCCGGAGGCTTCACACAGCAGCGGCGGCTCAGTAGCCGCATACCACAGGAGGCGTCACGAACACAAACATTAACAAGCAAGCCACATAAACTACTGACACCCACCAGGGCCACGGAGCCGGGCCCAGCCACCACTGACTACCACCGGACTAGTCCGGCCCGGCACCGAGTGTCCCATAGCCCTGGGGTGGGCGAGTCAGTTAAACGCCTGAAATGCGATGTGCCGACACGCAGGAATTTGAATCTGCACATGTTGCAGCGTTTGTGGCAGCACCGCCGAACCCTGCTACAATACGTTATGACATATAGCCTGGCCTAACTTGATCCAGAGGTGGTGCAGATCACGCTGCTGGAGTGGTGTCAGATCAAGGACCTATGCACCCTTCTACACAGTTTACAAATATCAACGAAGATCTTTAGCACTGGCGATGCCATTCTCAGCGTGACAATTCTGGTCATCTACAAGATGGAGCACACTGTATGCATTATTCGGAGTCAGGTGTTGGTCCAAGAGGAAGGGGAGGAAGTACAGGAGGAGTCATATGCAGAAGGGATAATAAGATCTACAAGGTCCAGACGGTGAGCGGCACCTAGGCGGAAGTCAAGGGACGGTGGGGGAGAGGGATGAACAAGGGCGCATAGTATCAGCAAAGATTATTGAGGAAGGTGCAGGAGCCCATGAAGAAATGGAGGACGAACTGGCGATGGGCATGGAAGACTCAGCAGATGAGTGAGAGCTTGCTCACATTTCGGTTGTGCGAGGTTGGGGGGAGAGGGCAGAGGAAGAAGGCACGATTCTCACCTCTCTGCCACCAACACACCAAGGACTTGGTCCTCCTGGATGCACAAGACACATGAGCGCCTTCTTCCTGCACTACCTACAACATGACCCTCGGATTGTACGAATTCGAAGTAATGCTAACTACTGGGTTGCCACACTGTTAGATCCCCGGTACAAGACAAAATTTGGCGAAATAATTCCTGCCATAGAAAGGGACGCACATATACAGGAGTATCTGCAGAAGGTGGTACGCAATCTTAGATCTGCTTTTCCACTAAACACCAGTGCTGCACAGAGTGAATCTCAACGCTTTGTCATGGATAGGAGGAAATGGTCTTTTACTTGTCCACATCTGAGGGACCGAGGGCTGGCTGCTGTGCTGAAATGGCATTGAGTACGGTGTCCCTGCAGAGTTGCACTTTTGGTCATATACAAAATGAGTTGAAAAAGGACAGATGCTGGTGGAAAGGGGAACAGGTGTGTTGGAAAGGGGAAAAAAGTTTTTGTCCGTGGGTTTGGTGGTTAAGCAAAAGTAACATTTGCTGAAGAAACACCATCTGTTACGGTGGGACTGGCAGATTTGGATAAGGTGGTATATACTATGTTACCGCTATATAACGAAAATTAATAAGAAAAGAAAGGGAAAGGTATATATCCCCATCAGCAGTCAGTGCCCACCGTGCTCCCAGATGGAAAAGGAGATGTTGGCAACTGGAAGGTTAGGTGGAGGATACAGAGCTGTGTGGCTATGAAATTAATAGTAGCCTGAACCGAGTTAGACGCCACTCGGATCTGGAGACTGGGAGCCCTGTTAGCGCGTCACAGGGTCCACACGCCCACCCAGCCCAGGAACTCCCTGTTAACATCACAGGGGCCATTGAGTACGCTGACCGTGTGCATTGGGGCCACACCTGTGGACAGCAGGCGCATCAGCAGCAGCAGGCCTGTTAATGCCACTGGGCTGCACAAGCAGGACTTGTAGGACAGGAGCTGGTCTTAACCGTTCTGCGTTACCAACTGTGGTGGCGGCCTGCATCGACGCCCTATCCCTGCCTACCTCTGGCCTAAAGCCGCAATGGGTTCAACACATGGAGGTGTGCTCTTTCGGAGCATAATAGAAGACTGCGCACCTCCTTGTTGGCTCCAGCCCGTTTTATAACCTGGGTCCGCCCCAAACCAGGGTGGACCACAATGCACCTCCTGGAGACAAAAGCAGAGTGACACGTCATGAGTGGCATAACTAGCGTCCTATTTGGAATCGCAACTTCAATAATGACCTCATGGCTGCCACGACACAAACACCTCACCAGTTATCGTCTGACCATCAATAATGAGGTGAGAAGTCATAGGGGCGGGCCTCTGCAAGCCATTTGGGAGTGGCCTGGCCACATCGTCAGGACACCTGATGCCCTGTGGTCTATATGGGCCCCCCACATCAGGGGCAGGGCCAAAGAGTTAATTACCGGACCTAGTCTCTGATGCAGTAAGTGCCTGAGCATGTTCAGTAGCATGAAATACAGTCTCTGAAAAAAGACTATCAGCTTTAGCATGGTATCTAGGCACAAAACAGGACTTAGACCCGGCACGGAATGAAAGTACCTGTGCAAAGAGGCTTTTCGCACTAAGTGTGGGAGCATGCGCTGTATCCCGAAATGAAGACTTAGCCTCAGGAATGGCACAGTCAGGCTGAGCATACTCACTAGGCAAAACACTGTAGTTAGGCTGCGGCTGGGGTAAATCGGCACACGCATGCGCACTAGCTGCCTCTCCACACTTAGACGTGCAGGAGAAATTGCTCTTCGGGTGTGGACTTGGAGATGCTGTCTATGAACAGAAGGAAAAGCTAAAGGTGTGTGTTACAGCAAGGAGCCACCGCGGAAACACTTCGTTCAATTGTGAGGGGAGTCATTTTGGAGTTTGGTGAGGAGTACCGTAACGCCAGTGAGCAGCATCCTGTGCCACAGACCAACATTCTTACGGTGCTGACTATACTGCTTACCGTGAGAGGAGCGTAAAGTCTGTATTTCTGGCAACTGGACATCAAAGTACCCGGGTACGGTAGGCTGTGCCCAGACAATAATGTGGGCACGCAACACTTTGTTTTATTAGCAAAACACATATCTGTTCTGGGTAGGCCGACTATTTATAGACAATAAGACTTGCTACCTCTGCACTGTCAAATTGTCACGTACAGTTTAAATCATAGAGGGACAGCGACACATGTTTGCATTGACTGTTGATTTTCAAGATTTCCATGACTGTGTTGCAGAGCTGTGTGGTTTGCATTCACACTGTTATGATCTGCCTGAGGCTTCAGCTAACAAGGGTATTCAGGGGGGGTAATGTGTTTTGTCTATGTTTACGTAGATAACTGGGAAGCTCTTGTGATGCGCCACTGGTAAGTCGTGTTCGCACATACACACACGCACAAACACACAATTTCTGCTACGCAGAGGGATTAGCAGGTAGTAGGCAACAGAATTGTTCAATTATTTAAATTGTATGCATGGTTCTTATTGTTTGTTTTGGTAAAGTTAAACAATCATTTATCAACCCAACTGACGAGTCCTTTTCCTGTTGCCTGGTTTTGCTGCATACTGGGGAGCCCACCCTGTACACGACTTAAAATGAAGCATAAGTCGCAATGTGAATTTCACTGTGCTACAATGCGGCCTAGCGTGCCTGTACAACCACCGCCTGCCCCATCAAGTGCATCTGCGTGCTCTTCATCCTCTGTGACTGTGGGGACAGCAGTCTCACATGTTTTTTCACACTGAACTTCCACCCCTTTACACGCAACAGGGAGTGTGATTGGCAGGTCATCACTTGTTTTGGAAGTGGAAACAGATGGTATTGTTGAGCTGTCACACATCGAGAAAACCAACATTGGATGCAGGCTACATTATATCCACACCTGCACCTTCGTCACAGATTGGCTGGACTACCTGCATTTAATAATAGCACTCCAGAAATGGAAAGGAGTGTAGAATGCACATGTGTTGTACCTTGCTTGGCAGCAAAGGAACACTAACTTAGTATTACAGACAATTTTAGGAAGGCAGAAAAAGAGTCAGCTCTTTGGGCAAATTAAATAGTGTGGCAAAAGTGGACAGGTGGGTACAGTGGCCGTGTTCTGTGGGTACCAGGACAGTAAAGGAAGCCTCACTTTCTATCCCTCCGAATTATCAAATGTAGCAAGGAATTCCCTGAGTTTGCTATAAAATTAGCATAGCAAAATGTGCATGAGGGTGTCATGCAGAGGTGCTGCAAATAGCTTTTCACCAGTGGGGCACAAATGGAGTACAACAGCCACTTCTTGTATGCCACTAAATGGCAGCATTTTTTGCTATTATTATAGCTTATTAAAAACAGAGCAAATGTGGCGCCCCTGACCTGGTCAGGCACCACTGAGTACTGCACCCATGCTGGGGACAGTACAACACAGGTAATCCAGAAGGCTGACCGGGGTGTGGAACACAGGCGCATAGTGATCAGGTCTCACACATGTACCCATGAGAGGACCCCTGGGGATCCCAGGAGGGGGCAAGCCTTCACCTTCACTGGAATAGTGGAGGGGGTAGAGCCTCCATCTCCTCTCAAGGGGTGTGGTGGAGAGTCTGGTTGCTAGGTGGCGTAGGCAAGAACAGGAGAGGAGGAGCAGTGAGCCAGTTCAGTGTAGAGTCCAGGGAGCTCAAGTGAGGAGCAGATCCCTGGAGCTGTGCAATCTGACAGCGTCCGCGCAGTGGCTACAGACGGGGGAGAACGGTCAACTAGGAGTGCTGCCTGAAAGCCAGCTTCAGCTAGAGAGTGCAACGGAGTGGGAAGTAAGGAGACTGCTAGAGAGCACCAGGCCCAACCGGGCGGCAGATCCCGAAGCGAGGATAGATTCACCTTTCCCTGCTAAACCTGCCAGTGTGGGGCTCTTAAAGCCCACACCACAACACCACAAAAGCCGCAGCCACGTAACCGCAGTGAGGGCCCATAGGTCACAGGAGGCAAGCAGCTGGAGTGGCCTGGTCCGGGGAACAAGCACACGGCAAACAACAAGGGGAGAGAGGCTGCAGCATCTTCCCTGGGTGACCCCCATAGGGACTCAAAGTCGGGGTCACCCCAAACCACCAAGGGCTAAGGAAGGCGAGTCAGTAGTCACCCTCATAAAGTCAGCCTGAAGGATATCTGGTTCCCACCTGGTTCATCCCAGCTACGCCCGGGCTACTCACCCTGCCATCAAATGTGAGTAAAGCCCTTGAAAGACATTCCTGCCTGTGTGGTTATTCTGCGACTTGTGGTACTACAAACCTACACAGGGCCCTGGGGCTTGCCTCACTCTCAGGAGGCTCCTACATCTAACTGCACACACCATCAGCCCCAGGCGACCCTCAACCTGCAGTGGCGGTCCCTACTGGCCGCAATACTGAGAGTGGCGTCACGATCAAAAACCGAAGATTTCCTACCAGTGACGGAGATCCAGCTGAGTGGAGTCCCTGAAGGTAATGCACCGACACAACACCTGTGGGGCTTCAGATCTGGCGTCACGAACAGGATAAGGACTAGACCTGTTCAGACAGGTGACCATGTGCCTGGGCGGTCCGCTTGAAAAATTGGAAGCGCCGCCATATTGCCACCATGAAAAGCGCGCTGGAAAACAACAGCAGCCCGCGCTGGAAGAAGTTACCGCCCACGAAGAGGTGTGGCTACCCAGAGATCCCCTGCAGAGTCCTGACCTCGCTGATGAAGAAAGCGGAAGCGTCCAGAAACGGCGAGAGAGAAGGGAAGCCACAAACCTGCTGCTGCGGAGAGCAGAAATGGAATCCAGACGCGGATACCCAGAACCAGGCTCTGCTGCCTGGTGGTGCCGGGAGCTTGCCCTCTTCTGTGATCAGCTGGAGGCCAGGATTATGCGACGGCTCTATGAGGAACGCAAGGAGCTTCTAGAGAAGGCTGCAGCGGTCCGGACCTATGAGGAGAGAGCCGCGCGGAGCCTGCCGGATCGAGCGGCGACGACGATTCAGACCCCGATGGGTGAGTCCGGTGTTGCCCCGGCTAGAACAAGAGCCCCGACCCTAGCTGCTACGACCGCGGTCCCAGAGGAGGCGCCCGGTGCGGCGACGCTGAGTGAGGCCGCAGCCACGCTAGGTGCGGCCCGCCAAGCCCAGGCCGCTGCAGCGATGCCCCGCCTGTCCCGCAGGGCTCCGACCACCACGGCAGTGCTCATCCGTGCTGCAGGTGTAACGCTGACCCAGGCTGCCACCCTGCTGAACCCTGGCCGCCAAGACCCCAACGCAGCAGTGACGCTCGTCCGCGCCGCAAGTGATATGCTGAACCAGGCCGCAGCCCCGCCGGGTGCGGCCCGCCAAGCTCCGATAACTGCAGCGACGCCCGGCTCAGCCTGCACGGACCCCATCGAGGCTGCGACGCCAAGTGAGACCGCGGCTGCAGTGTCCAGTCCGGCCCGCCAGGAACCGGCCGCGACAGGAACGCCAATTCAGGCCGCCGCCATACAGGGCGCGGCCCGCCAAGACCAGGCCGCCGCCATGCCAGGCGCGGCCCGCCAAGAAGAGAAGACTACCTCATCATTTTCCCCGGCCTGCAAGGCCAGAGCAGACACCGCTCCCCAGTCCAAAGAGGTCCCTGTTAGGAAGACCCTGATAGGAGAGGACCCCGAATACTGGAAGCTGAAGGCTGATCTGGAGGCCCAGTTCCCGCAAGAGATGGTGGATCGGTATCTGCTCCCTCCGCATACCCCCAAGGAAATACAGGCAACCCCTGCAGCTGCGCCGAAGAGTCCGCCGCCTGGGCCAGCTGAAGAACACTCATCCCCAGCGCTGCCACAACCAGAGTGCAGCGAAGAACTAAGGGGGAGAGGAGGCCAGGAAGCTGAGGAGCTGACTCCGGAGCCACCAGCAGTGGACCCATACCCAGAGCCAGAGATGCTGCCCTATTCTCGCTGGGATGAGGAAGACCTGACCCCGTCTGCTGACGAAGATCAGCCCAAAGACCTCACCTGGGAGCCCGCAGGCATGAACCCAGCCCGCAAGACACGGCGCAGCAGAACAAAGTATCCTCCAACACCACAGTCTCCAGAGCAGAGAGAAGTCACAGCCAGAGACCTGCAAGAAAAACGAGCCCTGAGAAGATCCAAAGCCCAGGTCAGAGGACCCCTTTGTAGAGGAGTTGTGGAGGACTTCAATTTGAAAAGCGGATACGGCTTTATTGTAGCAAGAGGAATAAAAGAGGGCATATTTGTGAATCGGAGAGATGTTCAAGCCCACCTGCCCAGAGGACATTCAGGCAGAAATTTGAAAATTGGAGACGCAGTACAGTTCACCTTGCATCAAGGAGAAAGGGGCTACTATGCCTTAGACGTAGCACCATGTCCCAAAGAAGAAAGAAAAGACAGAGATAAAGAAACAGATGCAGAAAAGGGAACAGATGAAGATCAAGAAAGAAAAGACAAAGAGCCTACAGATGAAACTACCTCAGAGGATGACAAGGAGCAAGAAAACAGCAGGTGCCGTAGCCCAATAGGCCAAAGCCCTGGTACCGAGGAGTAAAGTAAAGAAAGAAGTACCGAAAGTTTGACCAGTTTGACAAGTTTTGTTTGCAACGTTTAAGAAATGTGCCCACAAAAACTATTGTGAGAAAACCATAAACCTTAAGGCTATGAACTGGCTATAGCCACAAACTCTCGCAGTGTAAATAGTTACACCAGTGGCACCACCACCAGGGCCAGCCTGTTTAGGGGCTTGGCTCGTCTGCAACCAGGAGGGGCCCGTCCGTATATAGGGCCTTGGCTCACCTGCGACCAGAGAGCACGCCTGTTTATGGGGCCTTGGCTCACCACCACAAAGAGGGTACCTGGTCAGCACCAACTGTGGAGGCCGCCTCTGAATCCTGCCAGAAGAGGCTGAAGGCGCGGATCCACCAGGCCAGGTATACCCTGAAACCACCAGCCCATGAAAGCCGCCTCTACATCCTGCCAGAAGTGGCTGAAGTCGCGGCCAACGGGAGAGGAAGATTGGAGGAAAGGTCTGGGGAAACGGATGGCCCAGACCTGGTTACCAACAGGACCGGTGACCTGCCTCCTGAGAGGGTTTTGGGTGGGTTAACGGACTTGTGGGTGGAGGGTGGTGATGTCTGATACCTGGTGGTTTTAAAAATGTTTTACATGTTTTAATGTTTTATGCATTTTAAAATGTTGTCTTGCAGCCCGAGGACGTGCTGGTGATAACTAAGGGGGAATGTGGCGCCCCTGACCTGGTCAGGCACCACTGAGTACTGCACCCATGCTGGGGACAGTACAACACAGGTAATCCAGAAGGCTGACCGGGGTGTGGAACACAGGCGCATAGTGATCAGGTCTCACACATGTACCCATGAGAGGACCCCTGGGGATCCCAGGAGGGGGCAAGCCTTCACCTTCACTGGAATAGTGGAGGGGGTAGAGCCTCCATCTCCTCTCAAGGGGTGTGGTGGAGAGTCTGGTTGCTAGGTGGCGTAGGCAAGAACAGGAGAGGAGGAGCAGTGAGCCAGTTCAGTGTAGAGTCCAGGGAGCTCAAGTGAGGAGCAGATCCCTGGAGCTGTGCAATCTGACAGCGTCCGCGCAGTGGCTACAGACGGGGGAGAACGGTCAACTAGGAGTGCTGCCTGAAAGCCAGCTTCAGCTAGAGAGTGCAACGGAGTGGGAAGTAAGGAGACTGCTAGAGAGCACCAGGCCCAACCGGGCGGCAGATCCCGAAGCGAGGATAGATTCACCTTTCCCTGCTAAACCTGCCAGTGTGGGGCTCTTAAAGCCCACACCACAACACCACAAAAGCCGCAGCCACGTAACCGCAGTGAGGGCCCATAGGTCACAGGAGGCAAGCAGCTGGAGTGGCCTGGTCCGGGGAACAAGCACACGGCAAACAACAAGGGGAGAGAGGCTGCAGCATCTTCCCTGGGTGACCCCCATAGGGACTCAAAGTCGGGGTCACCCCAAACCACCAAGGGCTAAGGAAGGCGAGTCAGTAGTCACCCTCATAAAGTCAGCCTGAAGGATATCTGGTTCCCACCTGGTTCATCCCAGCTACGCCCGGGCTACTCACCCTGCCATCAAATGTGAGTAAAGCCCTTGAAAGACATTCCTGCCTGTGTGGTTATTCTGCGACTTGTGGTACTACAAACCTACACAGGGCCCTGGGGCTTGCCTCACTCTCAGGAGGCTCCTACATCTAACTGCACACACCATCAGCCCCAGGCGACCCTCAACCTGCAGTGGCGGTCCCTACTGGCCGCAATACTGAGAGTGGCGTCACGATCAAAAACCGAAGATTTCCTACCAGTGACGGAGATCCAGCTGAGTGGAGTCCCTGAAGGTAATGCACCGACACAACACCTGTGGGGCTTCACACAGGAGGGTGTCATGCAGAGGTGCTAGAAATAGTTTGGCACCAGTGGGACAATAATGAAGTCCAACAGTCACTTCTTGTATGCCACTAAATGGCAGCATTTTTTGCTATTATTATAGCTTATTAAAAACAGAGCAGGAGGGTGTCATGCAGAGGTGCTAGAAATAGCTTGGCACCAGTGGGACACTAATGGAGTACAACAGCCACTTCTTGTATGCCACTAAATGGCAGCATTTTTTGCTATTATTATAGCTTATTAAAAACAGAGCAGGAGGGTGTCATGCAGAGGTGCTAGAAATAGCTTTGCACCAGTGGGACAATAATGAAGTCTAACAGCCACTTTTAGGATGCCACTAAATGGCAGCATTTTTTGCTATTATTATAGCTTATTAAAAACAGAGCAGGAGGGTGTCATGCAGAGGTGCTAGAAATAGCTTGGCACCAGTGGGACACTAATGGAGTACAACAGCCACTTCTTGTATGCCACTAAATGGCAGCATTTTTTGCTATTATTATAGCTTATTAAAAACAGAGCAGGAGGGTGTCATGCAGAGGTGCTAGAAATAGCTTTGCACCAGTGGGACAATAATGGAGTCCAACAGCCACTTTTAAGATGCCACTAAATGGCAGCATTTTTTGCTATTATTATAGCTTATTAAAAACAGAGCAGGAGGGTGTCATGCAGAGGTGCTAGAAATAGCGTGGCACCAGTGGGACACTAATGGAGTACAACAGCCACTTCTTGTATGCCACTAAATGGCAGCATTTTTTACTATTATTATAGCTTATTAAAAACAGAGCAGGAGGGTGTCATGCAGAGGTGCTAGAAATAGCTTTGCACCAGTGGGACAATAATGAAGTCTAACAGACACTTTTAGGATGCCACTAAATGGCAGCATTTTTGCTATTATTATAGCTTATTAAAAACAGAGCAGGAGGGTGTCATGCAGAGGTGCTAGAAATAGCTTGGCACCAGTGGGACACTAATGGAGTACAACAGCCATTTCTTGTATGCCACTAAATGGCAGCATTTTTTGCTATTATTAAAGCTTTTTCAAAACAGAGCAGGAGGGTGTCATGCAGAGGTGCTAGAAATAGCTTTGCACCAGTGGGACAATAATGAAGTCCAACAGCCACTTTTAAGATACCACTAAATGGCAGCATTTTTTGCTATTATTATAGCTTATTAAATACAGAGCAGGATGGTGTCATGCAGAGGTGCTAGAAATAGCGTGGCACCAGTGGGACACTAATGGAGTACAACAGCCACTTCTTGTATTCCACTAAATGGCAGCATTTTTTGCTATTATTATAGCTTATTAAAAACAGAGCAGGAGGGTGTCATGCAGAGGTGCTACAAATAGCTTTGCACCAGTGGGACAATAATGAAGTCAAACAGTCACTTCTTGTATGCCACTAAATGGCAGCATTTTTTGCTATTATTATAGCTTATTAAAAACAGAGCAGGAGGGTGTCATGCAGAGGTGCTAGAAATAGCTTGGCACCAGTGGGACACTAATGGAGTACAACAGCCACTTCTTGTATGCCACTAAATGGCAGCATTTTTTGCTATTATTATAGCTTATTAAAAACAGAGCAGGAGGGTGTCATGCAGAGGTGCTAGAAATAGCTTTGCACCAGTGGGACAATAATGAAGTCCAACAGCCACTTTTAAGATGCCACTAAATGGCAGAATTTTTTGCTATTATTATAGCTTATTAAAAACAGAGCAGGAGGGTGTCATGCAGAGGTGCTAGAAATAGCGTGGCACCAGTGGGACACTAATGGAGTCCAACAGCCACTTTTAAGATGCCACTAAATGACAGCATTTTTTGCTATTATTATAGCTTATTAAAAACAGAGCAGGAGGGTGTCATGCAGAGGTGCTAGAAATAGCGTGGCACCAGTGGGACACTAATGGAGTACAACAGCCACTTCTTGTATGCCACTAAATGGCAGCATTTTTTACTATTATTATAGCTTATTAAAAACAGAGCAGGAGGGTGTCATGCAGAGGTGCTAGAAATAGCTTTGCACCAGTGGGACAATAATGAAGTCTAACAGCCACTTTTAGGATGCCACTAAATGGCAGCATTTTTTGCTATTATTATAGCTTATTAAAAACAGAGCAGGAGGGTGTCATGCAGAGGTGCTAGAAATAGCTTGGCAGCAGTGGGACACTAATGGAGTACAACAGCCATTTCTTGTATGCCACTAAATGGCAGCATTTTTTGCTATTATTAAAGCTTATTAAAAACAGAGCAGGAGGGTGTCATGCAGAGGTGCTACAAATAGCTTTGCACTAGTGGGACAATAATGAAGTCCAACAGCCACTTTTAGGATGCCACTAAGTTTCCTCAGTGTTTGCTAGTATAATGGCTTAGTAACAATGAATTTGAGTGTACAAAGGGCAGGAGGGTACAGTGGCAGGGTTGTGGGTCTGGGTAGAGGAAAGGAAGCCTCCCTTTCTATCCCTCCTAATGGGGAAATGCAGCGAGGAAATCCCTGACCTTAGCTACAAAGACGCTGTCATCTTATGTAGCTGTTAAAATCTGTTTTCACGGACCTGACTGTCACCTATGGCTCTGACCCTGCTGGTATTAGCCCTTACAAGGGCTGAAAGAAACTTCTATCCCTATTCTGTATAGCGCTGTGTATAGAGCGTACACAGCAGTATCGGAGACAGGAGCTGCGCCAGCGGTGACTGACACCAAGACGCAGAAGGCAGATAATG
This sequence comes from Anomaloglossus baeobatrachus, assembly GCF_048569485.1. Classification (NCBI taxonomy): domain Eukaryota; kingdom Metazoa; phylum Chordata; class Amphibia; order Anura; family Aromobatidae; genus Anomaloglossus; species Anomaloglossus baeobatrachus. The sequence goes on from NC_134360.1 coordinate 124,462,338, forward strand.
TCGTGCTGGAGGAAAATGTCCGTTTTTATAATACAGGGACATGTGACATGGACATCCTATCACACATGCCGTTGCTTCTCTGGCTAAAAGTCCACTTAGCTGTGTGTGTGTCTGGGATTGGCTGACATGCTGGCCCGCCCCACTACACGCGCGCGCTTAGGGAAGGAAGACAAGGAAAAAAAATAAATGGCGATCGCCATTATCCAAACAGCAGTGATCTGAATGCGCTGTTCCCGCACACTATACACTGAAATTTCATAATAGTGTATGTCACAGAGTGACTTACACTATTACAGCGGAAAGCCAGCTAGTAATTAGCTTGTCTTTTTGCTGCTAGAACCGTTCTCGAACGTATCTAGAACGATCGAGCTTTAGCAAAAAGCTCGAGTTCTAGTTCGATCTAGAACAGCCCCCAAAATAACTCGAGCCGCGAACTGGAGAACCTCAAACCGCGAACCGCGCTCAACTCTAGTCAGGACCCACCACGTCCAGGACACAGCGGGTCCTGATCACGGGAACATACCTGCCGTTTGCGGCCTGCAAACCCTATGACGATCGCAGCTCTATGCCGGGAGCCGGCGCAGAGGATTTGCGGTGCTGCGCAGAGGAGCTCTGAACACTATGCCAATGGCCAATCAGATGCAAGGAGGTGACATCATACAGCGACATCACCTCCCTGCATCTGATTGGCCACGTCATCCATTGGTGTAGTGCAGACAGCTGCTCTGTGCGGCACCGCAAATGATTCAACTGTACTGTGCCTACCGGGGCCGCTGAGTCTCCCACCACAGCGCTGCAGCGGTCGCCTTCGGGACACTGCGGGGACTACTCTGTAGGGACCCTTCTGGACACAGGTATGTCAGTTTAACTTCAATCGGAATTGTGATGCCACTCTCGGTTTTGCGGTCAGGGTAATGGGTGACCGCCACTGCAGTTTAGCGAGCGTCTGGGGCTGATGGTACAGGCAGTTAGATGGTGTGGCCTCCCGAGAGGGAGGCTGGCCCCAGGGGCTCGGGTGTAGGTGCGTTTAGAACCACAGGTCGCAAGAATAAGCAGTCTCAGTCCAAAGTGTCTTTCAAGCTGTTTACTCACTTTTTGTTGGTAGAGTGAGGCAACCCGGACGATGCTATGATGAACCAGGTGGGACCAGGTATCCTTCAGGCTGATGTAGGGGTGACTGCTGACTCGCCTTCCTAGCACCTTTGTTTCGGACCACCCCTAACTTGAAGTACTCTGGGATGCATCCAGGGAAGTCGCTGCTGCCTTTATCCCCTTTCTGACCCGTTTGCTGACAGCGTTGACCAAGGATAAGATGGCTCCAGCGTCAATCCTCCTTATGGGCCCCCTCGTTGCTGTTGATGCTCGAGTTCTGTGTTGGTTGGCGTGGAATCTCTAGTCCCACCGCCTGCAGGATTTAGCAGACCACTAAATGAATGTCTGGCTCTAGGGACCTGTACCCTGTGTGTGCATTCATTACCAGGAGTCCTCGTACTCAACTCCTTACTGCTCTCTTTCTTCGGGCGTCTTTCAGTCTGACTTGGTGGTAATGTTCTCCCCTGCTAGCAGCCACTGCACTTGCAGGGTCTGACAGTGTTACGCTCTTAAGCCCTACACTTCAGACACGGCTGCTGCACTCCTTCTCCTCTGACTGCCACTGCACAACTCCTCTTCCCAGCTTCACTACAGCACCACACTAACTGAGATGTGGAGGCCACGCCCCCTCCTGGGTCTGCCCAGGGGTCCCCTCTAATGTGTGTGTGTGTGTGTCCTGGTTAAAGGGTGCCTGTGTGTACACACCTTACTCAGCCATCAGGATTACCTGTTTGTACTGACCCAGTATGGGTGCAGTACTCAGTGGTGCCTGACCAGGTCAGGGGCACCACATCGCCTCCCAGCATAGAGCTGTGATCGTCACGGGGTCTGCGGGCCGCAAAAAGCAGACTCGGGGGCCGCATGTGTTTGCGACCTTTGAGTTAGATGCTCCTAATCTACTTGTTACCTGCATTTAAGATAGCTGTCTTAAATTGTCACCTGTATAAAAGACTCCTGTCCACAGACTCAATTAATCAGTCAGACTCTAACCTCTACAACCATGGGCAAGACCAAAGAGCTTTCTAAGGAGAGCAGGAACAAGATCATAGACCTGCACAAGGCTGGAATGGGCTACAAAACCATAAGTAAGACGCTGGGGGAGAAGGAGACAACTGTTGGTGTAATAGTAAGAAAATGGAAGAAATACAAAATAAGTGTCAGTTGACATCTATCTGGGGCTCCATTCAAAATCTCACCTCATGGGGTATCCATGATCCCGAGGAAGGAGAGAGATGAGCCTACAACTTGACAGGGGAACTTCTTAATGATCTCAAGGCAGCTGTGACCACTGTCACCAAGAAAACCATTGTTAACACATTACGCCATAATGGCTTAAAATCCTGCACTGCCCGCAAGGTCCCACTGCTTAAGAAAGCCCATGTGTAGGCCAATCTGAAGTTTGCCAATGAACACCTGGATGATTCTGAGAGTGAGTGGGAGAAAATGCTGTGGTCAGATGAGACAAAAATTGAGCTCTTTGGCCTTAACTCAACTCGCCGTGTTTGGAGGAAGAGAAATGCTGCCTATAACCCGAAGAACACCATCCCCACTGTCAAGCATGGAGGTGGAAATATTATATTTTGGGGTTGTTTCCCCGCTAAGGGCACAGGACTACTTCACTGCATCAATTAAACAATGGATGGAGCCATGTACCATAAAATCCTGAATGAAAACCTTCTCTCCACCAGGACATTAAAAATAGGTTGTGGCTGGGTCTTCTAGCACAACAATGACCCAAAACATATAGCCAAGGCAACAAAGGAGTGGCTCAAAAGAAGCACATTAAGGTCATGGTTAACTGTTAACTGTATGGGTGCAGTACACTTATTGGTTCACTGCTTCCTTCAGTGATCTCATTCTCAGGCAGCCTGCCACAAGCAACTCATGTGACACTTGGCTGTGTTTTATATAAAAGAACTTTTATGCTGTTTTAATAATATTGTTCGCTGTACAGCCACATACACTTCAATGGTTCAATGTTAAGTTACAACCACAATACACTTCAATGGTTCTGTTTCTCTCACTTGGTGTGCACCACCTTCAGAGTACCTTCTCTCACATATCCCCACAGCTCCACGTCCTGTACTCCTCCAGTGGCAGTCAATTCAGGTACTTCACTGGCCACCGTACTCGACTATCTTGGCTCAGATGACTCAGGAATTTCTGTGCTAGAGAACTGGGCCGACTCTTTACTTCGTGGAACATTGTGTCTTCACTAGCATTACTAGTCTGCACTCTCTGGTTCTTGGGCTCCCTGATTCTTTTTCCAGGCAACTCCTTGTCTCCTACTACTATACGGAAAGGGGCTTTCGGGTTTCTCCTAACTACCAGCCCTGAGACTTATGCGTCAGACCTCCAGAAGTCCTCCACCCTGGAGTTTGGGAGACTTGTCTGACTTGCTCTGGACACATCTGGCCACACTCAGCTTTGTCTGGCCAAACTCCAACTCACTCTGGAGTGATGGAGTCAGTCTCTCATCTACATACAGGAACTAAATCCTACCCTTTGGGCTGATCCACAACTTAACCCTCTGTTATCGGTTTCCAACTGTCATTACCTAAACTGGCCACTGTTTTTCCCAAAAACACTATTATTGTCAATGTGCCGTCCAGGGCTATGAGGTACTCTGTCACGGGCAATGTACTACTTGCATGTGCCACTGGGTGGCCGTTGCCCGGTTTCTGTGACCCTGGGCGTCGCTTTAAAAGGGGTTTATATACAGGGGAAAAGTTAATAAAGTTATTGTCGTGACGCCACTTGCTGGTTACGGTTATAGTGATGGAACCGCCGCTGCACAGTCTCTCCACTGGGGCTGATGTGAGGGCAGCCTGGATGTTGGGCCCTCCGAAAGTAGGTTCGGGGCCCCAGGGGGTTGGTGATGGAGTTAAGTGCAGAAAGAAAGGTAGGCCACATGAGGGTTGCTGTGTTACTGGTTCTCTTTACTCACAGTAAATGGTAACTGGTACCCAGAGGAAGGCTGGTATTCACCTCTTGTTCCCTTAGTCCCAGTGCCGGTTGGTGACCTGGTGGCTTCTTTCCCCTGCCCCTTTCCCAAGTTGGTGGGTCCCCATTGCTTGGAGCGTCTTGGGGTCCCCTCCTGTTTGTCTCACAGTCGCTGGTCTGTACGGTGGGCAGTGTGAACCCTGTAGGGTCGGTGTTCCGTTCCAGTCCCTGGTTCTCCTGTTACTGCTGGTGACCCTGGACTTCTATCGTCAGTGAGGTCTTTGATGGTCCCCTCACTGTGTAGATTTTATCAGGTCTGCCTGGAGCATTTTCCTGACCTAGGGCTCTGTGCCCTGTTGGTGCTATGGTTCCAGGAGTACTTCGCCGTACTCTTCCGGCAACCACGCGCCTGGGCCCTCAGGTCTCCGTTACACTCCCATGTCAGAGCAGTTACGTCCGTCTCCTCTCACTTCTACTTGCTAACTCTCATTGTCTAACTGTTGTCCCCTCCCACCTGGTCATTGTCTAGTGGACTGGATTGGCTACACCCCTGGGTGGCCATCAATTGGGTCCATTTCTAGTCTGTCACCAATCTGTGTGGATGGAGGAAACTGGGATTATAATGTGTTTTGCTGTTACCGGCACTAATCTTCCAGGTTCCTGGGGGTAGGCCCTGCATCTTTGGCTGGATGCAGTACCTTGTAGTGCCCTGATGGCTTCAGGGGCGCTACATTCCCCCTTGGTTAATTCCAGCACGTGCTTGGGCTGCAAAGGGTAATACAGGTTAACATTTTTTTTAATTTGGCATTTTCAAAACATTAAAAACATTCTTCCCTCACAGGGGAGGCACATTCTTTGACGTTACAAACTGGAGTACCCCTCTATCAACCACCACCCAAAGGTCCTGGTCCCAAAATCTCTAGGAGGAATGTCACCGGTTTCCATGGTGACTGGGTCTTGGCCGCCTCTGCCGCAGACCCTTCCTGTGACCTTTTCTTCTCCTGGTGGTGTCAATGAGGGTCCTTTTTGGCAAGGTTGTACTCTAGTAGTAAGCACAACTGTTGTGAATACGTTTTCCAGTTTGGGGCTCTCTCTTGTGGTCAGTGCTGATGGTGTAGTTGATTTATGGAAAGAAAGACACACACCTGTAAAAGGACTGGTAATCAGGCATTTCTGATTGGACTATATAACTGAGCAGTTTCCTCCTGTTACTTGCCGGTGCTCAATGGATATCCTGTGTGTTAAGGACATTCTGAAGCCAGCCCTGCTCACTACCAGAACTAATCTCAGATAAGAAGTCTTGTGCTTCTGCTTATTGGTTCCACTTTTATTGTTTTTTCTGCTTTGATACTGTGCTTGATTTCTATTTTGTCTGTGTGGAGTTATTGGTGAAATTGGATCATCTCATGCTGGGAGTGCCTGTATACTTAGCTACATGATTCTGCAATGTGTTTTGTCATGCTTGGTATTAATTTAGTCCCTCATTTATATTAGTGTTTTTGGATCTCAGTAACATCTGAATGCTCATCTAGTGGGGGAGAGGCCCTGTGGCCTCAGGGTTTTTTCATATCAGCCGTGCTGGTATTTATTAGGGTTTTTACGGCTGCAGACAGTGCTCCTTCCCATCCTTTCCTATAAAGATAGTTTGGGCCTCACCTCTGCTGAATCTGTTTTTCTAGCTTTGTATTGTGTTTTCCTATATCACCGTAGTCTTCACATGTGGGGGGCTATCTATGTCTTTGGGGATTGCTCCGAAGCAGATTAGCTTTCTTATATCTCTATTTGTAGGAATAATTAGTTCTCCGGTGTGTCGAGACAACTAGGTCATCATAGGCTCGTCCCACGGCTACATCTAGTTGTGTATCAGGATTAGGTCTGCAGTCCGTTAAGTTTCCAGCCACTCTGTTACCTATTGGGTTTTCGCATTTTTTGATCCTCCTTGGTCCCTGAATCATAACACACAACTGGTGCAACTTATTTACTGGGATAGTTTTAGACTGCTGCCAGTTCTGCAGTCTTGGTCCATTTTTATTAGCAAACTTAGTCAAGCCATTGCTGAAAGCTAGTTAAAGGCAACATCAATCAACATTTTTCAAGCATTATAACTCTATTTACATAAGGACACCATTTTACACATTTTTCTGTGAACACCTATTCTCTGTATCTAAGTGGAGGCTGACCAAAGTTGCTACGAGAAGATCTGCGTAACCCTGGTGTCTCAGCTGCTCCCTGTTGTGTTGTGGTGTCTACTGCAAATGTCTCACTACTGGTTGTAGGTAGACTAGTCAATTCTCTGCATCTTCTTGATGAACTGTCGGATCCATTGTTTGTAGTTTCTTCTAGAACTTGAACTGGTTCTTCAACTAGTTGTGGGAACGTGATGACTGGCACTATTATTGCTCCCTTGTACTGAAGCCAATTCTCTGGAAAGTCTCCAAGTATTGTATGTATCACCTTCTCTTTCTTCTCTGGCACTTGAGGTGTATTTTAGTTTCAATGGTTCTGGGCATTTCTTCAAATGATCCCTTGAGACTGTTGCTGAAGTTTCCCCTTTGTCTTTGCTGATTAAGCAAGTTTTCTTGCTGTAAGAATTGGAAGGTAGCACTGTGTAGGTTTCTGCTTCCCACTGATCATCGAGTTTGTGGACTCTTCTTTTTCTCTTTAGAACTATTTCTCCTGGTGTTAAGGAAACAGCTTGTGCGTTTTTGTTGTAGTCCTTCTCTTGTTTTACTCAACTTTGATTTAAGCTCTTTTCAACACACTCTTGTATTTTTTGTACTGTGTTTGGCGATGAGCATCCAAGTCTGCATCTGATGCATCCTTTTCTGGCATGACGACTCCCATTTCAAGATCTATTGGCAATCTTCCAGGTCTTGCTCTCATCAGATATGCTGGAGTGTCATGATCCGTAACCATGGAAGATCACAATAGATCATTGGCAAAAAGGTGACAAGAGTATTGGCAACTAATCTGGCCGCCATCCCCTTACTAACCATCAACACTAGAAGTAGCTGAGGGATGAACTAACATCCTATGCACAGTGAACCAGCCGGAGAACTAGCTATCCTAAAGGAAGGAAGGTCCGCAGTGCTGCTTGTAATTTTAGGGCATAGTCTCTGCTACTGTCCTGGGACCGCTGTTTGCAATTATAAAATCCCATTCTCAGCTCGGCCTCTGTACGGGTCTCAAAAACAACCTTTAGCTTTTCGAAGATGGTGTTCACTGATCCCCAGTCGTAATCTGACCAGGTCTCTGCTTCCAGCTCCGCTGCGCCCGTTAACTGTCCCAGCACCACAGAAGCTCTTTGCTTGCCGGTCATTGCACACATGTCCAGTATGGTGCATATTCTCTTTTTGAACCAGAGTAAGGCATCCGATTTCCCATCATACTGGGGCCGCCACGCTGCCTCTTCAGCTCCGGGCGCGGCCCCTTGCACCACCGAAGCAGGTCCCTTTGCACTCCCATCATCTTGCGCCTGCATTTTTCCTATCCCCCTTGGTTTTTCTCACCACTCTCGCGGGGACTGGAGCACTTTGGGAGCTTCCGCGTTAGGTCAATGCCTCCTTCCAACCGCGCTTGCAGGAGTTGTGGGCGGGATCCCCTTTCGCGCCCTTTTCACCACAGTGATGGCGCAGTTACTTTTTCACACAAAATGGCGACAGTTGAACAAGTCACAAAACAGTCCATAAGGCACACGTCACTCGGTTTTGAACGTGTCTAGTCCAATCATATTCGTGACGCCAGGAAACCTGTGCCGCCCAGGGCTATGGAGTAGTCGGTCCCAGGCGATGTACTACTGGGATATGTCACTGGGTGGCCATTGGCCAGTTCTTTGACCCCTTTAAAAGGGGTTTATATACAGGGGAATAGTTAATAAAGTTAATGTCGTGACACTACTTGCGGGTTGCGGTTATGGTGATGGAACCGCCGCTGCACAGTCTCTCCACTGGGGTTGATATGAGGGCAGCCTGGATGTTGGGCCTTCCGCAAGTAGTGCTGGGGCCCCAGGGGGTTGTTGATGGAGTTAGGCGCGGAAATAAAGGTAGGCCACACGAGGGGTAGCTGTGAAACTTGTTCTCTTTACTCACAGTAGATGGTAACTGGTACCCAGAGGAAGGCTGGTATTCACCTCTGGTTCCCTTAGTCCCAGTGCCAATTGGTGACCTGGTGGCTTCTTTCCCCTGCACCTTTCTCAAGTTGGTGGGTCCCTGTGGCTTGGAGCATCTTAGGGTCCCCTCCTGTTTGTCTCTCAGTCTCTGGTCCATATGGCGGGCAGTGTGAACCCTGTAGGGTCGGTGTTTCGTTCTAGTCCCTGGTTCTCCAGTTACTGCTGATGCCCCTGGACTTCTAAGGTCAGTGAGGTCCTTGATGGTCCCCTCACTGTGCAGATTTTATCAGGTCTGTTTGGAGGGCTTGCCTGACCTAGGGCTCTCTGCCCCGTCGGTTCTATGGTTCCAGGAGTACTTTGCCGTACTCCTCCAGCAACCACACGCCTGGGCACTCAGTTCTCCGTTACACTCCCATGTTAGAGCAGTTACATCCATCTCCTCTCATTTCCACTTACTAACTCTCACTGTCTAAAGCCTGCTTTACACGAGTCAATCCATCGTGCGATTTATTTGGCAAAGTCTTTTTTTTTTTTTTTTTGTATCGCCGATAGGTATTTGTCCATGTGTCACACGTTGAGTGTTGTCAAACGACCACAAAGCGCTCATCGATATATTGATTGGCCATGGCGGACGTCCAAAAGGCTTCACACATGTTTTCATTTGGTCAACCTGTCTTTTGTATGGGCGTAATTAGGCAAACTATACAGCCCTCCGTGACGTTGTCTGGATTGTTGCACGCCCTGAATTCTTCTGACCTGCTCAATCCAGTTCTGCTAATGTGGTTGATTGGTTACATACCATATATATAGTTTCGTTTCTGCGCCGTCTTTTATAACAGTAATAACCTATCACAACGCATCTGCTACAACCAATCCGATTAGATTAGGCGTGATTATTTAAAACCACAAATACGCCCTGAACGTTTACTGACGTCACAAACAACTACGAGGATGGCCGATTACACGTGTCACACTTTGCAATGTGTCGTACATTAAGACTAAACTGACCGATTTTATGGAATTAAACGATGTGTACACGATGGCCGAATTTCAAACGATTAGGCATCGGTTGGACTCGCAAGGAGCTGTCACATGAGGAGATGTCGTTACGAATGACGGAAGTGCGTCACAAAATCCGTGACCCCAACGATGCATCGCACAATAGATCGACTCGTGTAAAGCAGCCTTAACTGTTGTCCCCTCCCACCTGGTCATTGTCTAGTGGAATGGATCAACTCCACCCCTGGGTGGCCATAAATTGGGTCCATTTCTAGTGTGTCACCAGTCTGTGTGGATGGGGGAAACTGGGATTATAATGTATTTTGCTGTTTCCGACACTAATCTTTCAGGTCCCTTTGGGTAGGCCCTGCATCTTTGGCTGGATGTAGTACCTTATAGTGCCCTGATGAGTGCAGGGGCGCGGCATCAACATCTCATACTCATATCAATATATACAGTTATGCTTGTGGCTTTAGGGGTAGGAATTTGTCTACCTCCTCACAATTGATCTCTTAATCTCTTCCCAACCTTCCAAATGTTGTGATCTTTATCAAGGCTTCTGTTGGGTTAGTCAGTCAGGGATGGTGCTGGAACCATCCCTGCCTGTTATTGCAGGAGATTGTCTGTTAGATCAGCCTAGCTCCTGCGGTATTTCAGCAGACCCTGCATGGTCTGGTCTGCATGGTGGGATCAATCAGTCAGATTGACTGACCAATTACAGGGATCAGAGTGACCACTGAAATGGGTCCCTGCACCACTTCCCATGCCGGTGAGCTGCAGGAACGGACACCTGTTAATGACATGCTATATGTGTTATTCACTGTAAAAGTGTTAATGTGACACCCTGGCCAAACCAGGAAGTCACACAATAGGCCCCCGCATAATACCTTCCCTCATCTAGGTCGCATACAGCTGACCTGAAACCCTAGTCAACCCCCCCAGGGCAAGACAAGCATACCAGTGGGCGGGACCAGGCGGTTAGGAAATGTCCACCTAGGCTAGTCTAGACAGCCTGCGGCGGGAAAACAAGCAGTTAAGCTTCAGATGAAGTTGTAGTTCAAGTTGAGAGCAGTGAGGCTGGAGCTAAGTGTAGCTCTAGTGGAGGAGAAGTTCAAGTTGGACGGTGCCAGGGTCGGAGCCCTGGTACCATGGCTAGGTGGCAGACGGTGGTCTCCGTCAGCAGGAGACAGGAAGATGGCTTGGTAGATCAGAGGAGGACCAGGACAGGGTTGGAGCCCGCCGGTACCGACACCGGAGACCCGACCGGAAATTGTGCACGGAGGGGGTACTCGGACCCTGAAGCCAGGACCGGAACCAACGACCTAGCTAATCAACCGATTGAGGGCAGGATTACAGGTCCTGTCCCAACCAAAGTCCCAAAAGCAGACAACCACCCACAGAGAGGGATGAGGCAACCACCAGGGCCCATAGATCCCACAGGTCAGCGTCAGCGGGCACGGCTCCTCAGGCACACAGAAAGCCGGGAACGGACTCCCGTGTTCCATACCGGGAAGTCTAAACACACAATCACAACTAGTGCAGAGGAAAAGACGGCGACCACCAGCCCGGGTGGGGGACCAGAGTACAACCGGCCGCGGTGGCCGGCCACCAGCACCTTGGTTTACCAAAAGACTCATGTGATTCATTTAATTGTGAGTAACCAAACATCCCCTGGTCCATCCGGGCGCACAAGTCCCTGCCATCGCCATACCCTGCACAGAGACACTGGGCCGCGGGGCAACCATCCCTACCCACAGAGCGGTTAACATTCGGCTGCCACTACATCTCCCCCTGGGTATCCCACAACAGCAGCGGTAGTGTCCCACTTCAGCACACACCGTGGGTGGCGTCACGAACCGAATACAGCCAAGGCCGTACAACTACGTCCCCTTTTCATTCGGTGTGTCCGCGTGATCCCCTGGTCCGGAGGATCCCTCGAGCCACACAGCGGGTCCAGATCCGAGCAGCCCGGCTGCTGGGGGCATGGGGGCAGCACATTAATGGCTTAGTTAACAATAGAAAAGTTATATTATATATTATAGTAAATGAAAATTTCATAGACACATATTTGGCATTTTAATCTTTGCAATGATAGATTGTTAATATTTTTTCAAAAAAACGGCATTATAAACAATTGCTATAAAAGAAATCATGGTTAGTAACTGTTGTATAAGAAACGGTCGTCATTGTGAATCAAAAGGAAGTGGAAAATTTTACTCAATCAAAAAGAAAAGTGTTGTAGGAAAAATACAAGATCATTTCTGAGGATGTTGTGCACACGTTTACACACCACATTTATTCATGTGCTTTGTGATACTTGTAAATTTACTTCTTAACATTTTGTCTCTTGAAAAATCATCTTCAAAATGATAGTTATACCAGAATTGCTAAGATATATTTTAGCGCTTTTTTCTGGCTAGAGACCACACTTTACATCCCAAATTTAAATAGCATAAAATAGGAAAAACATTACTTGCTGATTAAACATCCTCTAGACAGGTACAGAAGTGGAGGGATCAATATTAGTGATGGGCGAACCCGAACTGCAAACCTCCGTATCCAAGCGGTATGCTAGGTATCCATGCACTGACCCTGATCCCTGAAATGTCTGCACCAGATGTCTGCTCCAAATTTACATCTCCTAGCAGAAAACAGCACCGAAATGGTGTCAAAACTGTTTTTGTGCATTTTTTGGCCAAGAGATGCAGATTTGGTGCATACATTTTATATATATATATATATATATATATATATATATATATATATATATACTAAATTCCTGTACCAAATCTGTATCTCCTGACAAAAATCGCATCAAAACCGAAAGCGTTACATTGTGGTTTTGATGCGATTTTTTGCCAGGAGATGCAGATGGGGTGCAGGAATGTGGTGTATAAAGATTCCAGGAGATGCAGGTCTGTGAACTCAGGGACCTCCCCTGAAATTAGTTCACTGAGTTTAATGAGGTCACCTGAGGTTACTTTACCTGTGGTCACAGGTGGGAACTAGCTGTGACTGCAAATAAACTGAGGGTGGTTTTTTTTGTATTTTATTTCAAATAAAGAATTTTGTCAGTGTTTGTGTTTACTTATTTTCACTTACAGATTAGTAATGTCTCAGAGACTTCTCCCAATGCTAATCTAGGGCTTAGTTGCAGCTGTGAGTTGTCATTAACTCCTGATATTACCCCAATTGCCACTGCATCAGGGCAATCAGGATGAGCCGGAGACGGTCCTGGGATTGTCACATTTAATGGATACGACTATTCCTGGTGGCTGAAGACTGCTATTTTTAGGCTGGGAGGTCCAAAAACCATGAGCCTCCCCAGCCTGAGAATAGCAGCCCCAAGCTGTCGGCTTAATTATGGCTGTGTATCAAAATTGGGAGGGACCGCACACTGTTTTTTTTAAATGATTTATATAAATAATTTAAAAAAGCAGCATGGGGTCCCTGTTATTTTGATACACAGTCAAGATAAGCACACGGCTTAGGGCTGCAGCCTGTAGCCGTATGCTTTATCTGTGCTGGGTATCATAACATGGGGGGACCCTACGCCAATTTTTTAAGTTGGTTTATTTATTTTTATAAACAAAACAAGATCGGGCACTGCAGAGCAGATCTGCCGGGCAGTGGAGCCGTACTCACAGGTTTTATGGTTCAGCTGTTCCAGAAATACACGTGCGTCTGTGTGGATAGTGCCTTGCAGAGTGGTGCTCAGCGAGCAGCATGAAGAGAATTCAGAGATCCAGCATGTAGAAGAACAAGGCGGCAACTCACTCTGTCAGTAACACGAAACTTTTTATTCTGCGGTTGCAGACATATACAGGAGCAGTGAGGGGGGAGGGAGGGGTGCAGGGGCGAGGAGCGGACGACAGCCTGTTTCGCGCTGTATAGCGCTTTGTCGAGTCCTGTATATGTTTGCAACCGCAGAATAAAAAGTTTCGTGTTACTGACAGAGTGAGTTGTCGCCTTGTTCTTCTACATGCTGATTATTTATTTTTATACCACTATAGACACAGTGTGTGTGATTCCAAGCAGTCAGACAGTGTCACACAGGGTTGGGACGAAATCTGACTGTAACCAATCACAGAGGGTGGGAGTGTCGGTGGGCAGGGGAAGGAGTGAATATGCATGAGGGCTAATGAGCGGCTTTTGAAGTAGTGTTACAGCTGCGTGGAGGCTGGTATGTACAACACTCATGCCCTAACCCCTCTAGCCCTTTTTAGGACTTTAGGACCATTTTAAAGCACATGATTCTGGTTCCCATAGACTTATATGGGGATCGATATCTGGGCAGATATCAGGGATTAAAACAGGCTTGAACTTTGTATTTTTAAAAATCCGGTTGGACCTGCCAATCTCGGATATCTGCGGGTTTGCCATCACTAGTCAATATCACTCATTTTAAAGTACTAGGATAGAATAGGGGCATAATAGATGTATTGGTTGCACGTGTCTGCAGAATCTGTATTTTTATACACATATAGCTTTATAGCACGCACATTATGTACACCATCTTCAGCCTACACATGTACACATCACTGCTGAATATAGGTCCTGGAAGCTCTCTCTCCTGCTCTGCACCAAGTAGACAAATCAGAGTTGAGCAGGAGGAAAGAGCCCTGTGCCTTGGCATAGCTCACTGACTGGGAATGATGTTGGGTCAATGTTCTCCTCGATCATACGACTCTACCACCAGACTATAAGATACAAAAGATTTCTAACAAGAATTTATTTTAACTAATAGTTGCATTTTATATTCAAGGAAAATCTGCTAATTTATCAGATAAAATATTTTCAGCCATGAAGTGTAGATAAATGCAACATAATATATAAAACTGCATAAATTATAGTTCCCAAAAGGTTTGTTGAAATTCAATACTCTACCTGATTATATGGCAAAGACTTTCAGAAATCTTTCTCTTACCATTTCTGAAGACAAAATGCAGATACTTAGAATGAAAAAAGTAACAAAAACTTTTCATCTGGACATCAGATTTGTACTGGAAATGCACTGGTATGTGGAAGCCAAATATAACCCTTAAAACACTATGGCTATGAGCAGAAATATCACACCGCTAAGCAATTTTCTCGCTACGTAATAAAATATGGGAGTAATTGATTCAAAGGACAGTTTACATTCAAAGAGGCTCTTGACTTCACAACCACATGACAGACATGTTCAGGACTCAGTGAGAAAGTCTTAGGGGCACTTTGCACACTACGACATCGTAAGCCGATGCTGCAATGCCGTGCGCGATAGTCCCCGACTCCGTCGCAGCAGCGATATCATGGTGATAGCTGCCGTAGAGAACATTATCGCTATGGCAGCTTCACATGCACTCACCTGCTCTGCGACGTCGCTCTAGCCGGCGAACCACCTCCTTATTGAGGGGTCGGGTCGTGCGGCGTCATAGCGACGTCACACGGCAGGTGGCCAATAGAAGCGGAGGGGCGGAGATGAGCGGGACGTAGACATCCCGCCCACCTCCTTCCTTCCGCATAGCCGGCCAGGACGCAGGTAGGAGATGTACCTCGCTCCTGCGGCTTCACACACAGCGATGTGTGCTGCCGCAGGAATGAGGAACAACATCGTAACATCGGTTTTTCCCAATTCATGGAAATGACCGACGCTACACTGATTATACGATTACGACGCTTTTGCACTCGTTAATCGTATCATAAAGGATTTACACACTACGATGTCGACAGTGACGCCGGATATACGTCACTTTCAATTTGACCCCACCGACATCGAACCTGCGATGTCGTAGTGTGCAAAGTGCCCCTTAGATAACTAGTAGTGTCTAGGATTGCCATGCATCTTCCCTGGTTTGGCTGCTCAAATGTAAAGTTTTGTTACAGCAGTATAGGAAAGTCACTATTTGTGTTTATTAAACATAGCAATTATGATGGCTCTGTATTCCATGTACATGTGCCCAAACCCCTAGATATCAAGTGGTGAAACCATATATGTCAAGCATTCTTCCGTTTTAATGGGTGAAAGAGAATAAGCTGCTGCCAGATACTGTGATATATTTCTTGGGAGAACAAAAGGGTCAGGATTTAAACTCGATTGCCCCATCCTGCTCCCTCCGACCCCTTACATCATCTGTTCATGGTGAATTGCAAAACACTCATACACATTAAGTAGATGACAACTAGTTTCAATGTCACATTGGAGGGCTTGTGGCCAACTAGTAAAATTGATACTGGAGTCCACCTCACAGAAAAACACAGTGCACATCCTCCAAATAAGCGTCTACTGGAAAACTCACACATAGGGTGCAAACACAGCACATGTACCACACATATAGTACACAAGGCATAAGCCTGACATAACAAATGTATAACACGACGTGGCTGTGTGCAGGCACTCACTGCATACTGTGTGCATGATATCACATGTGGGTACTAGTTGTATTATACAGCTGATACCTAAAGATGAGCGAGTACCGAAATATTCATATCACTATACTCATAAAGACTACTTTGTAATATTCGTGTATTCGCTCCAAATAGCGAGTACAATGCAACTCAATGGGAAAATGCGAGTAATTTTCTGCTGGACCCAACAAAGGTGGCTGGAGACCTGAGGAAAAGGCTAAAATGGATGGGAAAATGATGAAACTGAATGGGGAGAGCCGGGAGAATATAGAGAATACTCACTGTTCACCAGTGCAGCTGTCACTCTGCTCCCATTGCCTTTCAATCCTCTTCCGGGGTCGCTCATTAGGCTCATACATATTCACTGCTTCTCCCGACCACCGGCATCTGTGATTGTTTGCAGTCAGACGCGTCCCCACACTGAGTAACAGCTGTCTGACTGCAACCAATCACAGACGCCGGTGGGCGAGTCTATATCGTACAGCAAAAAAAATAATTAAAAAAAACAAAACGGTGTGATACCCAGCCAAGATAAAGCTGTACAGCTGGGGGCTGGTATTCTCAGACTGAGGAGGCTTATGGTTATTAGGCTCTCCCCAGCCTAAAAATGTCAGCCAGAAGCCACCCGGAACTGGCACATCTATTAGGTGGGACAGTCCCAGCACTTTACCCAGCTCTACCGACTGCCCTGGTGCAGTGGCAATCAGGGTAATAAGGAGTTAATAACAGCCCATAGCTGCCACTAAGTCCTAGATTAGTGATGGCAGGTGTCAATGAGACACCCCTAATCATTAATCTGTTAGTGAAAGTAAATAAACACAAACACTCCAAAAATCCTTTGAAATAAAAGACAAAAAAAGCACCCTCTTTCAGCACTTTATTAACCCAATAACACCCCTGCAGGTCCGACGTAATCCACACAAGGTCACACAGCGATTCAGTTCTGCTACATCTCTGTCCTGATGTCACAGCTGTGAGACCCGCAGTACAACTATGCGATCAGTAGTGACATCACTCAGGTGAGTACTCCACCTGTGGCTCACTTCAGTCGCAGCCTGATTTGAGGTCACAGGTGGAGGACTCCAGCTGTGACCACAAATCACCCACTGACATCACCTCTGATCACGTTGCTCACTTCAGTCACTCGGATGAACTGCACACCATTTTCTTTTAATTTATTTATTTATTTATTTTACTGTACGATATAGACCCGCCCACCAGCATCTGTGATTGGTTGCAGTCAGACAGCTGTCACTCAGCATGGGGGCACTTCTGACTGCAACCAGTCACAGACACCGGTGGTCAGGAGATAGAGTGAATATGTATGAACCTAATGAGTGGTTCCGGAAGAAGAATGAGATGCAGCAGGAGTCGCGTGACAGCCATGCGTGCTGGTGATCGGTGAGTATGAAGCACTTGGAGAAAGACACAGAATGAATTTATCCTGGAACAATGAGGGTGACCTGAGTTTTTGTTGACAAAATGTGCACAAAATGGTGGAGGAAGGGGTTATAAAGACCCTATGATGCTGCTCCAAGATGGCTGCCACATTACTGTGATTGGTTAAGAAGCCCAGCATGTTTAGTGGCTGCAAATCAGGGGCCAAACCTACTGGGTGGGACATACGAATATCGCGAGGCGAGTACACAAAAACGCGCAATATAACAAGTAACCCGAATACCGTACTATTCGTGCGAGTAGCGAATAGTAACGATTACACTCACTCATCACCACTGATACCCAATCTTAAAGAAGTTTGCAAATAGAAACGTCAACATTTACAAATAAACATCAATAATAAAATCCTGATCCTTATTTTAATTTACACTGCTCAATATTTGTTAAGATTTTTGGATGCGAGTGGATCATTATGTAGAGCACTATTGTATTGTATTAGGCAGGTGTGAATAGGCCTTTTATGGATTTTGTACAGCATTTCCTTTTGGTACAACCTGACATTAGACATAGAAATTACAGTATACAATATATATCTGATAAGATTCTATATAGATACAAAAGAGAGGGCAGAGCTCTGCCTGTAGCTCCTCCCTCTGTCTGTAGCTCCTCCCTTGGCCCCTAGCTCCACCCTCTATCTCAAGCCCCTTCCTCTGCATCCAGCTCATCGCTCCTCTCATCTACATATGACCTCATCAGTAACACCCGCCATCTCCTATCTCAGTAATAGGAAGGTCTTCACTGAATACAGATTTTACCTCAGAATTATTGAGAATTTTGATACTCATCAATTTTGGCAGAGAAAGAAGCAGATTTAGTCATACAATATATTACAAAGTTGTTTGTTTTCATGTTTACTATTGAGCTAGGATCTAAAATTTAAATCAGGGGTTACACTTTAAGCAAAAAAAACACTAACATGTCTTTGAAATCACTTGTAATCATATTTTATTATATTCAAATTTTCATTCAGTATTTCAACAACAATCATAGATGGAATAAAGGACTTATTACTAGAGATGGGCGGACCAGTGGATGATCAGAATCGGATGGTTTAGCCAAAATTAAAAAAAAATCAGATGCCGAACCTTACACAATTACAAGTCAATGGGGACACAAACTTCTGTACTGAAAAATGGCTGTAAAATGTTCATAGTAAGGGCTAGGGGGCTCCAAAAGAAAGCAAAATGGGGCTAAGAGCAGAAATATTATACATACAGTGTTTCCAGGAAGATAACACAGCAATCTGACTCTTTTCTGGCTCACTTTTTAAACTACATGAATAGTCACTGCTTCCCTGGGTATACCGTGAAACTCAGTGCCATTGGGACCAATGACGTTATCAGAACGTCATAACGATCCCAGGGGTTCCTGTGTTGTACCCATGCGGTACTCCTGCGGCTAATCTTGTAACCGAGACCCAGCTCTCACTGCATGGAGTGGTGTCCATGTTGTTCCCAGAAGTTTAACCCCCTAAATGCTGCGATCAGTCGTGATCTCAGCTTTGAGGAGGCAGGAAGAGGATCACTTTGGTCTTTCCGGCGATCGGGTCCCTGAAATGCATTCACAAGGACCCGATCGCTGCTATGGTAACCCTGGGTCATCGTCGTGACAACCCTGGGTTACTGAACCACGGATCGCCTCACAGACCATTCCAGATGCATGGTGTGTGAAGTGAAGTGTCAGAGCTGCGAGTGCAGTGGATTAGATCAATGATCAGATCACTAAAACTTAGTGTCCCATAAGGGGGCTAACTAAAATAGTTAAAAAAAGTTCAAAAGGATTACAAATATTGAAAAAACTATCTGAAAGTAAAGATTAATAAATATGTAAATTTCTGTAAAAAATAAATAAATGAAAAAGTACATATTTAGTATTGCTTCGACCATAACAACCCGATCTATAAATCTGTCACACTAGTTACCCTTTCAGTGAACACGCTTAAAAAAAATAAAATAAACAGCAAAAAGTATGTCCTTTCATCATGCAGCTGACAAAAAAGTATAATAAAACGCAATCAAATAGTCATCTAATATATAAAGCTCAGTGTATGTGTGTATGTGTATATGTATGTATGTCCGCTAAAGGAATTTGCACCGTCGCATTTACAATCACGAAATTTTGCAAAGACGGCCCATGTGACCCAGGGAACGTCATAGACTATGTTTTGATGGGAAAATTTAACCCCGCACTTTACAGTTAGTCTCCAAAATCCTGTCTTCATTATACTGAATGGAGGTGGGAGCTACTTATGTGTGAGGTAATAAGATGTCAGTGGTGAGACGGATAAAGAGAGACAGAAAGAGATAGAGACACAGACAGAGACAGACATGAAAAGAGACAGACAGAGACAGACGGGCAAAAAGACAGACGGGCAAAGAGACAAACGGGCAAAGAAACAGATGGGCAAAGAGACAGACCTGGAAAGCGATAGACCTGGAAAGAGACAGATGGGGAAAGAGACAGATGGGGAAAGAGACAGACGGAGAAAGAGACAGCCCTGGAAAGAGACAGCCCTGGAAAGAGACAGACAGGCAAAGAGACAGACAGGCAAAGAGACAGACCTGGAAAGAGACAGACGGGAAAAGAGACAGACGGGGAAAGAGACAGACGGGGAAAGAGACAGACCTGGAAAGAGACAGACCTGGAAAGAGACAGACCTGGAAAGAGACAGACGGGGAAAGAGACAGCCCTGGAAAGAGACAGCCCTGGAAAGAGACAGACAGACAAAGAGACAGACGGACAAAGAGACAGATGGACAAAGAGACAGACGGGCAAGGAGACAGACCTGGAAAGAGACAGACCTGGTAAGAGACAGACCTGGAAAGAGACAGACGGTCAAAGAGACATACCTGGAAAGAGGCAGACCTGGTAAGTGACAGACCTGGAAAGAGACAGACGGGGAAAGAGACAGCCCTGGAAAGAGAAAGCCCTGGAAAGAGACAGCCGGGCAAAGAGGCAGCCATGCAAAGAGACAAACGGGCAAAGAGACAGCTGGGCAAAGAGACATCTAGGCAAAGAGAGAGCTGGGCAAAGAGATAGATGGGCAAAGAGACAGACGGGCAATGAGACAGCCCTGGAAAGAGACAGCCCTGGAAAGAAACAGACCAGGAAAGAAACTGACCGGGAAAGAGGCAGAACGGGAAAGAGACAGTCCTGGAAAGAGACAGCCCTGGAAAGAGAAAGCCCTGGAAAGAGACAGACCTGGAAAGAGACAGCCGGGCAAAAAGACAGCCCTGGAAAGAGACAGCCCTGGAAAGAGACAGATGGACAAGGAGACAGACGGACAAAGAGATAGATGGATAAAGAGACAGACTGGGAAAGAGACAGACGGGGAAAGAGACAGATGGGGAAAGAGACAGATCTGAAAAGAGACAGACAGGGAAAGAGACAGACAAAGACAGATGGGGAAAGAGACAGACGGGGAAAGAGAGAGACAGACAGACACACACATAGAGACAGACACAGAGATAGAGACAGACAGACACAGAGATGGAGACAGATAGACTGATACAAATACAGACAGAGAGATAGAAACAGACAGACAGAGACATAGACACAGACAGACAAGGAAAGAGACAGGCAGAGAGACAGATAGACAGCGACTGGGAGAGAGACAGTGAGACAGTTACGATCCCGGGCAATGCCCGGATACTACAGCTAGTATATAAATATAAATAAAAATTGAACCGCTGAAAACGTCACCTAATGCTGCAAAAAAAATCCATCACACAGCTCCATCTGCCAAAAAATAAAACAACTATAGCTCTTAGAATACAGAAATGCGAAAACTGCTTTTTTCCTAAACAATAGCTTTTATGCTGTAAAAGTAGCAAAACATCAAAAAAAACTACATAAATATGGTATTGCTGTAATCATACTGACCTGAAGAATAAAATTGTCTTATCACTTCTGCGGCATGATGAACGGCATAAAAAAGGGAAAAAAAACTATTTCAGAGTTGCTGTTTCCTTTTGATTCTGCCTCACAAAAAGTGGAATAGAAAGCAATCAAAAATTATACGTGGCCAAAATTGGTACCAACAAAAACTCCAACTCATCCTACAAAAAACAAGCCCTCATATGACTCTGTTGGCAAAAATCCCCAAAATGATAGCTTTCAAAATCCAGTCATGCAAAAAACTTTTATTTTGTAAAAAGCGTTTTTAGTGTGATAGTCGCCAAACCTAAAGAAAATATAAATATGGTATTGCTGTAATTGTACCAACTGGAGGAATAAAGCCACCTAATCACTTATACAGCAAAGTGAATGGTGGAAAAAAATAAATATATAAAGCCAATTCTTCAACCGCTATTGATTTGTTCATTCTGCCTCCTCTCAAAGATCGCAGTACAGTGCGGATCATATTTATCCTTTATATTTATCGAGGATTATATGTAAGGGTATGTG
Organism: Anomaloglossus baeobatrachus; assembly: GCF_048569485.1. Classification (NCBI taxonomy): domain Eukaryota; kingdom Metazoa; phylum Chordata; class Amphibia; order Anura; family Aromobatidae; genus Anomaloglossus; species Anomaloglossus baeobatrachus. Next base: position 124,483,732 of record NC_134360.1, read on the forward strand.
CCCACAATTAGGAATAGCAGAGTTTTGGACACACCATGGTTTTGCACTGTCCAAACCGCTGTGTTTTGCAGTACAAGTAGAGTGGATGGATTTTTGAAAATACCATGCACAGTGTGCTTTTTTCCGCAGCGCAAACTGAGATGTGGTGCGACTTTCTTAGATGCAGCATGTCAATTTATGCTGTGGAGACGTAAGTATCCTTAGCTGGGAAAGCAGAGAAAAAGTTCACAGTGCCCCAAACCTCGATAGTGGGCACGGGCAACTGCGGTCTCCTGTGGGTAACACTTGCATCTCTGCAGAGAAAGACGCTCTGCATCCAGGACACGGGGTGTGCAAATCATGGGCATGTACCCTAAATTGCTGTAAAACATCATTCAGATAAAATTCCCAACAGATAATTCACTGTAATGAGGCAGAGGGAGTTACTTTGACCTCACATCTGGCCTGTGTTCCAGAGTTGTCCATCTTTTTACACCTCTTTTTATGAATGCACAAAAGTGTGGTCATCAATAGTTTTGTTCATCTTTAAAAAGACGGACTCCACTGAACAGAGACCAAACAGAGTCAAGAGTAATTCTGCTGCCTCATTAGTCAATGGATCCATTGTGGGTTTCACCTGAATCACGTATTCCGGAAACGTAGATGGAAATCTCGATGTAAGTGCTCTTCATAGAGCACAGGATAACTGTAAACTGAGCCAAAATATTCTGTCCCAAAATTGCCACCAAATAGCATTCAACTAAACCCACAAAAATACAAGTCCCCACTGAGGTCAGTTATCAGTTAATAGAAATATAGGAGTCTTCCACATTACTGGTAGCACAAAGGCTCTCGAAAAAACGCTATAGCTCCCCCATCAAAAAAGAAATCTGGCAAAATCTGCACTCCCAAATCCAAATACCCCCCTCTCTTATGAGCTCCACAATGTGCCTAAACCACAGTTAGTATCCACATGTTTGGCATTGTTGTAGTGATGAGAGCTCGCTTAAATGTACAGGGAGCAGGCTTACAGAATCACGAGCTGAATACGATGTATGGGTACTACAATAAAGTGGGCACACTAAGGACTTATTTGCAATTTTTAATTCACTGTGTTTGACACCATGGGTGTTTTCCAGAGAATAAATTGTCACTACACCCATAGATGAATTCCCAGAGGGGTGTAATTTCCAAAATTTGGTCACTTGAGGGGTATTTCTTCTGTTCTGGCACTTAGGGGCTCTGCAAATTGAATCCAATAAACTATTCTATTAAAATCTGTGCTCCAAATATCAAATGGCGCTCCTTCCCTCCTGAGCTCTGTGGTATAGCTAAACAGTACTGTACATGTGGGGTATAGCCACGTTCAGGAGAAATTGTGTAACACATTTTGTGGCCTGTTTTAACTCTTCCCTTTGTGAAAATTGAAAAGCTGGGGTTAAAACAACATTTTAGTGGTAAAAATGTAATTATTTTTTGTTCACCGCCCAATAGTATAACATTTTGTGACACACCTGTAGTGTCAATATGCTCACTGCCCCCTGGATGAATTAATTGAGGGGTGCAGTTTGTAAACTAAGGACACTTGTGGGGGATTTCTGCTTTTCTGGCACCTCAGGGGCTTTGCCAATGTGACACGGCACCTGCAAACCATTCCAAGTAAATCTGCATTCCAAGACCGCGCTCCTTCCCTTCTTCACTTTTTACTGTTCCTCAAAAGTAGTTTGTTTTTTTTTTGTTTTTTTTTTAAAACATCTTTTTTATTCAAATTTTTAAACATAACAAAAAAAAAATTAAACAGTCAGTTCCATGGTCAAATAGTAAACATCAGCATACACGAGATTGATTTTTTCGTCATTGCAACTGTAAACCTTTGAAAGGAAGAAAAAATAAAAGGTAGTATCACAAACAAAGAATAAGAATGTGAGTGTGAACCCTTCCACAAATATGTTCTTGCTATGGTGTCGACTACCATCTCCATATGGTACATGCTAAGTGTCTAACGATGGTCCCAAAACCCCCAACGTCCCTCCCAGGTCTTCCAGACAATACCATTCTGTATGGCGGAAAGGGCTAATTATTTTCAGGATTTCCTGAGGACTATAATGAAAACCAATGAATTTTTTCCACAGCGGAAAAACTTTTCCTGCTGACTTTTCTTTACTCCTTTCTGCTTCTATCAGTTCCAGTCCCAATAGTTGTTTCATTTGAGATTTTATTGCTCCCATTGATGGAGTGTTTGGTTTAAGCCACTCACTAAACAAAGCCCGAAGAACCACCACTAAAAATGTGTGGATGTTTCTAGGAATCTTTACTTTGTGTACTATACTCTGAGATTCAGATTCGGGGGGGCGTAATTGGTGGAAGAGCAGAGTCTGTGGTGTTTGTGGAAGTTTCGTTCCCCAACATGCTTGAATCTGGTCCCTTACTCGCTTCCAATATGTTGTTACTTCTGTGCACTCCCACACCCCATGCCACAGATTCGTAAAGGGCACCCCACACTTAGGACACGCTGTAATCCGGCCAGGGCAGCTATGGAAAGGTGGGATGTTAAAGCCATACAGCGCTGTGTGCATGAGTTTGAAATAAGTCTCCCTCCATCTCTCACACAAGATGGATTTTCTCACCCGTTCCCACCCTTGTAATATTGTCTTCGCTATCTCCTCATCTCCTGTTCACCTCTCCCATGTCCTAAACATTTTGCTCTGTTTTAATTTAACAAATCTGTGCCTCATGGTGCTGAACATTGAGGTTATACTCGCCGTTTGGGTGCGCGGGCCTATATTGTCATCTAAGGCATGAAAGACAGATTCCCTCTCCAACTTTCTGAGTCTGGTCTGACAAAAAGAATGAAGCTGCAGGACCTGTATGAAATGTTTCCCGTGTATCTTGAATTTGTCCATAATTTCTTGTGGAGACATCCATAGTTTTTCCTCATAATGGACCCCGCTGTCTGCAACTGGTCACAGCTCTGATCAATGACCCTCTTAATTTCAGCTCCCTGGGGGAACTCAGGGTGACCAAATATTGACATATGTTTGGAAACCAGAAAGGGAAGCTGAAAGGCCTTCCTCACTATCTTCCAACATACTATGGTGTCCCTTAGTAAAAAGGAGGATCTCACTATCTGTGGCAGTTTAGCTTGTCTAGTGTGGATAAGAGCGGTCAGATCCCAAGGAGCGGCTAACTGTCGTTCTAGATGGGTGTTTGAGTAGCAAGTAGTGTCGTGTATCCAGTCCACTACATGTCTAAATAAAGAGGTGATATTATAAGCACGTATATTTGGAAAATTAACCCCGCCTTCACTTCTCAGTAGCATCAGTTTTTCTAGTGCTATTCTGGGTCTTTTACCTGTCCAAATAAAATGTGTAAAGGCCTTCTTCAGTCTAAATATGTCTAAATGTTTTAAAATCAAGGGCAGGGTTTGCAAGGGGTATAGGAGCCTGGCAAAGCTAACCATTTTAACCAGGTGACATCTACCCAAAAGAGATATTGGTAAGTGATGCCACCGTGCAGTTCCCTCAATATTTTACCTATAAGGGGGGTGTAGTTAAGGGAATAGAGTTGATCTGGTCTCCTCCCTATCTTTATCCCCAAATATGTTATGTATGACTTTGAGATACATAGGTCCAGACCTACCTTGACCCATTGCTCCTGAGGTATTTTGACTCCTAATTCTAGAAGTTCACTTTTGTTGATGTTAATCCTGACCCCGAATATTCACTGAATTTCTGAATAAAGTCAAAGATCCTCCTCAGCTGCTCTAGTGGTCTTGACAAAAAAAGTATGACATCATCCGCAAATAGAGCAATCTTAACTTTATCTTTGCCTACTCTGATTCCGTCAAATAGATCTGACTCCTCCATAAATCTAACAAAGGGTTCCATGGCCAGGTTGAACAGCAATGGTGACATTGGACATCCCTGTCTGGTCCCCTTGTGCAAGTGAAAAGAATCAGAGAGGAATCCTGGTGTCTGTACTCTAGCTGTAGGACTATTGTAGACCCCATTCAAAAATGTTCTAAATTTGCCTTTTAAATTGAACGAGTCCAACGTCGCCCCCAGCCACTCCCAACTAACATTATCAAATGCTTTCTCTGCATCAAGAGTTCGGAGGGCTGGTCTGTCTCCTAAATGCTGCTGTCGTCCTACCTCATCCAACACTGTCAAGACTTTTCTTATGTTTTTAACTGCAGCTCTTCCCTTAACAAATCCCACCTGAGCTGGCTTCACCAGTTGTGGAAGCACCATTGCTAAGCGGTCAGCCATTATTTTGGATATAATCTTTTGGTCTAAGTCAAGTAAGTGAAATAGGTCTATAGGAACCAGCCTCCAAGGGGTCTTTGCCATGCTTTGGAATTACTTTGATATACGTCTCCTTGGATCTACCTGGAATATCTCCTGTTGTCAAAATGTTGTTGTAGTAAGTAGTCAATACCAGGGAAACCTGTTCCTTGAGTGCTTTGTAAAATTCCCCACTATACCCATCAGGACCAGGTGCCTTTCCATTTTGAAGATAATTTATAGTTTGTTTCACCTCTTCTTCAGTTATGTCTGCATTAATTACATCCTGCTGCTCCTGCGTGAGTTTAGGGAGAGATAAGCTTTGGAGGAAGGCTCTACCCTATGTCGTATTTGTGTGTGAGAATTTGTATAGATCTTTATAAAAGTTTTGTAGAGTTGAATTTATTTTTTTGGGATCAGAGGTTACCTTTCCTTGTGCATCTTTTATTCTGACTATGGGTGATACTTCTAAATGTCCCTTTGCCAATTTCACCAGAAGTTTACCCGCTTTGTTGCCATATCTAAGCAATTCGACTTTTTGCCTAGATCTATACACCTGCTCCCTCCTGTCTATCCACATCTCAAACTCTTGTTTGGTCAGTTTCCAATGTTCTCTGTTTTGAGTTGAGGGGTTATGCAGGAACTCTGTGTAGGCATGTCTGAGTTTTGCACTCGATTTAGAATACCCCTCCTTCACTTTTTTCTTAAGGGAAGAGACATACATTAAAATTCTGCCTCTCAGCACCGTCTTTGCCGTGTTCCAAAACAGAGCAGTTTCATCTACGTGTTCTCTGTTGTCAGATACAAACTCATCCCACCAGCAGCGCAATTTGTCATTGAATCCCTCGTCCTTTGTCAGGAAGGCTGGAAACCTCCATATAAAATCTGTTCCCCTGACCACCCTGTCCGTCAGTTCCATACCCACTGGGGCATGATCTGATATAACCAAATCAAAAATTTCGACCGACTTCAACCTGTTTAATAGACTCTCAGAGGTCAGGAGGAAGTCAATTCTCGACCAGGACTGGTGGACATGGGAAAAGTGAGTAAATTCTCTAGCATCAGGATGCAGCCAGCGCCAGACATCCCTCAGCCTTGTCTGATTAAGTAGAGAGGTGAGTGCGTTCTCCTTTCTCTGGGACTTCCTACCCTGACTCCTTCTATTTTCCTCTATCCTATGTACCGTATTAAAGTCACCTCCAGTAATTATCAAGGGAGAATTATCCAGGACAATTTTTCTCTCTATATCTTCAAAAAAGGATTTTTTTGAACCGTTAGGGCCATAAATGTTATATATAGAATAGGTCTCTCCTCCATGGTCTATAGTGACCCGTACCCATCTCCCCTGGTCGTCACACTCCTGAGACAATAATTTAAAAACGAAGTTGCGGTGGAACAAAATCACTACCCCTGCATGTCTACCCTGTGCTGCCAATCCCACTACTGTCCCCACCCAGAATCTATTAAGCCTTAAAAAATCCTCTTCCCTTAAGTGAGTCTCCTGAAGTAGGACAATGTCTGGGGAGAATCGTTTAAGGAGCCTCAGTATCTCAGACCTTTTGTTCGGAGATCGTAGACCCTTTACATTCCAGGAAATAACAATCATAGGAGTCCCTGTTAGGGTACCTTCACACTTAGCGATGCAGCAGCGATCCGACCAGCGATCTGACCTGGTCAGGATCGCTGCTGCATCGCTACATGGTCGCTGGTGAGCTGTCAAACAGGCAGATCTCACCAGCGACCAGTGAACAGCCCCCAGCCAGCAGCGACGTGCAAGCGACGCTGCGCTTGCACGGAGCCGCCGTCTGGAAGCTGCGGAGACTGGTAACTAAGGTAAACATC